>NC_090929.1:1587371820-1587683606 GCF_040938575.1 Ambystoma mexicanum
CCAGCGTGAGGGGGGATGCTTGGCAGGAGACACGGGGTCTGGAGGTAGACATGGGAACAACAACCCATGCTCTATAGACCACTTTGAAGTGTACATGGTCTTTGGCACCTCTTGGCCTTTATCGCTCCCTGACAGCTCCACTTGCCAGCACAAGTACCCCGGTGCGAACTGCCTTTGATAGGGCGGGGGGGTGGGGGGTGGATTGGGGCGGTGGTCGTGCAGACAAGACACAGGAAGACTCGTGAATGGAGACACACTTATGTGGATTGCAGGGGGCCGTCCAGCGTGAGGGGGGATGCTTGTCAGGAGACACGGGGTCTGGAGGTAGACATGGGAACAACAACCCATGCTCTATAGACCACTTTGAAGTGTACATGGTCTTTGGCACCTCTTGGCCTTTATCGCTCCCTGACAGCTCCACTTGCCAGCACAAGTACCCCGGTGCGAACTGCCTTTGATAGGGCGGGGGGGGGGTGGTTTGGGGCGGTGGTCGTGCAGACAAGACTCGTTTGCCGCAGGGCCTCACCAAGGAGAGGCCATCTAACTGCATGTAAGAGGCAGGCTGCAGGATCTAGTACAAGGAAGGCAGGGGTGTGAGTTTATAAATACCTCACCCTCCCAGGAGAATATATGGGTGCAGTTCACCCTCGAGACCCTGGATGCCTAGGCAGTTAGTCAGCAGCAGGCTGGCCTGTGGTGGCAAGGCGGCACGGGCCAGAAGGGGGTCATCTCTGTACCCGGTGCCCAAAAGGATGATTTATTATGATCAACCATATGGATTATTTACCTATAATCATGTTTTGTATCAATAAAATCCAACGGCCTTCCTTTTATTGCCAACGCTTGAACAAAGTGGTGTGGTAAGTATTTTTGGGGGAGGAGGCAAGGCCGGGAGGCTTGATGCCAACCCGCAAAATAACATATGTATGTCTGCTGCATATGGGTTCAACGGTTATGTGGATTGAAGGTGGGCGGCCAGCGTGAGGGAGGATGCTGGCCGGAGACATGTGGTGTGACAAGACAAGGCACAGGAAGACTATTCAATGGAGACACACTAGATTCATTTAAAAAATCAAAACAACCATTGTTAAAATATATGTTGGGTTTTATTTTAGATCTTAATTTCAATTGAACATAAATAATAAACATTACACATTGTAAAGTTCCGGTTGCAGCACATCCAGGGAAAATCCGCGGTATTGTCCACTGTCGCTGGGGAAATGTTGTCTAATGGCAAGTACCGCACAGGCAGGTATTACTCTCCGAACGCGGTGTCCGAGCCTCCCGTGAAGCCACCAAGTGAAGCAACGATAGTCCACCAGCCTGTACCACCTGTGAAAATGAAAGATGCAAACTGTATTAAAATGACTCTTATCACTGTCGATTCAGGTAAAAAATGTCATTCTGCTTTGAAAAAAATTCTATCTAGAAAATGCACAATATGGAACCAATTTACATGCATTCGAATGATATGTAGATGTAATTTTATATGTGGGAGACGACCATGAAATAGTAGTGGCATCACTGACATCACAACCAGAGTATACTTACTCGTTACTCGGATTACGCGGACGAACAGTGCCGCGAAGTTCGTGCATAAGCACCATCATCATCCTCAACACGGTCCGTGAGAGGCAGGCTTCCCTGAACTCTGGCAGCTCGGTGATGCATTGCGGACTTGGCTCGCCCTCTGAAATGTAGGCCAAGCACCCGGAATTTTCACGGCAGCAGCAGTTCTCCTCCTCAGTTGGCATTAGCTCGCACCGATTGCACGTGCACCAGGTGGAGACGCCGTCCATGCGACATGGTCCAGGCTCTTTATCCGTTGACTGGTCCTCCCAACTGCCGTCCGAATCCCCATCGTTTTCGCGTGCTTGCCTTTCCAGTAGTTCTTCCTCGGTGTACTCGGGCTCGTACATATACGCATTATTGTAGCCATTGTGTGGTAAAGAAAGTAAAATAATTTACAGAGATGGTACAGGTGTTCACAAGGCCTAGAAGCGGCGAAGGTAGCTGACCAGAGCACAGAAACGAGTCACAGAATACTCAAAGTAACACAGAGAGAGTAATGGAATCGAAAATCTGCTGCTGTGTGTTGTGAAACGGTGTGTTTATACTTATAGAGGAAAGCGGCGTCCTGCCATTTCCATGGCGACACTTCATTAGCTGAGGCGCAGCGATTGTTGACACGAAACGTGCTTTGGCGTTGGGAAATGGGCGGTACGCGTCTGCTGATGTCAGGCTCAGGGGCGGGGGATTTGATTTAGTGCCGCAAAAGCAGGTGAGCCAGGGCGATCGGGGGAAATGATAGGATTATCAGAAAATGGCGGCTGATTTCGAGTGCGTTAATGGACGAAAAGTCGGGTAAGGTCCATAGGAAAGTTTTCTACGATCTACCGATTTATGCTTAAAAACACATAGCCGAACCGTAGGGACAATAAAAAAAAATCCCGGAACTATCCTTTAAGTCATCTTACTCTTGGATTTCCTTAAGTTCCTGCACCTCTTCAGTCCTCACCGGTGTATCGTTCACTTTACAGCCAGATGTAACAGCCTCTTCCTCCTCCTAAGATTCGGGAAGCCTCCCATTTAGCAAAGCAACATCCCTGTTGCATCCATCTTAACATATTGAATCAGATTCATATCTTAATACACGTATCACACAAAGTTTGTAATAGCTCAGTGAGGGAGTCCAGTCCTTTTGATGTGTTTTTGTGTAAATGCAACACACATTGAAAAACCAACTGAGTCACACCCACAGTTGGGGGCACCGTAGTATTAAAAGAAAGAGGAGCTGAGATATTAATACATGTGACTTCCTATGTTCACCTTTTGGACTGAAGGACCGGCTCCTTATTAATTGCAGAAAATCCTGACCTTTGACTCGGCATGTAATATCAGCAAGATTACTGGTCCTACCACAATATGGCGTGTGTATCTTTTGCTTTATCCAATACTCTAGGGCATGGACATGAGTGATAGATCCATGC
This sequence comes from Ambystoma mexicanum, assembly GCF_040938575.1. Lineage (NCBI taxonomy): Eukaryota > Metazoa > Chordata > Amphibia > Caudata > Ambystomatidae > Ambystoma > Ambystoma mexicanum. The sequence goes on from NC_090929.1 coordinate 1,587,374,811, forward strand.
CACTGTGCACTTCTGGAGAAGAAACATCACCTTGGGCAGTATTGGAGCAACTATGTTATACCTTTCTGGCGCTCTATTTATTGGGCTCTATTTATCATTACTTGCACTTAGAAATAATGTTGGCATATATGCCAGAGCCAGTTCCGTTGGCACCAGACTACATAGTGCACTATTAATCCAGACCAGGTACCATGCAGTCACTTTCCATAGAGGGATCCTTATTTCTCATGGATTTATATGGGGAGGGCTCCCTAGTTCAGACATTAGATGCGCAGACCATAACATGCAGTGCTTCCTTGGCTTGTCTACTTCACCCTGCTGCCCATACCGCCTCGCTTGCGCTTAGGCCGCACTTTGCAGGTGCCACATCTTATCAATGCACCGGTGACGATAAATGGCAGCGCATTTCTGATGTGAAGACCAGAGATAATGGAACGGCTTAATGTCCGCTTCCTCAATTTATCTAATTTCATCCACTAATGAAAACACTCTTTGCATGTTCTTTTTTAATCTTACTTTTGGTTCGTAGTTATTTACATAACTGCCTGACAATGGACTGTCTTTCTGTACCCCTACAGTCCCCTACCAACACTTGACACCTGATGTCTGCACTTACACTTGCACTCCAGCTGGACGCACTTTTATTTATTGCTGTTATTTTTCTTTTAATCTTTTTAATGTTGATCCCATGTACTGCACTGTCCCCTTCCTGTTCCCCCGCCCGCACTTTTGCCCTTCTCCCTTCCCCCGCACTTGCGCGATCTGGTAGGATCGTTGTCCGTCCTCCCTTTGTTCCCCTCCCTTGCCTCGTCGCGCCTTGAAACACTTGTGTATAGGCGCGTTATATATTCCATATCATATCATATGATATCATATGAAGGTGCTGATTATATTTGCTGAGGTATGCATCTAAGGCAGTTAAATAACCGATAGCTGATTCTCTGCGTCAAAAGTGAATAGATAATGCAAACTTCGGGACACACTGTGTCGAAAGCACCACAGCTGCATGTGCTCAGTTGGTGTCAGCTTTTGGCAATTATTGATTTGCACAATCCAATCACACGCTACAGGCATCCTGCTATGTATGACGGCTGTCATCATAGGCCTGCTATAGCCTCACATGATACTTGTAAGGTACACCCTGACATATCAGGTCATCTCATCATGAGCAAAACATAACCTCCGCTTCCCAGAAAAGCCATATCATGCCAGCTAATGCTTCATATGCGTGGCATCGACACCATATGTAGTGTGCAGCCTCACACGTCCTGTTGCCACCATGTGCCAAGCACAGCCTTGAATTCCTCATCGATACCATCCATCACTTGTTAATGTTTCATATTAATTATACAGTCACAATATGTAATATCCAGCTTCAGATTTTCTGTGACTATGATGTAGATTTTCTGTGACTACGATGATAATGATAACATGGATACTTGCTGCCATCATATAACACGTACTACCTCCAATGCCAAAGTCATGCCATCTAATACAGAACATGTGTGAAATAACTGCTGTTGCCACTAGATTTAAGGTATGGGTTTGCACGTGCAGAAGCCACCCTTACTAGGACTTACCCCAATAGCAGCACAATACCTCTCTGGTCATGTACTAGCACTTACCTCTGCATCCACAGATTCCTGCTCCCACATGCAGCCCTCTACCTTGCATCCATACCATCTATTTTCCCATTGTCTTGCTGCCTCTTTCCACATGCACCACTTCAGAACCCTCATGCTGACGTGGGACCAGGGGTTCCCCATACTGCTCTCTTCCCTCAGCCCCTCAGAAGCTAATATGATGATGCTGAGGGGTTGGGGACTAGGGGTTTTAACCACTAAAAGTAAACAGGACACTAAGCTCTCCCCACCTTTGGTTTGACACTGGGGGTCATTCCGAGTAGGGCGGTAAGGGTTAACGTTCATCGGTAACGAGACCGGTGCCTTTAAACCCTTACCGCCCTATTCGGAGTTCCCTTTGCGGGTTGGTACTTAACGCCTGCTTTTTGCAGGTGTTAAAAAACAAACCCGCAAAGGGACCTTGGAGGTAATTACGGTACCGTAATTTACGGTACCGTAATTGCCTCCTTCCCCATTCCCATTGAGCCCTATGGGGGCAAAAATGGGAATGGGGAAGGGTCCATGGTGAATGGGGAATTACCGGCCGGCCAACCTTGGAATGGGGTGGTAATTCCGCCATTCACCATGGCGGAGTTGGAAAAATAACGGCGTCAACCATGGCGCTAATAGCGCCATGGTTAACGCAAGGGTCGGAATGAGGCCCACTGTCTCTGATTCCAAAACCAGTGCTAGTAGTGACAGTGGTGTTCGGGCAGCACCAACTGGTGCCACTAGCTACCCCAAAGCTACCAATTCTGACTCATAGATTATTTTTGGAGAGCAGAATATATTATGGCAATTTTGGAAGAATAAGGAACCTCCTCCTCGTCATTATCAGACTCGGCCCCAACACTCCTACAATTCAGACAAGAACTGAAGACCCACCTCTTCAAGGAGTCTCTCCTCCTCAACACCCAGGCCATCACATCGCCCCTCCCGGCACCTGATTTGCTAAATGCCGCCCCCCCTCTATTCCCTGCCTCCTGGTACAGCTGTACCCCTCCTCTTTGCCCCGCTGTAGCCTACCCTCCCCCCGCTGTATATCCGTTCTGTTGTACCCCTGAAAAGCGCTCTGTTATGCATCTGTACTGTTGTATCCCTCTGTAAAGCGCTCCATTATGCATCTGTACTGTATGTATCCCTCTGTAAAGCGCTCCGTTATGCATATGTACTGTTGTATCCCTCTGTAAAGCGCTCCGTTATGCATCTGTACTGTTGTATCCCTCTGTAAAGCGCTCCGTTATGCATCTGTACTGTTGTATACCTCTGTAAAGCGCTCCGTTATGCATCTGTACTGTTGTATCCCTCTGTAAAGCGCTCCGTTATGCATCTGTACTGTTGTATCCCTCTGTAAAGCGCTCCGTTATGCATCTTTACTGTTGTATACCTCTGTAAAGCGCTCCGTTATGCATCTGTACTGTTGTATCCCTCTGTAAAGCGCTCCATTATGCATCTGTACTGTTGTATCCCTCTGTAAAGCGCTCCATTATGCATCTGTACTGTTGTATCCCTCTGTAAAGCGCTCCATTATGCATCTGTACTGTTGTATCCCTCTGTAAAGCGCTCCATTATGCATCTGTACTGTTGTATCCCTCTGTAAAGCGCTCCATTGTTTCTCGAAGCTAGCTCCACCTCCAATAACTATAGTAACTATAATAATAATACTATCAATGGGCACCATGATTAAAGCTGGGGAAAATGGAGAGTCACACTATTCAAACATCTACTGTACTTTAACTCAAATATATGTGGTAAGGGATCAGACCCAAGGTGTTTGCCCTAATAAATGTGATACAATAGCAGACTAAAAGCCTTGTCATGAGCGCTCGCAACCCCACATTTTAGATTGCCTTCCAAGACCCTTTGAAGAAGGAGGCTATCATTCTTGCAAACATGTTATGCCTACAAATGGGGCAGCATCGGGTGCTTTGCTGGGAGCTATAAAACCGGCATTCGAGGAGAAAGACTGGTGGACTTCCCACTTGCTTTACATTGCATTTTTATGGACCTTCCTGCTGCTGGCATCTTTTCTTGGTACCGCCAAAGGGTATTTTAGTAGATCTAGCAGGCCCATATAACCGTCTTTCCTGTTCTAATGTGGGGCTATTGGAATGTGATATTATGCCATATAGGGGTTTTCGGGCTCCTACAAAAGTGATGGACACAATTTTGTGGGTAGGTCTCTGCCTCAAGAGGTTTTTGACCTGCAAAATGCAATGGGTCCGTTTTGAGAGTGTGAACCAGCACCCCTGAAGCCCTAGGCTGCCTTGTCATGACCTCCCACCCTTTGCTCCCCCAGTAAGGCGTCAACAGATATTACATCTTTTTTACACCTTTGTTCTATTTGCAGAGAAGAAAAGTGTGCCTCATTGCGACTCAGTGGGATGCCAGGGCCCATGGAGCAGCGAGGCATGTTATAGGGCCCCGGGGAGGTTGGCAGGTGCCTGCCATCTCTCTGAGAAATGCTTTGCCTCTGAGAGAACTCGATTCACCAAAAAGTCTGACGTTTACAATTTTGCATGAACCGGTTCGCTCATCCCCACTGCCAGGGTATTGTTTACACTACCAATGTTCAAATGTTGCTACCAACCTTCTTTTTTTTTTCTTTTTGATTTTTAATATAAGAAGTACAAGCAGACTCGAAAGTGCTTCCTGCACGGTGGTCAATTGGCTCTTTGGCTTATGCCTTTCATCTCCATATACATGTCCGGGCGCTATGCACCTGCTCTGGCATATTTTGCTTTGAGGTCTGTTTCAACCTGTGTTGATGAGTTATGTTATTATGCTCCGGCTGAGGGGGCGTGGCTTGGCGCCGATGGCGAGCGGTAGCTGATCTGCCGAGCTCCGGCCGAGGCGCCGTTTCCTGATCCTTTTCTCCGGCTCATGTGAAGCACCAACCCTCGGAGAAGAACGTGCTGTTAGGGGAAGCGGACCTGTACCCGAACCACCGTTGGGCCCACTGAATCGGACCCCCCTAGACACTACTGGAGCTCTGAGACGGCTCTCCCCCCCTCCGCTCCGACTGAATCCAAGATGGCGCCTCGCACCGCATAGCGGATCCTCTGAGGGGCACCCCTCCCCCAACGGACTCCCAGGCCTGGTGGGGCGAAGCGGAGGCACGACAAGGAGGGCGACCCCCCCGGGGGGCCGCCCAGCTGGCACGAGCGCTAGGTCCCCAGCCTGGACGCTCTGAGGAAGCGCACCATGCGGGCCCCGCCGCAGTTACGCACGGCCCACTGAGGTGAACCAAGCTCCGAAACGGTGAACACCTCTGCGGCTCGGCGATCGTGGACAAGGACACATCGACAAACCCAATCCTGGGTTCCCTGGGGCCGCAACCGACTGCACTGCGGCTCATCTCACCGGGACGGCGCCAGATCTGATTCTGGCAAGGATCGCCCAGCACCCGATGCACAGGAGGTGAAGACAGACGCGCCGCGGGACACTTCACTGGTCTGGACCCACGAGTCAAGGTGCGTGAGACCTCGCAACACCTGAGAAAGGGGACCCCCGCATATCCCTATTCTTTTGACATCTACCCCGAGGGGCCTGCACGCCCAGGTCCGAGGGCAAGCAAAACAACGTCTTGGGCCTCCCGCCCCAAGCCCAGCACCGGCAGGGGAGCTCGATAGCATCCCCGCATGCTACCTAGCTCCTGAGGCCCAGGGCATCCACAAACACCACCTCAAGATGGCCGCCAAGAACAAAACCAGAGCTGCCACCATGGACTCCTTGTTTTCCACCAAGGTAAAGACCCCCACAGGACGCACGCAACGCGGCTGAGAGGGTAACAACCGTTGAACAATCAACAGAAGAAACATCTGCGGCCACCACAGCTATACAGTCTGAAGTCGCCCACCTGAAGAGGAAAGTTGCCTTCCTGGAGGGGAGGGCGGAAAAGGCCGAAGGCCAGGCCAGACGGGGCAACATTAGGATCCTAGGTGTCCCGGAGGGAAGCGAAGGGGCAAACACCACATCCTTCGTCGAAACCTTTCTGCTGCAAGAAATTGGGGCCGGCAAGCTGACACAGGGATTCTCGGTTGAAAGGGCCCACAGGTCCCTCCAGAAGCGCCCCCCCCCCTGGCTCGCACCCTAGACCAATAATAGCTAAGATACTGAACTTTCAGGACAGAGAAACTATCTTAAGGCACTCCAGGGAGGGTGGCCCCATCGAAAATCTCCATTTACCCGGACTATATGCAGAAGGTGCAAAGAGAGAGAAATTCATTTGTCCCGATAAAAGCTAGGCTCCGCCAACTGAACCTAAAATACAGGCTACTATACCCGTCGCGCCTCAGGGTCATTTATAAGGAGAGAGTGGTATTCCTCGACAATCCAGATGCAGCCAACATGTGGCTAGAGGACAATAATCTTGCTGACGGCAAGGAAAATCCACGGACTGAGGCCTAACCCCCTCAGATTTCATATGTAACCCTCAAGTAACCGTAAAGAACCAGCAAATAAGACGCCGGAAACCAGAAGGTAATCCAATCTCAGTTTATCACATGGAAACGGCCTCGCTCGGCTCCGCCGCCAGGCCCTAGCCCTACCCCCAGCGTAGAATCCAGTCGGTCCAGGCACCCGCCTGACCCAGCTCGCGCCTGACTCCCGGATGGGCTTCGACGGCTCGAGAGCGCCTGAGCACCGCGACAATGTTGTAGTCGCTGGGCGCACCAGTTTGAGTTTTGTTATTAGTTTCTCTAGTTACACAGTCTTCAAATTTCTCTCACTGACAAAGACCGGGATGGGCCCAGGACTCGACCCGGGAGCTCGGGAACCAGTGGTGTCTCCCTGGCAACCCCCTCACTGCGTATTAAAGCAGAGCCAAACCCTAGGGACGGAGTCCCGTGCCAGACCCGAAACTCAGACCCGATGGCGGCACAATTTACTGTGATGACATGGAATGTGAGGGGCATGGGCTCATACCTCAGACGAAATCGCATACAATCCTATCTCAAAAGGAAGAAAGTCTCGATTGCACTGCTTCAAGAAACCCACCTCACGACGGAGGCCATGTCCAAGATTGCAGACCGTTGGGCCGGGACTGTGAGAGGGTCCCCCTATTCCAAATACGCGAGAGGGGTGCTAACATGGATATGCCCGGACGTGCCTTTCCTAATGGGGTGGTGTGAACTAGACAAAGAAGCGAGATATGTAGTGATTTGGGGCACAATGGATCAGACCCCGGTTTGCCTGGTCAACTCATACTTCCCACATCACGGAATACCGGCGTACCTCACCACAATGATCGCTAAGCTGACTCAACACCGGGATCGCACCTTTATATGGGGAGGCGATTTCAAGTGCGTCGCTGACGCAAGCATGGACAGATCATTGCCTCCCCCCCACCCGAGCAACCTCGCAGCCCGTGCCCTGAAGGAAACTCTGGAGCAGCTCAACCTGGTGGACATCTGGAGGGAACACCACCCAGCCGAGAGGACCTACTCCCACTACTCAGCTCCGCACGGAGTCCACACAAGAATTGACTATCTGTTCATCGACAAGGAGCTCGCCCTACGAGCCGCAGCTACAGAATATCTGGGGAGAACGATCTCCCACCATTCTCCACTAACCATGTTATGGCTGCAGAAGGGACCCAGACCCCCGATCCCTATGTGGAGGATGCCGACTGTGGCACTTGAAGACCCTGAGTTCAGGGAAGACCTCGCCGGAAAACTGGAAGATTATCTGGAAATCAACAAGGGGTCGGTATCCTCCTGGAGCACATTATGGGAAGCCATGAAGGTGGTGACCAGAGGAGAAATTATATCGAAAGCCGCCGGAATTCATAGGCAATTAAAGACAACACTCGAAGCACAAGAAGCAGAGATCTCCCGACTAGAGTCCACCCACGACAACTCCACAGAGGCCTAAAGCAAACTGAAGGAAGCTCGAGTTGAATGTCAACAAGCATGGGAAAGACTGGAGAAATTCGATTTCACCAATACACCATCAGATCCCACAAGGAATCGGACAAACCGGGTAGATTACTGGCCTGGCTTTGCAAGCAAGAACACCCCAAGCATCTCCCAATGGAGATACGGGACGCCGATGGGATTTCCCACACAACACAACTGGGGATCAACGACGCATTTGCCAGATACTATTCCAAATTGTATGCCCACGAGGCACAAATTCCCACAGAGGACATTATTGAAACACTTGAGGAGATATATCTACCCCGAATATCAGCTGAGCAGAGAGAAGAACTGGAGATGGAGATCACTCTTGAGGACGTGCAAGGGGCAATCAGGTCCCTCTCTACCAGCAAAGCCCCCGGCAGCGATGGCCTCCCACCTGAGTTCTACAAAACGTACAAGCCCATCCTCGCCCCAGTTCTCCACGAAGTCTACCAGGACGCATACACGAATGGGGTCCTTCCCAACACCATGAGATAGACCATAATCGTTCCCATGCTCAAGCCACACAAATCACCCACCGACTGTGAGTCCTATCGCCCCCTGGCCATGTTAAACTATGATGCTAAGATTCTCACATCCATATTAGCTGGCAAATTGGCCAGAGTGGTGGGATCCATTGTCCACGAGGACCAGAACGGATTTGTGCCTGGGCGCAACACCACAGCTAACCTTAGGAGGCTACAACACATAATGGCCGAAACATACGAGAGAGATGAAGACCTGGTGGTGTTGTCGCTTGACGCTATCAAAGCCTTCGACTCCATATATTGGGAATGGATTGGGGAGGTCTTGAGGAGATTCGGCTTCGGAGGGGGCTTCATCAGGTGGATCGAGGTCCTCTATAATTCCCCAATTTCAAGAGTGAAAACGGGAAGAATGGTTTCAGCAGCCTGGGAAATACAAAGGGGAACGAGACAGGGGTGCCCGCTATCGCCCATGCTGTACATACTGGGCCTGGAGCCGATCGCATTATACTTTAGGCAACAGCTCTTCGACGCTGGCATCAAGGTGGGCAATGTACACCACATAATATCTCTATACGCGGATGACGTTCTTCTATACCTGAGAAACCCCGAGGTCAACGCACCTACAGCACTAGTGGTACTTGACAATTATGCTAAATACTCCGGGATCAGATTCAGCAGAAGTAAGTCCTCCGCGTTCCCCCTGACGGGCCTACGCGGCATACCAGAAAGCGATCTCCCGGCAGTGGGAATAGGGTGGCAACTGGTCAAGTTTCGGTACCTAGGGATCAACGTGAGCCACACCCCGCTACTCACGCATGAACACAACACAGAAGTCGCAACCACGACTCTTCGACGCTCTATTAAATTCTGGTACAAGCTCCCGTTGGCAATGATAGGCAGAGCAGCGATAGTCAAGATGATTATACTCCCCAGATTCCTATACTTTTTTGTGAACATTTGTCACTATGTCCGACCGCCCTTCTTCAAGAAACTGGAGGCAATCATCAAGGACTTCCTGTGGGGACCTCACAGACACAAACTGTCGCTATCCATCCTATCCCTGCCCTGCAGTGACATAAAGAGGGAGGAATAAAGCTACCAGATCTCCAGTTATACTACCTGGCTGCCCAGTTAAGCCACATAACGAAATGGCTCTCGGACGAACCTTCGGCTGAAACGGAACTACTGAGGCATTCCTCGAACAACATGATCCCCAAGGAAACCCTATGGCACCCCACACGGCATTCCCCGGTCACCCCACAAGTGATTGACCTAGGAAGGAGGATATGGGCCAGGTCCTGTTACATCAGGCGAGTGAAACACCCGTACTCTCCAGACAACCCTATCTTGGCTGACACCTGTCGAACGGAGGCAGACCTTTCCACAGCAAGGAGGTGGGAAGAAGCCGGCATATACACATGGGGTGACATGTTTGAGGGCGGGGAATTCAGGGACTTCGAGTCACTAAAGGCCATTGAAGGAATACCCCCAGGCCAGTTTCTCTGGTACCACCGCCTCAAGCAGACCGCCCAGAAACAATGGAACAGCTGGCCAGAGGAGCCCTCTCCTGACCCTCTACTACAAGAGATGCATGACCTCACGGATAGCTGGAGACCAGTCTCCAGGCTCTATAACAGACTATGTGATAAACCCAACCCTAAAGGCGAAGCTCTGAGGTCGAGATGGGAAGCAGACCTCGAGACCCCGATCACGGATAAAGAATGAGAAAGAGTGTTAATATTTCCCAAAAAAGTGTCAAGGAACGCTAGATTCCGCCAGATTCAGTTTAACGTCCTATACAGGACATACATGACCCCACACAGGGTCGCCTCCTTCAACAAGTCATCCTCCCCAGCATGCCCATGGTGTGGGAACGATAATGCGGACATGATCCACATGTTTTGGACTTGCACTAGGGCGATGACACTATGGTCCAAAGCTAAAGAGAATTGCATGGACGGCGGTATGCAGAGGTACGAATGGACTCCCGGCGAGTGCCTACTGGGGAAGTACCCCAGACCCAGCAAATTCAAATATGCTGTTAGGTTAATGGACATCTCATGCATCCTGGCTAAGAGAACCATCGCGATGGCTTGGAAGACGCCATCGGGCCCCAGGCATGAACACTGGCTTAAAGAGATGGAGAGATGGACGGCAGCCGAAACTAGAGCCTGGCAAGAAGGAACCACATCAAGCGGCGAAACAGAGAGCGGCACCTTGGAATGTTGGAAGGCCCTCCTAAGAGACATACGCTTCAGCGCTGACTACAAACCCCCTGAAATCCCATAGCATCACACCGACACTAACTCCCTGCACTTGGCCCGAACCGGCAGACCCTGTATGCGACCTCCCCTGCTTCCTGAAGCACTGGGACATTGGCCTCGACCCATCCAGCCACCGAAAAGTTCGCTACCACAAGAAGACTGTTGTTGTTTTTGTTGTCCCTTCCCTCTTCTTCTGTTCTCCCCTCCTCACTATTTCCTCTTTTGTTTGCATCACTGCTTAATTTTCATGTTTGTATTGCACGTATTTCTTCACTAAAAACTAATAAAATACGTTTTTAAAAAAAATGCTCCGGCTGACACGTGTCTATTGCTTATCCTGACACATCCATGGTTGGCACCGCTGTTCAGATGTGTGGTTTCTGGATAACCCATTATGATGTAATTAGCCCTAGGTAGGAATATTCAACAACAGTCCACTGTAGCACACTCGATTGATTGTCTTTTCATTCCCTTGCCAATTTAGTCTTATTAATGAGTAAGTGATTATTCTTTCAATACTGTTACACCGATAATAATTGAGTTGCAACGCCTTGGGTATCACAGACTCATCAGCATATACAATTAATGGTATTGGAAGATTCTTGGTATTCGTGACTATGGGGATATCTTTCGCTGATGCAAGTGCTTCAATCATCCCTGGTATTTACATATAAAAAAAACAAGGGTGGGGCCAAGAGACAGCCTAATTACATACCCATACAGTACCTGTCGTTGTGAACTAAAATATAGTCCAGCATGCAATATTTAGCTTTTATTTTGTTTTGCTTTGGTAAAGTCAAAGCTTAATCTGCAAAGAGTGGAAGCAAACAGGTGCTTGTTCTCTTGATACTATAATCGTGTCATAGGCACTGCAGTACACTGCTGATCTGTGGGAGGTGAACCTTCTCACATGTTCACAGCCAACACCACGAAGATAAAGCAAGAAGCAGCGTACAAGAGCATCACCCCGTCCTCATTCATGCGGCAATGCACTCTGCTATATCTTTGCTTTTGCGCGCCTCCTTCACCCAGCACTAGCCAAGTGGAATTAAGCTGGGCCTCCCAGCGGTGTTGCTAGGTCTGGAAAAGATCCGGGGCTACGGTAATGTCAGGACTGATGGGACTCGTGGCTAGCTAGCCTTTTGGTTATAACCCCGGAGCTTCTATCTGGGACTACAACCAAAAGCCTGGGGGCTATAGCAACCCCTTTGGGGCCTCCAAATGAGCACTTGTGAGATCAAGGTTCGAATACCACTGACAAAAAAGCCTTTTGGGATTTTTCTTTTAGTCTCGTACAGCCTTACAATAAACAGACAAGATAGTCAGTCAGTCAATGTGTTTATTCGGATCAGTTATTCCATCAAACACATAAAAATACAAACACGATATATATCAAAATTTGCCATTTCTTCTTACTTATAAAATACAGTGTCCATATAAAAAAGTACACTTTTAAAACACAACGGCACCCACAAAAATGGCAAAATACAGCCAATTCATAGTATCCAAAACATATTCTATAGATTAAAGTTCACAGTGAATATTCCATGGATTGTAATCATTTGTTTTAATTCAATTGGGCCAAAATGCCCTTTCTTTGGTACATGGCACTGTCAATACAGAGTCCGCAGACAAGTGAACAGCACTGCCGGTCTATAAGAGCGGATATTAGCTGACCTAAGGACCGGCAATAGAGTTGACTGTCTAGCGATGTTATATACTGGGTAGAACAGTAAGAGGTGGTTCAGGCCCTCTCTTTCAGCCTGTGGGCTACATTGACCCACTCAGCAGAATTCCCATCCATAACCAAGCTGTTCCATACCAGCTGTTTGCCCGCTAGCTGCATGCCCGCTGTACCTCTGCCATCCAGCTGTACTGTTATCCAGCGACCAGACAGGCCCAGCTGTTCTGCTAGGAGAGTCCGCCGCTACCTGGTGACCCGAGTTGTGCAGTGACCAGGACCCGGTTACTGTCCCAATATCCCAAACTCAAGCGTGAACTGTGAGTAATTCCCCATCCCATAGAAACACATAGCCTACCCCATCCTGATCCTTGTGTCTTTGTTCCACTCTCTAAGCAACCCTATCCATGAATTGGTAATTTTTCCTACTTTCAGAATTCTCTGTGCATCTTGTCTGTGATTCCTAGTGATAGCGCCATTCTTTCATTCACCCCATCTTGTAACTCCTTAGCCATATTTTGATTCAATAAATTAATTTCCCCTAAAGAACAGAGGTACACTGCGTGAAGGGTTACAACTCCAGCGTGACTTTTATATTCACGGGTGGCGTTCCTCTTTTGTAGCCATTAAATCTAGTGTAAGTAAAACTGGCCTTTCCTTTTTAAAACCAATTTTCTTTTCTTAATTGTTTAATTTTACCAAAAGTGAATCTCCTTTCACCTTGGAAATCTGATCCAGTTCATCAGCTATAGTCACTCTTTCACATTCATATTGTCACTTTGATTATCCCGCAGCCTAGAAACCACATTCCAAATCCGAATATTTCACCCATTTGTCATGAAAAACGCCTGACATTTAATACTGAAATTGAGAAAAAAATGCAGCTGTACAACGTGGGATTCCGGCTGCATTGTGTTCTTTCTTTAAACTTGCTTTTGAACTGTATGCCTTTGTTGATACTTTGTCTTGTGATTGCTAGGGTTTCTACATTACTGCTATTGTGAGAAATCATATTTGCCTCATAGATTTAACAGCACATTAATTATTTATTTGTCAATTTCGGAGTCTCATTTTAGGCCATTGCAAAGGGCTTTTCCCTCTTATGATGTGTGGAAGGTCAGATTTTGATTCTGCTTCCTACCTCATATCCCTGACTACCTGCTGCTTCTTTCTATCCACTCAGAATTGTGGTTTGAGGGAACATTGCATGGGAAATCTTAACTCTGGTGCTATCTATCCTTATTGAAAAAGTGCTCCTATTCAGTTGTGCTTTGGATATGTTCTTGTAAAAGGTTAGCCAACTGTACTTCAGTAGTTCATGGTAATTGTCACCCCATTGGTGATTGCTGCCCAATATTAAAATGTATGTGATTTCCTTGAATTTTAAAATAAATAAATATTGCATTCCCACCAACCGGCCTGGTTCATGGTCAGTTGTGACCTGGGGTATTTGTAAAAGGGGGTGTGAGACGTGTTGTGTGCCATCTCAAATTGAATTGGTAGAAAATAAAGAGAAAGCATTCCAATTGTGCTCTACATCCTAGGCTATGACCAAGGTTTTTCGCCCGATTGAAATCCTTAACAAAATTGGGTGGCTCGTAGCCGGGATCTGGGTTTGTGTTGCCACCCGTGGAAGTTTAACACAGCAGATTAACCTGCAAGATAGTGATACTTTGTGTGGCTGGAACACTGTGTTACTCTGTAGAAGCGCCTCCCCAAAACAAAAATCCTAAGTACCAGGCCTGTGTATAAAATTAATGTTAAATCAACCCCAAAAATAGACAAAAAGCAACAGAATACAGATTACCTTTGTATTAATAAATTAATAAAGAAAGAACACTTTCCAAAATGGCCACAGTAGAGTTCAATATAGCTAGGGAGCACCTTCTGCACAAGTTATTTGTCAGATGGGAATGGGCAGAACACGATGGAAAAATCTGGCTAGAATAAATGATACAACAGGTCACCGCCATGAACATGGACACGTTGCAGGTCGGTTGCCTATTGCATCAAGCTTTGAGCGAGTTATACATGACTCCAAAAATTAAAGAGTAGGAGATTAAAATTGTCATAATCGCGGCCTACATGTATCTCCATATGGGAGTGATGCAGGAAAATCATGAGGAAAATAGAACTCTTGTGCGAAATCAATCCAAATTCTTAGCTCAAATTCAGACTGAGCTAAAATTAGCAGACCAAAAATTACAAAAGAGTCAATGGGCCCAATTAGACGCATTAAAAGTAGACTGTCAGGAAAAGGTTGACTCAACAATTAACATATAATAGGGTTTGCTCAGGACAAATAACCATGCTGCAATATCAGGTCAAAAAGTTGGAAGAGGAGAATAACCAATTCATCATTAAAGAACTCCACTTCCAAGCAGATTTTGGCCAAGAGCGCCAGAAATTGAATACCATCAAGCAACAAAGGGATGACCTTGCTGAACTGAGGGGCACCCTAAATCAGGAAAAAGATGCCCTATGTCAGGAAGTAAGCAATTTAAAAACAGAGTTACAGGAAAGTGAGTTGGGGCTCCAGAAACTAAATGAACTTAAAACAGAATATGGAAAGTTACTGGTGCACACCAGACGGGTAGAAGGTGCTCTGGAAGAGAACACCAAAACTTAAAAGGTTCAAACTCAGAAGGTGAAAATGGCTCAGTGATCTCAAACCATACAGGCAGCACAAAGATATAATGAGGCCTTCTGTGAGGAGAAAGATGGACTCCACAAGCAGGTGGCAGCTGAAGAACGGGTCATAGAGGCCAGTAAAGCCCTGATAGCCAAGCAAAAGGCTCAGATATTTGCCTATTATCAAACGGTAGGGGCTTAGAAGGAAAAACTAGCAAGGTTGGTGAAAGAGTAAACTAGATCTAATCCAAACTGGAGGGACCCCGAACAGGTAGAGAGGGACAGGACAACCCCAGATCATAGTATGATGACCTCTGTACTTAGGGACTCCAACCCATTTAATATTTTGTGCACTGCTGACTTCATGGCTACCGGTTCACATGAGCCGGAAACCATGAGGCCATCAGAAAGAGCTGACAGGTCAGCTCCTCCCAGAAATTGATAGAAGGGCATCCCTGGATAGATACAAAAATATAATGGCTGATTTCACTGACCGGGAAACCTCCTGTGAGGAGAAAGTCAGGGAATTTGATCTGCAGAATCACTATCTCCAAAGGGCCCAGTTGGTTCGATTTTCACAAGAACACCGGGAAAAGAATCCCCAAAAGAGCATCCTGAAGACCTCCACCCAATCAGGGCACTGGGTGGGGATACCCTGCCAACCCTGGAAGCAGGGAGGAGTCAGAAGACTACTCTCCGGTGGGCCACAGGGGAGAAGAAACTAGGCCCCACCATTCTGCGAGCCCCTCCCAGGCTCACAGAATCAGGGAGAACCTAGATGATCATGAGGGGACCTCAAATAGCAGCGCCTCGCAGTATGAGGGCGAGTGGACTCGGGTGATGCAGTGAAAGAAGGCAGATACACCAAAAAGAGTTCTGGTAAAAGACCCCATTAGGCAGATCAAGGCCATTGGGAATTTCATGACACTACAATAAAAACGAAACATATTCTGTTTGGGAGCATTTAGAACTATATGAACAAATGATGGACACATTTCACATAAAGATAGCCCAGAACTGTATAGATCATGCCAAATGGACATTCTCTCCAGAATACTCCAGCTTCTTTGCTGAACTGGAAGACCAAAAACATTCAAGATGGTCCACCTACAAGGTGGCCATCTTGAAGCACTTTTCCACCCATAGAAAGTCCCAAGAGGCTCGCAAAGCAGCTTACAAGCTACAATGTAGGGAAGACCAGGCCCCACGAGAGTTTGTACAGGAATTAAAATTCACCTTTGACCAAACTACCAGGAGGGTGCGCACGGATAGCAGAGAGTTTATTACTACCTACTTTCATGCACTCCCAAAATACATTATGACCCAGCTGGTGAGGGATGTTCATGATAAAACAACTCTGGACTGGGTAATAGAGCAGACTACCCACATTTAAGTCCAAAAACCTGCAGAAAATAAAAATCAGACCAAAAACCCCAATCCAGCCAACACCCCTGCTGCTACTAAGGTGGCAGAGGTGAAGGTTGCCCCCACCTTGGACCTAGAAATGGGGGAGCCTAAAAATGCACCATTCCCAAACCAGCAAAACCAGAGACCTAGAAGGCCTTCAGGCCAATCACAAACAGTTGGCAATCAGGGAGGTAATCCCACCAGTGGCACCCCTAATTCTTCTGATCATATAAATCCCAGATACAAGGGCAACCGGCCTATCATGGGGAATGTATGGACTCCCCAGCTCAAGGGGTTGGTCCCACCAGCTAAGTTCTCCCCCAGGAAACGCCCCTCCTAACTTCCCTCAGGAGGGCAGTAATCCCCTGAATCCTGGGCCAACTTTCTTTCCCCGGTATCCACAAAACCCCAACCTGCAGGACAACCCTCCTTTCTTTCCCTGGTTTCAGGAGCCCCGGCTGCCCATTCCGGGAGGGGGGAGGCCAAGATTGGAGGGTTACCAAAATCCAAAATTCCTAGGGTCCCTCGGGAGAAGGGATTGTTACCCTTCCTGAGAACAACCCAGGTATGGGCAGAGACCCCCGTACCAGCCAGAACGGGTGACCCAACTGGAGCGCCAGGTCCGGAACCTCAGACAAGAGCTGGGTCGCATGTTGAGGGCTCAGCAGAACCCTCAGATGAACATGGCGACTCAGAACCCCACAAACCAAGGGTCTGGCACCCCAGAACAATGACGGGGAGAGAAACCTGACAATTCACTTATTCCAGAGGAGGAGGCACAGGAGGAAGGGTGGTGTAAGGCCCTAGAGGAAGCTTCTTTCCTCACCCGTAAAAAGCTCCTGGACACCCATGAACCAGAACAAAAATGTCTTGCCCCTGAAAATCTGCAACCCAGGGAACCGAGGGTGGGTAGGAGAAACAAAGACATTAAAAAGGCCAATTTTGTGGAGGAAGTTAGCGTCCTCCAGTTTGAAGGGGAAGAATCCTTAGAAGATTCTGGGAAAAAAATCTTCTCATTCAGGGACGGGGGAATTCCTCCCAAAGAAAAATGGGTCCCAAAAGATCTAAATTAAGAATGGATGGGTATGGGGACTGTTTCACAGTCACCCATCCCTGAACCCCACAATTGTCCTCCTGAGAAGAAAATAGTAATGGAGGGATCCTCCCCGCAAATTGGTTGTAGTGACTGCCACCCGGTAAGCGGGGGCAGCACAGAGCTAAGTAAAATGGGGGATTCCAAAATCTCCACTATTTTAGGATGCCACATTTTTATTACAGATTCCCAGACTCTGACACAGAAAACAGTCCCAAATGCCACCATGGCAGAGTCCAAAATAAAGAAATTGACCACCCAGCTTGCCCAAAATGCACATTACCTTTGCCCCCTTGAGGAGAAAGAGGGAAGATTTGATGTCCCCGTTCAAGTTGAAGGGCAATGTCCAATTTCAGCACTGGTGGACAGTGGATCCCAAGCCACTCTTCTGTCAAAGAAAGCCTTTGATCAGCTGAATTCAGGAAGGGGGAGAGATACCAGATCCCTCTCACCCCTCTTCCTGGACAACTCCAGAACTTCGACGCGAATGAAATTCCTGTCGAGGAGACTGTGGATTTGGAAATAAAAATTGGGCAACACAAGCTGAAACACACAGTGATAGTCTAATAGACTGTGTGCACAAGGTCCTCTGGACTCAGACTAACAGGCCAATGAAATTAAACCAGAGTGTCAACCATGTTAGTTTAAATGGCACATGCCACATGGTTGAACAGAAATCTGATCATGTTGAGCTTCATTTCCAGAATAATGAAATACCCGACGTGACAGTAATTGCTGTAGGACAACTAACTGGTGATGGGAACTCCTCTCCATTCCTGAAAATCAACCTTCCTTCCAGTTTTAAGTGGCATTCCACACTGGAAGGAAATACTTTGAAATTGTATACTGATCCCCAATCTGAAAATACCAATTCTTTAGTCCAAAGTGATGAAAAACCAGCTCAAAGTTTAGCTGATATTCAGAAAATGAGAGAACAGTTGTTTATCCCTATTCAGTTAAATGAGGGGAAGGAGTCTGTTCTCGCCCAAGTGTGCGTGGATAACAGAAAGATCTTCATCAGCGAAGCCATGTTCAGACAGCTCCCAAAAGATCCAGCCATTCCCACATTTAAATTGATCAATAAGTGGGAAATGGGCCTGGAATCTCCCAATTCCAAACATATCCTGCAAAGCAGATGTATGATCAAAATTTCTATAGGCAACAAAAGCATAGAACATAATTGTTGGGTTGTGCAAGATGTCCCTGCTGCATTCTATTTAGGCAGTGACATTCTCAATCGGTTTGCCATTAATTTGGTCCTGATAAATTACAAAGCCTGGCCCCGATGAGGAGGCAACCCCAGGGGCTTTGATGATTCTGAAAAAGCATTTGGTCAGCCCAATTGCTGCCGTATGCAGTTGAAGTTCAAATTGGAGAGGAGGTCACCAGCCCAGTACGAACCCGACAATTTCCACAAATGAAATATTAAAAGAGGACAGAAACTGCAAAATCCTGATGTATATGTACACCTCACTGCCCATCTTCAACAGCAGGGGTTTGTTAAGCTGTGCGTCTCTGGAGCGCTGCGTACCTGGGGTTTCAGTTGCTGGTCTCACTGGTGACGCCAGACTGGTAGTTTCCAAACCGAATGTAGATATCGCAACGCTAGGAAGTGACCCCGACCCAACCCTAATGGAACAGGGATGGATTGGAATCACCTCCCAACGCCACTGGCTCACCTCCCTGTGGATTACAGTGACGTCGGGACAGTGCAAGCACTGACAGGGAGGTGACTAGGTTGAGCTGGTGCGGTCCGGTAGAAAGCCACAACTGGAGGACGAGAGGTCTTCAGCACGATCCACCAAGGCAGTTGATGATCCGGAGGGCTGGCACCCAGGGCCAAAGTGACAAGAAGTTCAAGGCAAACAAGGAGGTCAGGAAGAGAGAATGGACCCAGGAACAGGGAGACCCAAAGAGAGGGAGAAGGCCAAGATGGGAATCCCCCCCAACCTCCTAAGAGCCACGGAGCCAAGGGAGCTAATCCCAAAGGAATTGGACCCAGGGAAGGGAGAGGAACTGGCGGGTAGCAGGAGTAAGGCAGCCCGTAGTCGGGACAAAGAAACAGGAACCAAGGAGCAGGGACCTGATGCGAGGCACCAAGCGACGGTAAGTGGGGACAAACCGCGTTAAGACGCGAACAGTAGAGGGCTGGACGCTATTTACAGCGTCCAGCACGAAAGCGAGGCGTGGACCGCTAGCGGGACAGCGCATGCGCGATGGCCGAGCGGGCACCGGAACGAGGCTTGGAACACAAGCTTGCCTGCCCGTTCCTGGTTACCCGCGGGGCTCGCGCACGCAAGCGAACGCCGACCCGCTGCCCACAGCCACGCTTCCCAAGCTGGTAACAGGGGTAGAACCACCACGTCCGGGAACGGATGCGGCGAGAAGGCCAGGTAAGTGTCCTAACAGGGTTGGGGTTAAACCCAATCCCATTAGTCAATGTAGAATGCAACACCATTCCAATAGTGGTGGATAACAGTGACCTCGGGAGTATCACTCTGGGTGCAGGCACCATTATTGGAATGGCGGTTGATGATCAACATTTTTCCATGGATCTAGGAAATGAACTGATAGGACCAATCCCCAATGACTGTTTTGACAGTGCAATTCATTACCACCAGACAGGATCTTCACCCGGCAAGGGCAGAATTTCCTGGTGTACTCTTCCTGCCCTTACGGGGAGGAAGAGGTGACCTGTGACATGAGGCAGGATGAGGTGATAATCAAGGTCCACAATGACTGGGAATCGTACAAAAATGTCGCCCTCATTTGTGCACCCCGCAGTTACTGCGACTTTGGGGGCGCCATAACGGGGGTGGGTCAGTGGTTGTGGGGGTGTCCCCCGCTTACCAATTTGGTAAACGGGAGACACTAAAGAAAAAAAAAAAGAAAAGCACCCTGCGGTGTCAGCTCTAACCCACATTAGGGGGAGGAGCTGACATGGCAGGGATAGCAGGGTGCAGGCGGCACACACTGCTGTGTGTGCTGCCGTGAACGGTAAATTAGGGAGGTGGGGTGTGGGGTAGGAAGGAAAAAATCAGGCCCGGGGAGAAGGCACAGTGATCTATATGATCACTGCGCGCTAACTGGCGTCTGCATTTTACCCGTCGCAGTTATGGGCCGCGCAGTGATCACATAGATCCCAATGACTGCCTCTCCTACCTGAAACCCTCTGTCCAGGTCAATACTCTAACCAGAGACCTCTGCCC
Organism: Ambystoma mexicanum; assembly: GCF_040938575.1. Lineage (NCBI taxonomy): Eukaryota > Metazoa > Chordata > Amphibia > Caudata > Ambystomatidae > Ambystoma > Ambystoma mexicanum. Next base: position 1,587,395,106 of record NC_090929.1, read on the forward strand.
CCAGCTGGAGGAGGCCGCTGAGATAGCAAAACAGTAAGTCTTTCCAGGCTTCAAGAAAATGGTTGAAGAGCGGGTAAACCTAGCTGATGCTGTTAGACTCCCTAGCAAAAGCAAAGGTTGAAACAGGTGTTCTAAGATTTTCAAGATCTCTTTACTGTGGACTCGTACAACTGTGGTCGCACCGAGATCCATACTACAACAATTCCCATGGACCCTGGAATGACTCCAGTGTTTGTGAAGCAATATCGCTTGCCTCTCGCATCCATGGAGTCCCTGACAGAAATCATCAAAAACCTTGAGATCCGTGGGATAATTCGTCCAGTCCACAGCAACTTTAATAATATGGTGCTGGGGATTTTAAAACCAAATGGCCAATGGAGACTCTGCGCATACCTTAGGGAGCTAAATAAACGGGTCCACATTTCCCGATGGCCTTTCCCCTACATTGACAAGGGGCTGGCCCAGATCCAGGGGTCAAAGGTATACACTACCATTTACCTGACAAATGGGTACTGGACCGTGCCTGTCAGTAGGGAGCACCAATACAAGCTGGCCTTTACCTTTAGGGGTAGCAGTACACGTGGACCCAGACTCCCTTCGGATACATAAACTCCGGCAACTAATTCAACATCTTCCTACATAAGGCCATGCCCGACTTGGGTGAAAGGGGTAACCTGGCCTATGTGGATCATGTCTTCATAAAAAGCTAAACTGTGGATGAACACATAGTGGAAATCTGTTATATTCTGACCCAGTTGAGGGTTGCCGGAGAAAAACTGTACTTCAAAAAGGCACAGTGGTGCAGGACCCGTGTCAACTTCTTGGGACATTAAATAAATTATTATTATTATTATTATTATTATTATTATTATTATTATTATAACTCCTGAGGGTCTCTGTCCCCAGGAGAAGAAAGTGGAAGCACTCCTAAAACTGAAAGACCCCACAACTCTGCGTGAGCTAAGGCGCCTCCTTGGACTGACTAATTACAGTAGGAAGTTCATAAGGGATTACACAGAGATTACAAGACCCCTGACCTATCTGTTGAAGGGGTGGTCAAGTGAGAGTGGGGTCCAGAATAAGCCCAGACAGTAAAGCAACTCAAAAGAAGCCTCTCACAAGTGCCTTGTCTAACTTACCCTTGTCTAAAACAAGAAGTTCTTCCTGGAGATAGTCTTCTCGAATACATTCTTGACAGAAGTATTGTATCAAAAGCATGACAAGGTCAAAAAAGTAATCTCCTATGCCAGTAAGACTTCATCCTCTGTGGAGGAAAAATTCAGCGATTGTGAGAAGGCACTCCTGGCAACTGTGTGGGCATTGAAAAATGACTGCCCCTTCATCCAGGGGGAACACATCATAGTGGAGACTCCACACCAGCCTCTGCAATGCCTCCAAAGTGACAGATCCTGGGATGGAAATGTGACTAATTCCAGAATTATTTCCTGGAATCTGTCAATGCATGGCTTTGCTGTGGAGGTCAGATATGGCCAAAATTAGAAGAGTCCCCTCGCGCAAGGTCTGGCTTACTTGCATGATTGTGCCAGAGAAAACTGTCTTGAGGACGGAAGTCTTAAAACCCAGGACAACATGGAGGCGTACCTGAATTCCCGGTTCAAAGTCTATTAAGAAGGCGAGTGCCAGGGAATGCCCACAGTTTATGTGGATGGGTGCTCCTGCCATGTTGACAACAATGGGGAAAAGGAACTGGTGGCCGGTGGTTGGAATGCCTAGGTGAATGATGCCCAGGGAACCCTCCGCTGGGTACAAAATCGGTCCACATAGTAGTCAGGTGGCGGAGTTGATGCAAGTTAATACGGCGATCCTCACTGCTGTCCAACACCATCTCCACGAACTGGTCATAGTCACTGACTCAGATTATGTCCGGAATGGGTTCGTGGAGCACCTGGTTAGTTGGAAAACCAGAGGCATGCTGTGTGCTAATAACAAACCTCTCAAGCATGGCAAGCTGACCCAAGATATTGATGATCTGGTCACCTCGAATGGGATGACCATCTATGCAAAGAAGATCAAGGGTCATTCCAGAATAGAGGGGCCAGACAAAACTGGAAACTTCCTAGCTGATCAGCTGACCAAAACCAGAGCCATCCAGGGGGATCTCCTTGAGATCGAGTCCCTATTGGGGGAAATCCAGGTCACTGCTGTCACTAGGTCCCAGACAAATGTTCACAATTAACTCTCAACTGCCCAGTGGAGTAAGGAGAACCCAGATGCTGATTTAATTACGGCACAAAAAGGGGATCCAATTATTGGGAAATGTTATCAACACATTGAGGACCCTGAGAACTTCCCCCTGATGGATACCGATTACATTGGGAAACAGGACCTCAGAGTTTTGATGAAGTGTCCAAAGATTTTCCGAATTGTTGGTCAGGAGATCCATCTCTGGCTGTGACCAGTGGGTGGTATCTACCTCATTCCGAAGCATGATGCTTAGTCACGCCCATGACGCGGCCACAGCCAGTCATCAAGAGTTTCACACTACTTTAGAAATCTTGTTGGAGATTGCATGCTGGCCACACATGGGGAATAAACTTTGACCAATATTTGAAGGGGTGTCTTGTGAGTGCATAATTTCTGAAATCTTCACTCACACCGAGCCCCCCTCCAGAAGAAGGGGATGACACTGCCTTGGTCAGATTTACAAGTAGATTTCATAGGGACCGTGATTCGCTCCTCTAGGGGGAACAAGTACATGTTAACTGTAACATGCTTGTTTACCAAATGGGTGGAATGTCCCGGACCCAAATTGCAAGGCAGAAACAGCAGCTGCCCTGATGATCAACCACATCTTCTCGCATTTTGTCCTAAACCAAAGGATTGAGTCAGACCGAGGTAGTCACTTCACCAGCAAAGTGATGACAAAGATATGGGAGATACTTGGGGTAGAAAGGAAACTCCACATTGCATACCGGTTGTCCTCTAGTGGGGGAGTTGAGAGGTACAACAAAACAATTGTGAGAATTCTAAAAAAGTTTGTGGCAGACTCTGGGACAAGTTGGGACATCCAATTACCGCTTGCCCTGATGGCCATCAGATCTACACCTTCTTCTGCAACCAAGATGTCTGCATTTGAGCTAATGACTGGACAAAGGATGGTGCTACCTCAGCATCTGCTCTATAGAACCTAAGAGCAGGCACTGATAAACGCCTCTACAACTGAATATGTTGAGAATCTAAGAAAACACCTTCAACATGCTTTTGCGTGTGGAATCTGGAAAGATCTGCAGAGGGGATGAAGACTCAATATGACTTAAAAACAACCAAAAAGGAATACCAAGTAGGAGACAGGGTCTACTTGTACAATTTCCAAAGGAACCAGTCCAAGGAGCGGAAATTTCTCCCCAGCTGGCGCGGACCTTTTGAAATTGTCGATATATTTTAACCTGTCGCCTACAGAATCTGCATCCCCAAAGGAGAATTTACAGAAGAGAAATGGGTCCATATTAATCAGTTAAAAAGTTGTCACCCTAGGTACACTTTGCAGCACTTTGGAGCACTTTGCAGCACTTTGCAGCAGATTAGGAGCCAAGAGAAAATCAAAAAGAGGAGACATCTGGAGGCTGAGAACCAGAAAAAGAAGAACCAGAAGGGAACAGGTAGGTTTAGAGGTATAATTATTTAACAGGGAGTATTTTTCTTCTTTTTCAGGACGAAAGGGATTCCCCAAAATTCTAGTGAAATCCATAGTCATCTGTGTCTTGTGAGTGATCATTTGTCTTTATTGTCTAAATACTGTCATTATTGAATGCAATTGTGTCCCACTGCGGTCAACCTTCCTGGAAGGCAGTCAGTGGGAAAATGTAGTAACCGGTTTGTATTGATTTAATAGATACATACTGGCTGCGCTTGTCATAGACCAAGGAGGACCTTCCCGGGGACCTGGAAAGGAGAGGTCGAAGAAGATGCTTGGGGTGTCGCTCCACAACACAAAGAAAGACCCAAGAGAAAGCTGTGGGTGTCGCTCCATACTCCAACAAGAGACAACGGGAGGATTGCGACATACCTCTCCCTGATGGAAGGACTCCACCTGATGAACCCCACTTTTCCCTACTCTCCCTCAACAAGGATCTCAGAAGATTTGGGGGATTTGTGGGCTACATTGACCCACTCAGCAGAATTCCCATCCATAACCAAGCTGCGCTTCTGCAGTCAACAGCAAAATGGCTGTGTTGGCTCCTTGGAGGACCATTGCTTCAAAACTGCATTTGGCAACGACAAAAGGATAGCTGCACCATCTTGCCAAACACCGATTGGGCGAGTTGGAACAGGGAGCACACCAAGAAAAGTGCCAGTGTGTGTTCTTGTGTGCACCAAAAGAAGCAAATTAAAAAAAAAGACATCACTGCTCAGCTGCTTGCAAAAAGTTCTCATTGAAAAGGGAATATTTTACACTAAAGGATGCTGCCCTGATGCTAGTTTCATCTATTCCATATCACATTGCTTTTATCAATAAGGCCCAGCCATGCCCATCCATATTTACATTGTGCTTCACCAGAAGAGAGCATTATCCCTGAATGACAGGCTAATGTCAAGCCAAATCTGGGAAACCTAAGAAACTTCACTTTCAGCCATGCAAGAAAACACCTAACGTTTGGGTTACAAAATGTCAAAAAATCATGGCTTTAAAGAAATCCTAGCTCTATGGGCATATGTCAATTTCAGTAAACCTGTTGCTTGAACAAACTGCTGGATAAAATAAACTGACTAGGGCTGCAAAACAATATTGGGAAGCCAGGTGGAAGAGAGAAAAAATGAATTTAAAAGTACAATGTTGAATGAAAAAACGTGTCCTTGCCTAGCAATGTAAAGGAGTTTTTGCTGGGGAACATATGTGGGATGTTCTATTCAACAGGCTTGTTTTTGATTCAGAACAAAATAAAGGAATTAAAATGCATTGGCTGGATTTTGCAAACTCCAGAACTGGTCTTTCTGCTGGTTAAACTGAGGCCTTCCCCCAAAAGGAGCCACCATAAACTGCTGAGACACATAAGTGATAGCTTGGAAAACTTTGAATAGGACCAGAAGGCCGCATATCACAGGATCATCAGATTTTTGTCAAGGCAGAGGCCTCTTACAATAAAGATTATGCGACACCAACCTATGAAGTGAGGAAGTGGCAATAAACATTCAATCAGACTGGGAAACCCCATGGCCACCCTGGGCTGAAATGACAGTTGCTGGTCGCTGAGAAATAAAAATGGGCCAAGTGAAGGACAAAGGCAGCCCTATCTGTTTCAAAAGACTATTTTGATTAAGAAACTTTTAAGACTTTTATCTTTGCAACAGGACTTCACAGGAACGTAAAAAGTTAACAGTGTAAATGTCATTTTGAGGTTTTTAATTTAAGACGTTGTAGCCTTCACTGCCATATTGGGAACATAAATGGCAGAGATTTGTATATTATAAGGAAAGTGTACATGATGCCACTTTGAAATTCAATACTGATATGCCTAATAATAATCTATACAAATGTATAAAGTTATAGAATTTTAGGCCGAATATTTCTTACTGAAAACAACAAAAAATTGTTACGCGGACAAAACAAGGTTTTACAAACTGGATAGTTGGACTGGCACTCTCTGCGTAAAATATGTCATCTGCCCATGTGATTTGTTAAAGTGCCACAACTGTACAAATGTGTAAATTATGTTACGGCTGACTTTTGGCAAAAAGGTATGTGGGAAGGCTTTACACATCATAAAGTCCAACTCCATAAACTGACTCACCTCCTAGAGGAGGCAAACAACATTTGTTCTATTTTTCAGGTCTTGGGGGTAGGCCTAGCTCAGTTCTGCCCACCAATAATTCTATAATGTGACTGTGTCTTATAAATAAGGGTGGCTGACAGAAACTCTAGACAGACTCTCTCCTGAATTTCCAGCGCCTGTGTTCCTGATATTCTACATTCATCTTGCCAGAATCCGGATTCACTACAAGGCCAAAGCATAGCTGACCCTATCCCAGCAAGGCTTTTATCCAGAAAATCCCACTAATAATCCCATTAACCAGGGGGAAAAGCGGTGGTACCCTTTTGGGGAGCATCCTGTGACCAGACCAGCTGTTTACCCGCTAGCTGCATGCCTCTTGTACCTCTGCCGCCGTGCTGTAGTGCTATCCAGTGACCAGACAGGCCCAGCTGTTCTGCTAGGAGAGTCCACTGCACCTTGTGACCCGAGCTGTGCCGTGACCAGGACCCAGTTGACTGTCCCAATATCCCAAACTCAAGCATGAACAAGAGTATTTCTTCATCCCATAGAAACACATTGCCTACCCCCATCCTGATCCTTGTGTCTATGTTCCACTCTCTAAGCAATCCTTTCCTTGCCTTGGTAATTTGTCCTACTGTCAGAATTATCTGTGCATCTTGTCCGTGATTCCTAGCGTCAACACCATTCTTTCATTCACCCCATCTTGTAACTCCTTAGCCATATTTTGATTCAATTATTTAATTTTCCCTAAAGAACAGAGGCACAATGTGTGAAGGGTTACAACTGCAGCATAACTTTTATATTCATGGGTGGCGTTCCTCTTTTCTAGCCATTAAATCTAATGTAAGTGAAACTGGGCTTTCCTTTTTAAAACCAATGTTCTTTTCTTTTTTGGTTTATTTTACCAAAACTGAAACTCCTTTCACCTTGGAAATCTCATCCAGTCCATCAGCTATAGTCACTCTTTCACATTCAAATTGTCCCTGTGATGTAAATCTATCCCCCAGCCCAGAAACGACATTCCAAATCCGATTATTTCACTGGTTTTTCATAAAAAAGCCTGACATTTAAAACTGCAATTGAGAAAAAAATGCAACTTTCCAACGTGCGATTCCGGCTGCATCGTGTTCTTACTTTCAACTTGCTTTTGAACTGTATGCCTTTGTTGATACTTTGCCTTGTGAATGCTAGCATGTGTACATTACTGCTATTGTGAGAAATCATATTTTCTGCATAGATTTAACCGCACATTAATTAATTATTTGTCAATTTCTGAGTGTCATTTTACGCCATTGCAAAGTGTTTAAAAATAGACTACCTGCTGCTTCTTTCTATCCACTCAGAATTTGATTAATTGTGGGTTGAGGGAACATTGCAGGGGGAACTCTTAACTCTGGTGCTATCTATCCTAATTGAAAAAGTGCTCCTATTCAATTGTGCTTTGGATATGTTCTTGTAGAAGATTATCCAAGTGCACTTCAGTAGTTTTCATTATCACCCCATTGGTGATTGCTGCCCAATATTAAAATGTATGTGATTTCTTTGAATTTTAAAATAAATAAATATTGCAATCACACAAACCGGCCTAGTTCATGGTCCATTGTGACCTGGGGCATTTGTAAAAGGGGGTGTGAGACGGGTTGTGTGCCATCTCAAATTGAACTCATAGAAAATAAAGAGAAAACATTCCAATTGTGCGCTACATCCTAGGCTAAGACCAAGGTGTGTCGCCCAATTGAAATCCTTAACAAGCACGCCGAGTTTCCTGGTGTATAGGGATACTCAAACCACTTTGCTGTTTTTCCCCTTACATGTAGGCAGTCTAATCTGGTACACATGATCAGCCAACAATCTCCCTTTTTAGAGCCCCAGAGCAGATAGGGCTGGATCTCATTCCCTCTGCTGATCACTGCGAGTGCTCTATCCGAATTAGTAGCGAACTCAGTGAAATTCCTTTTCTCCTTCATTGCCCGACCCAAGATTATTTCATAGGATCTCATTTGGTCAATGGTCAACAGATTATCAGGTGGGGATAGTGCCCGAATATTACTTCGAGCTTCATCAATAAAGACCAGCCACAGGATGTTTTTCCAGTTGTCCCTTGCCATTAGCGTCCTAATGAGGAATTGACATAAATTGCTGTGTTCATTCGCCAGAGACGAAGCCAAAACATAATCGTGGCCAAGGACCAATTGTCCTCCCAAAAATCCCCTCCCAGTTCCTATGGATAGAGATACAGGGAGCAGATTCTGGGAGTCCCAATAGTCTTCTAAGAAACATGTTCTCCTTGGCCTGGAATTCAGGCGCTTTTAAGAAACCCCATAATGGTGATCCATACAAGTTTGAAGCCTTTGTCTGCGCTGCGTAGACTTTTAAGACTCCGTCCAGGGGTTGACCCTGATAGCAGGACAAAACCACAAGATCCCTCCCACATATTGCCTTAGCTTGGCTGATTGTTTTTTAATATGGGCATTGCCCGTAACTGTCTCCAAGAATGTTACACCTAGATACTGTAGGGATTATATCCCTGGTGCAAATCACAGAGTGTATCTTTACCAGCCTCTTCCTTCCCACACACCCCATTACTGCTGATTTCCTGGAGTTTATCTTAAGCCACTAATTGTTAATGAGGGCTGTGTAGGCAGAGATCAGAATCTGGAGGGCCCTAGGTGTCCTGGCTATTAACACGGTATCATAAGTATAAGCCAGGACTGGAAGAGGCTTGCCCTCCAAATTTGAATAATCTGCCCCTGTATCCACCTTTAAAAGCCCATTTATTTAAAGGGTGAAGGGAATTGGGGCTAGAACACAGCCTTGACAAAGCCCACATCCCACCTTAAAGCTCCCTGGCCCACAGGATATCTAGCTTTAGCTCTAACTTTCAGTGTTATCCAGATGACACATAGATCTCTTTCAGGGTACACACAGGTTCCTCCCCCTCCTCGCTCATCCCTGACTGTCTATCTGCAATTCAGTCTTGTTGTGCTGCTAAAATTCTCTGCTTGAATGCCAGTAAAACAGAGATTGTCCTCATTGGGACCCTGCTCCCACTTTCCCACTTTCCCACTGGCCGATCTCCCTTTGCCCTGCGCCCTCACCTACCAATGAGGCAACAAATCTAGGGGTTATCGTCGACTCCACTCTCACATTCTCTTCTCACATCTCAGACATCTCCAAAAAGTCCCACTACCAACTGCACATCCTCAGAGGTATTCTACCTTTTCTCACTTTCGCCCAGAGGCTCACCACCTTGAGAGCCCTGGTTCTCTCTCGGCTGGACTACTACAACAGCCTCTTCTCAATCTTCCTACTTCTACTCTCCGTCCTCTACAACTCATCTAGAATAGAACCACAAGATGTATCATTGGCCTCAGGCACAGGGACTGCATCTCTCCAGCACTGAAATCCCACCACTGGCTCTCCGTGGCTGCAAGGATCAGGTTCAAGACCGCCTGCATAATCCACAAGGCTTTCTGTGGCCAGTGCCTACACTATCTACAATGCTCTCTTCCTAAACACTCTCCCTCTAGTGTCCTCAGCTCGTCCTTCTCCAACTCTCTGCGAGTAAGCCGCTTTCGCAAACAGAGATTTGGGTGTAGATCGTTACCCTCTGCAGGTGCGTCCCCCTGGAACAGCCTTGCTGCCACTCTCCATCTTGAGCTGGAGCACCTTAAGTTCTGGAACCTCCTCAAGACCTTCCTCTTCTCTTCTCTTCCTCCTTCTCTCGCCCTCACCCCTGCTAACCTCAGTTATTTTTCTCCCCACCCTCTTCCCTTGTGGGATGTTTTTACCCATGCATCCAAGCCCTACCATAAAACTGTGCATTACTGGCATTGAAAACATCATGATGGCCAGAACTCCCCAGAGAGTGCACAGGGAAAACATGAAGAATAGGCTGCCACCCATTTTTGCCTATGTTGTGAGCACAGGAGGGCACTGCCTAAAACCACCATTGGGCTACACACACAGTAGCCTGAAACCATTGGGAATGGCAATGCTGATTGCCAAAAGCAACCCAGAACTGTGGGGAATTCATTTTCTTAATCTCAAAAATGGATACAGTACTGGTGCTCACCACTATCAGAAAGCCGGCGTTTTAAAACCACCAGACTTTTGTGTAAAACTGAAGAAATGAACCCAAACCATGCCAAGGAAAGACTTGCTAAGAGGTGGATACAATGTAAAACTATCTTCGGAAATGACTTGAAGGAAGTAATTATTTAATGTATATATAAAAAATAGCTGGGGATGTCAGCAGCTTAAGTGAATTTGGGTTTAAAGCCACTAAAATCGAAATGTTTAGAATAAATGAGTGACCTACTTGGGAGTGTCACATAGGTTGCAATTGTTTAAATGTCATAGTTTTGAACTTAGAATCAGCATTCTAGCTGCATGTGCAAACATTTTAAGTTGGATTTGAATGTAGAAAACTGGGAACTAAAGTGACATTTAGCTAAATTCGGACTGACAACTACCCCCGACAGGAGTTGAACTGGCTCAACAACTCTTCCCAGGCCTGGCTGCATTCTGCTGCCCCTGCCAAAAGGAGATGACACCTCTCTGATTGGATTAGGGGAGGAGCACCTCGGGACTACAGGAAACTAAACAAAGCACTGTCTCTGGCTCAGACAAATGTTATATTGGGGGGGTCGTAAAATGGCTTTCACTTGGGAGAAACTGGGAGGGGCAGTGCCTGTGAGAGCAAGCTGAGCTTTGGGGAAGTGGATAAACCAGAAATTCCACCATGTGCTTTGGAAAACCACACCCCTTTGGGGCCAGGGCAGGATTTTAAAAAGATGGATAATTCACAGTGCGGACTTGTAACAATTATATAAACAACATCATCATTCTTGTGATTATTCTGTGCACATTTTAAGAGGTATTAGGACCCTCTAGTATGTTCTTGGGGATAGTAGCGGAAAAAAAGGTTGTTACTCCAAATGTATGCATGTTAAAAATCTGACACTTTATCATCTGAAACCCATATCCCTGGTGCACATGTGTGTAAAATCTGGAAAGGTTTAGAGGTTGTTATCTGGATGAAAAGGGGAGAATTCTGAAATAAGTGGACACAACATCGTACAAAGACAGGGATCGGATGGTTTGGTGCTACAGGCTCCAGAAAATATGTTAACTGGACCTATAATATTAGAAAAATGGTACATAGATAAATATGTATTTGGGTCAGAAAGAGATTTGTGTGCAATTTGACAAGGGGAGGTTCCTCTGACCATAGAACCTACAGCATCACTCTGACACTCCAGTTCTTTCCCCCAATCAAGGGAGAGAGGAAAGCTTGGCCAATGATAAGTGAGAGGGGCAGGCTTAGCTAGGCCTAGGCACACACCCATTTTCAAAACACATAAAAGGAACATTGAAACCCAGGTAGAGACATTCACTTTCCACTTTCTTGCGGGACGCTTTGCCGGGAGATTCCAGACTTCAAATCCACCAATCTCCAGAGACCAGAGATCCAGACTTGAAATCCATCAATCTCCAGAGACCAGAAATTAACTCCAGAATTTGTAGCAGAGAGGCCTGAATCCACAAGCTGAATCCTCTTCAGCAGTCCTCAAAACCAACCAAACTATTCAACAGCCGGGCGAGCTGTTTGAATTCTTTGCCAAGAACTTTTTCAAGAACCTGTAGCAGTATCCAGAAAGCAGTGCTGTATCCGGAACCAGAGAGAACCGGAGACACAGATCGCTGTGAAGAACTGCTAGCAGAAGTCCAGCCAATCCTGACCCGATCAGTGACAAAGCCGCATTCCTGTCTAAATTATAGTGTGAGTACCCAGACAGGACTGTGCCAAAACTAATCTCTTAGTTTAAAATAATCTAATACAAACTATTTTAGCTTATTAGAACTGCCTCCTAGAATCGTGTCATTCTGTCATTTTTAAAACTGAAAACTGTCACCTGTCTTTCTGAGCTTTAAAATTTCAAATCCGAAAAACTACCTTTACTAAATCGGCCGTATCTCCGGAACCGTTTGTGCGTAGGAGCGAGTTTTAACTGCCATCTTAAAGCTAACATTCTAAGCTTTCCAACGAGCCTAGAACCAACTTGCTACTCCTTATAGTGCCTCCGTAACTGCGCTTGACGCACATGACAATATTTGCCGCGATTTGACATTTTGCTTAATTTCAGCCATGTTTAAAAATATTTGTCCTTGATTTCCTTGCTGAAATTCGTGTGCAACCTGACAATCATTCATAGAGCATTGCTAAAGTGATCCTGAATTAATTTAAGTATCTCTCACTCACCCTGAACCTCCTATAGGGAATTAAAAGCAATTTGAGTATATTTTTCACTTCTTTGCAAACCACATCCAAGTATCCTGCCTGTGTTTAAAACTCCTACCTGTTTTCCTCTAAGCTTGCTAGGGGGGAACTGAATTATATTTGATTGCATTCCTGAGAACTGTGTGCTTTCCCCCCATCTCTTTACCTCGCATAGAGTGGGGGGGGGGTGAATTGTCAAAGAAAAGTGATTACATTGTCTTTTGTTGAAGTCATATCAAGTTATTTTCTGTACTGCATTTTCATTCATCATTGCATTGTCCTTGTAGCCATAAAAGCATTCTCAGCTACTTTATCCTCTCTATATCACTTCTAAGCCATCAAAAAGAGTGTACCACTGTAACATTATCCATTGTTGATCACTATCATCTTCACAAGTGTGCTATCAAACAATAATTTATTATAAAAGTGTGATATATATATATATATATATATATTGTTTAATTTTCAAATAAACCTTTTAATTTGCAAAACAAACCTACTTCTTGGGTCGGTGGGGTTAGGGGGATTCTAAGAGAGGGGTGTTATATAAGGGTTGTCATCCAGAGTAAACGAACTGGACATAAAAATATATCAATAAGGGTTTCCCTCAGCATCCCAGACTAGGCATTGACTTAGCTGTAGTGTTGAATTGAATCCGCTTACACCCTCCCTCTCCCCCTAACTCTGTACAGTTTTGCAGACTGGTTGCCTGGTTCACCTTTAGAGCCTTACAGGTCCCAAGCTCCCCCACTAGTACTTTGCACCTGCTTGCGGGCCTCCGCATTAATGCACTTTCAGCTTAGGCTCCATCAGCGGGGAAACCTCTCTGCACTTAACCCAGCACGTTCTTGGACTGGACGTGACCCCCCGGAGCCCACCTCCCCTTCTTCGCACCTCCATCTGCACGCTTGCAAGACCTAAATAAACTGTGACTTGTAAGTTTGTCTGTCCTGTCCTCCCCCCATTTTCTGTCCGCACTTAACACTTCATGCACTTTCACTAGGAGAAATGCTGTCAGGCCTAGTATGCTAGTATTTCTGTTTAGATCATTCAGAAACTTCAAGGCTTAAGATTGATTACTGTATTCCCTTTTTCCCTTCCCGCCTTGAAGTGCTTTGAATCACTCCACCTGTGTATAAGCGTTTTATAAATAAACAATTACATTTACAATAAAGCACATGGTGCATTGTCCCCCGGTGCCACTGCACACACAAGCTTGGTTCTCCCTTTGAAGATCTTGTTACACAGATGAAATTGCCTCCGGGCATCCCATGGACCGGAGCGCGGCCCACAGCTTGGATATATCTACTTTGTCTAAAGTCGTGCTCAGGTCCATAAATGCAAGGTACATCCCCTCCCCTGCAAAAAACAGAATTGGAAACAACTAAATATAGGTTTAGGCTCTGCTCCACGGTGCCCACCCCTGGACGAAAGCCAAACTGTATATCAGTTTTTAAAGGAGGTGTCAAGCAGGGAAACAGGTCTATAGGACGTCGGACTAGCCGGGTCCCCTTTCTTGAAGATGGGATCGATAATGGCCGATTTCTACAAGGGTGGGAAAAAGCCAGTGTCCATGCGGGCATTAAACACTATGGTAAGCAAAGGGGCCCAAAGATCTAACTGATCCTGAAACAGGTCCCATGGAATCGCATTGGGACCCAGAGCTAGGTTACGGGCCGGTTGATTAGTGGCCCAAGATACACCCTCAAGCCTAAAAAGTAAGGAAGTACAACTTCTCCCATGTGTTTCCGCTGATGCTCCTCCTCCAACAGATTGCCAAAATACCCCACCCAAGCTGACTCCTCCACATGCATACCTCTTGGCCTCTCCTTCACTTTGGGAGTGGGACCCCCTTTCACAAATTCCCAGAAAGCTTTCTGATCATTTTGCCTTAATACTTCCAAAATAGATAGTGTGAACAGACAAAAACGGTGTGCCGCCTCCTCAGCAGTGCTACAATTAAGGGTACAATGTTCATTCATAGGCAGGTTTTTTTTTTTTTACACAGTTTTTTGCTGCCGAATTTTGGCCAAAAAAACGAATCAGGAAATTTGGGTGGTCGGTAAAGGGATATAAGTGGTAGGGGACGTGGGAGTAGGTAGTAAAAGAAAACTAGTAAGTGGGAGATTGACAGGAGAACTCCCAAAATAAAAAATACAAAACAAAATGTTGTTGAGTTTTTTTAGACAGAAAGCAGCAAAAAACACAACGAAAAAAAACCTGGTGATGGAATGACATAGAAACGTAGTTAAGCATTACATCTACGAACAGTTCTGGTTATGTTGCCAACATCATGGCACTGGTTGAGAAGTGGCAAAAGAGTTTGCCTCCAGTTTTAAGCCGCTGGGTTTGATCCCCAACTCTGCCAACGCTTTTTGAAGTGGGCCATTTTTAAATCTTATTCGTGTGATTTTGTTTCATGTCCTCGAGCATCACTATGATGTTTACAGAAACAAAACGTAAAAAACAGGAGTCAAATCAAAACAGCAAAGCATACATACAAATCATACTTAATACAAACAGTAACTGTAAAATGAATGAACTAACGCATGCATAAAAAGTAGCAATGGCAAATTGAACTGTGATATCCAGTTGTTGGATGGGTCGCTCAATTCGTGGGGGGTTCACCCAGTTTATAGTCACACACCATGTTGAACCCTGGTCCCCAGTCTATCAAGTGAACACCAGTAAAGGTGTTCAATCTCCCCTAGATCACACGTTGTTCCTCTTCCATGTAGTGCTCCAGTGACCATGGCCAGTGCAAAGAGGAGTGAGTGCTCCCAACGTCCCACCAAATGGCATAAAGCCACCTGCAGGTGAAGTGTTAAACAGCGTCTCAAATGGCTGTGCTCATTCAGGAAAGATAGCTTGGGGCCAAACTAGCGCTGAGATCTGTGAATAATGCGGCCAAATCAGTCAACACGGAAATTAAACAAAAGAGAGACCTTCAGAATGTGCTCACAAGTACTCCACTGGTTGTAAACATCTTTGAGAGATTTCCTGCATGCCTGAAACACACCTGTGCAGCCCCATGATGATCTTTGAATGATTGCCAGATGTGTCTTCTAACGTCCTTGCATGCAATGGTAATACTTGGAAAATGCCTATACAAATGCCAAAATGGTTGCCTTTACCAATTCTTATTATATGTTCTAACGGCCTGATTCTTGGAATGTATAGCACGCTGCAAAGTGACTGCACTGCCAACAAACACCCTAATTCACAGAGCAGTGCAAAGTGTATTTTTGAAGTGCAAAGTGACATTACACCAGTGCAAAATCAGTACAAAGTGACTTTGTACTGCAAAAATACACTTTGCACTGCTCTGTGAATCAGGCTGTTTGCTGGCAAAATCACTTTGTACGTGCTAAAAATTCCATGAATCTGGACCCGGTTCATGGAATTTCTTTGCGTTGTTCAAAGTGACTTTGAACTGCTGAAAAGTGACTTTGCACGGCCAACACAAACCCTGATTCATGGAACTGTGCACAGTGTATTTTTGCAGTGCAAAGTCAGTACAAAGTCATTTTTGAAGTACGAATTGACTTTGCACTGACTTCACACTGCAAAAATACGCTTTGCACAGTTCCATGAATCGGGTCGTGCAAAGTCACTTTTCAGCAATGTGAGTAGATCTGTTGGTTCTATGCTTCTACTGCATAGGTTTCTGGCACCCTATTGGTCCTGCTCCATGCCTTATAACAATACAAAAATAAGTATAGATATCGACCTACACGCACAACACACACACACACACGTGATTCACCCATTGAAAGTGATACCATCACATCTCTATGCCTGGCGAGCTCTGCAGAGTCTGCCTGAACTCTTAAAGCACGCTAATAGCTTTATTTGCAGTATGAGTCCTTTCCGGGTCGTGGCCCTTTACTTTCCCCTGTAATTAGCATTAAAATCATAAGTTGAAAAGTCAAAGAGCAGCGAGGTGCATTATGCAAATGAGAGGGCAAAGGTGCAGCCAGCCGTCTGCTCGGAGCCTCAATTAATGTATTAGACATATGTGATCAGGGAAGAGACCGTGTGCATTGCTTATTAAGCGGCCAGCTCATGCATTATTGGTTTTGTTTTTCGACCGTGAGGGCGTAGGGGATTCTGGGAGGGGCAGTGCCTGTGAGAGCAAGCTGAGCTTTGGGGAAGTGGATAAACCAGAAATTCCACCATGTGCTTTGGAAAACCACACCCCTTTGGGGCCAGGGCAGGATTTTAAAAAGATGGATAATTCACAGTGCAGACTTGTAAAAATTATATAAACAACATCATCATTCTTGTGATTATTCGGTGCACATTTTAAGAGGTATTAGGACCCTGTAGTATGTTCTTGGGGATAGTAGCGGAAAAAAAGGTTGTTACTCCAAATGTATGCATGTTAAAAATCTGACACTTTATCATCTGAAACCCATATCCCTGGTGCACATGTGTGTAAAATCTGGAAAGGTTTAGAGGTTGTTATCTGGATGAAAAGGGGAGAATTCTGAAATAAGTGGACACAACATCGTACAAAGACAGGGATCGGATGGTTTGGTGCTACAGGCTACAGAAAATATGTTAACTGGACCTATAATATTAGAAAAATGGTACATAGATAAATATGTATTTGGGTCAGAAAGAGATTTGTGTGCAATTTGACAAGGGGAGGTTCCTCTGACCATAGAACCTACAGCATCACTCTGACACTCCATTTCTTTCCCCCAATCAAGGGAGAGAGGAAAGCTTGGCCAATGATAAGTGAGAGGGGCAGGCTTAGCTAGGCCTAGGCACACACCCATTTTCAAAACACATAAAAGGAACATTGAAACCCAGGTAGAGACATTCACTTTCCACTTTCTTGCGGGACGCTTTGCCGGGAGATTCCAGACTTCAAATCCACCAATCTCCAGAGACCAGAGATCCAGACTTGAAATCCATCAATCTCCAGAGACCAGAAATTAACTCCAGAATTTGTAGCAGAGAGGCCTGAATCCACAAGCTGAATCCTCTTCAGCAGTCCTCAAAACCAACCAAACTATTCAACAGCCGGGCGAGCTGTTTGAATTCTTTGCCAAGAACTTTTTCAAGAACCTGTAGCAGTATCCAGAAAGCAGTGCTGTATCCGGAACCAGAGAGAACCGGAGACACAGATCGCTGTGAAGAACTGCTAGCAGAAGTCCAGCCAATCCTGACCCGATCAGTGACGAAGCCGCATTCCTGTCTAAATTATAGTGTGAGTACCCAGTCAGGACTGTGCCAAAACTAATCTCTTAGTTTAAAATAATCTAATACAAACTATTTTAGCTTATTAGAACTGCCTCCTAGAATCGTGTCATTCTGTCATTTTTAAAACTGAAAACTGTCACCAGTCTTTCTGAGCTTTAAAATTTCAAATCCGAAAAACTACCTTTACTAAATCGGCCGTATCTCCGGAACCGTTTGTGCGTAGGAGCGAGTTTTAACTGTCATCTTAAAGCTAACATTCTAAGCTTTCCAACGAGCCTAGAACCAACTTGCTACTCCTTATAGTGCCTCCGTAACTGCGCTTGACGCACATGACAATATTTGCCGCGATTTGACATTTTGCTTAATTTCAGCCATGTGTAAAAATATTTGTCCTTGATTTCCTTGCTGAAATTCGTGTGCAACCTGACAATCATTCATAGAGCATTGCTAAAGTGATCCTGAATTAATTTAAGTATCTCTCACTCACCCTGAACCTCCTATAGGGAATTAAAAGCAATTTGAGTATATTTTTCACTTCTTTGCAAACCACATCCAAGTATCCTGCCTGTGTTTAAAACTCCTACCTGTTTTCCTCTAAGCTTGCTAGGGGGGAACTGAATTATATTTGATTGCATTCCTGAGAACTGTGTGCTTTCCCCCCATCTCTTTACCTCGCATAGAGTGGGGGGGGGTGAATTGTCAAAGAAAAGTGATTACATTGTCTTTTGTTGAAGTCATATCAAGTTATTTTCTGTACTGCATTTTCATTCATCATTGCATTGTCCTTGTAGCCATAAAAGCATTCTCAGCTACTTTATCCTCTCTATATCACTTCTAAGCCATCAAAAAGAGTGTACCACTGTAACATTATCCATTGTTGATCACTATCATCTTCACAGTGTGCTATCAAACAATAATTTATTATAAAAGTGTGATATATATATATATATATTGTTTAATTTTCAAATAAACCTTTTAGTTTGCAAAACAAACCTACTTCTTGGGTTAGTGGGGTTAGGGGGATTCTAAGAGAGGGGTGTTATATAAGGGTTGTCATCCAGAGTAAACGAACTGGACATAAAAATATATCAATAAGGGTTTCCCTCAGCATCCCAGACTAGGCATTGACTTAGCTGTAGTGTTGAATTGAATCCGCTTACACCCTCCCTCTCCCCCTAACTCTGTACAGTTTTGCAGACTGGTTGCCTGGTTCACCTTTAGAGCCTTACAGGTCCCAAGCTCCCCCACTAGTACTTTGCACCTGCTTGCGGGCCTCTGCATTAATGCACTTTCAGCTTAGGCTCCATCAGCGGGGAAACCTCTCTGCACTTAACCCAGCACGTTCTTGGACTGGACGTGACCCCCCGGAGCCCACCACCCCTTCTTTGCACCTCCATCTGCACGCTTGCAAGACCTAAATAAACTGTGACTTGTAAGTTTGTCTGTCCTGTCCTCCCCCCATTTTCTGTCCGCACTTAACACTTCATGCACTTTCACTAGGAGAAATGCTGTCAGGCCTAGTATGCTAGTATTTCTGTTTAGATCATTCAGAAACTTCAAGGCTTAAGATTGATTACTGTATTCCCTTTTTCCCTTCCCGCCTTGAAGTGCTTTGAATCACTCCACCTGTGTATAAGCGTTTTATAAATAAACAATTACATTTACAATAAAGCACATGGTGCATTGTCCCCCGGTGCCACTGCACACACAAGCTTGGTTCTCCCTTTGAAGATCTTGTTACACAGATGAAATTGCCTCCGGGCATCCCATGGACCGGCGCGCGGCCCACAGCTTGGATATATCTACTTTGTCTAAAGTCGTGCTCAGGTCCATAAATGCAAGGTACATCCCCTCCCCTGCAAAAACAGAATTGGAAACAACTAAATATAGGTTTAGGCTCTGCTCCACGGTGCCCACCCCTGGACGAAAGCCAAACTGTATATCAGTTTTTAAAGGAGGTGTCAAGCAGGGAAACAGGTCTATAGGACGTCGGACTAGCCGGGTCCCCTTTCTTGAAGATGGGATCGATAATGGCCGATTTCTACAAGGGTGGGAAAAAGCCAGTGTCCATGCGGGCATTAAACACTATGGTAAGCAAAGGGGCCCAAAGATCTAACTGATCCTGAAACAGGTCCCATGGAATCGCATTGGGACCCAGAGCTAGGTTACTGGCCGGTTGATTAGTGGCCCAAGATACACCCTCAAGCCTAAAAAGTAAGGAAGTACAACTTCTCCCATGTGTTTCCGCTGATGCTCCTCCTCCAACAGATTGCCAAAATACCCCACCCAAGCTGACTCCTCCACATGCATACCTCTTGGCCTCTCCTTCACTTTGGGAGTGGGACCCCCTTTCACAAATTCCCAGAAAGCTTTCTGATCATTTCGCCTTAATACTTCCAAAATAGATAGTGTGAACAGACAAAAACGGTGTGCCGCCTCCTCAGCAGTGCTACAATTAAGGGTACAATGTTCATTCATAGGCAGGTTTTTTTTTTTTTACACAGTTTTTTGCTGCCGAATTTTGGCCAAAAAAACGAATCAGGAAATTTGGGTGGTCGGTAAAGGGATATAAGTGGTAGGGGACGTGGGAGTAGGTAGTAAAAGAAAACTAGTAAGTGGGAGATTGACAGGAGAACTCCCAAAATAAAAAATACAAAACAAAATGTTGTTGAGTTTTTTTAGACAGAAAGCAGCAAAAAACACAACGAAAAAAAACCTGGTGATGGAATGACATAGAAACGTAGTTAAGCATTACATCTACGAACAGTTCTGGTTATGTTGCCAACATCATGGCACTGGTTGAGAAGTGGCAAAAGAGTTTGCCTCCAGTTTTAAGCCGCTGGGTTTGATCCCCAACTCTGCCAACGCTTTTTGAAGTGGGCCATTTTTAAATCTTATTCGTGTGATTTTGTTTCATGTCCTCGAGCATCACTATGATGTTTACAGAAACAAAACGTAAAAAACAGGAGTCAAATCAAAACAGCAAAGCATACATACAAATCATACTTAATACAAACAGTAACTGTAAAATGAATGAACTAACGCATGCATAAAAAGTAGCAATGGCAAATTGAACTGTGATATCCAGTTGTTGGATGGGTCGCTCAATTCGTGGGGGGTTCACCCAGTTTATAGTCACACACCATGTTGAACCCTGGTCCCCAGTCTATCAAGTGAACACCAGTAAAGGTGTTCAATCTCCCCTAGATCACACGTTGTTCCTCTTCCATGTAGTGCTCCAGTGACCATGGCCAGTGCAAAGAGGAGTGAGTGCTCCCAACGTCCCACCAAATGGCATAAAGCCACCTGCAGGTGAAGTGTTAAACAGCGTCTCAAATGGCTGTGCTCATTCAGGAAAGATAGCTTGGGGCCAAACTAGCGCTGAGATCTGTGAATAATGCGGCCAAATCAGTCAACACGGAAATTAAACAAAAGAGAGACCTTCAGAATGTGCTCACAAGTACTCCACTGGTTGTAAACATCTTTGAGAGATTTCCTGCATGCCTGAAACACACCTGTGCAGCCCCATGATGATCTTTGAATGATTGCCAGATGTGTCTTCTAACGTCCTTGCATGCAATGGTAATACTTGGAAAATGCCTATACAAATGCCAAAATGGTTGCCTTTACCAATTCTTATTATATGTTCTAACGGCCTGATTCTTGGAATGTATAGCACGCTGCAAAGTGACTGCACTGCCAACAAACACCCTAATTCACAGAGCAGTGCAAAGTGTATTTTTGAAGTGCAAAGTGACATTACACCAGTGCAAAATCAGTACAAAGTGACTTTGTACTGCAAAAATACACTTTGCACTGCTCTGTGAATCAGGCTGTTTGCTGGCAAAATCACTTTGTACGTGCTAAAAATTCCATGAATCTGGACCCGGTTCATGGAATTTCTTAGCGTTGTTCAAAGTGACTTTGAACTGCTGAAAAGTGACTTTGCACGGCCAACACAAACCCTGATTCATGGAACTGTGCACAGTGTATTTTTGCAGTGCAAAGTCAGTACAAAGTAATTTTTGAAGTACGAATTGACTTTGCACTGACTTCACACTGCAAAAATACGCTTTGCACAGTTCCATGAATCGGGTCGTGCAAAGTCACTTTTCAGCAATGTGAATAGATCTGTTGGTTCTATGCTTCTACTGCATAGGTTTCTGGCACCCTATTGGTCCTTCTCCATGCCTTATAACAATACAAAAATAAGTATAGATATCGACCTACACGCACAACACACACACACACACGTGATTCGCCCATTGAAAGTGATACCATCACATCTCTATGCCTGGCGAGCTCTGCAGAGTCTGCCTGAACTCTTAAAACACGCTAATAGCTTTATTTGCACTATGAGTCCTTGCCGGGTCGTGGCCCTTTACTTTCCCCTGTAATTAGCATTAAAATCATAAGTTGAAAAGTCAAAGAGCAGCGAGGTGCATTATGCAAATGAGAGGGCAAAGGTGCAGCCAGCCGTCTGCTCGGAGCCTCAATGAATGTGTTAGACATATGTGATCAGGAAAGAGACCGTGTGCATTGCTTATTAAGCGGCCAGCTCATGCATTATTGGTTTTGTTTTTCGACCGTGAGGGCGTAGGGGAATCCGCAAGGTTGCATTCTAATGGTGGAGCCACTGGCTTGGGCACTTACGCTGAACTGTCAGGCGAGTCACCCCCCACCCCACCCCCCCCTAAACTAAGACCGCCTTTGCTTACTAATAGGAAGGCCATGCTAATTGGCCGGGGTCTTCATGACCGCGACCGTCTGTTTCAAAGCACCGAGAAGCCCCTTTGATGGCAGAATGTAATTTAATATAGCGTTTGAATGTCACACGTTTGTCGCACTGAAGCAACTATGACAGTAGCAGTCCCAAAAGGAAAGGCTGTCAATTCGCTGAAAGGTTGTGTTGCAAGTATTTGTTGTTGATAATCAAGCACTTGCTTAGAACACGCATAAAAGACTGTGGGCCTCTTTTTCCAAGTGCACAGTGTATTCTGAGATGTAGGAAACAGTGAGTAACACGTGTATGCACTGTTTTACGCATCAAATGCCACTTTGGAACATTGTCGTCCTTTTTCTTGGCACAAATAGTGCATGGGATGGAATTAAATAAATACATAAATACACATTGCCATTCCCACCGGCCATCCTCACCGGCTCCCAGGAATGCTTTGACACCAACATAATATTGACATGCACTGGATTCCTAAATAATGTGCCTGCTTTGTATATCTGCTAATAGCAGGTGGATATCTCAGGAATCCATTTTACATGCCACCAGCAATGCCTAAATGGCAGGTGGTATTTATAGGACTGTATTGCGAAGTGTGAAAATGGCATATAGGCAATGTTGCTGCTTTCACACCTTGTTTGGGCTCCATGGGACCTGTTTTCACATAAGTGCAAACATAATTAGTCATCTCAATGCAACTTAGACATTGCAATACGATGACGTGCAGTGGCTCAGACACGCTCTCTGGGGAGTCCCACTGGATTCATGGTACTTTTAGCACAGTGCAAAGCGAATTTTGCACTGCCAACAAACACCCAGATTCACAGAGCGGGGCGATGTGCATTAGAGCAGTGCAAAGTGACTTTGCACCACATTTGCACCAGTGCAAAGACACTTTGCACTGCAAAAAGACAATTTGCACCGCTCTGTGAATCAGGGTGTTTGTTGGCATTGCAACGTCACTTTGCACCGCACTAAAATGTCCATGAATCGGGCCCTTAATGTATTATTTTTAGATTGGCTGCCCAGAGGATATATTCAACCTCAAATGATGGGTATTCTAGATAGATGCATGAAGAATGCGTTTGCTCTTTCACTCCCTAATTCTTTAAAACGTTGCCATAGGTTACTTAATTTTGACTCTGACTCCATGCTATGAGCGATATATGTTTGTTTGTTTGTATGTTTATTGTTTTTGTATGGCGCACCAAACCCGAAGGTAACTGGGCACAAGCAGTACAAGGAGACTGTAAGTTTGGTGATACATAGAATTACAGTACAATTAGAAGATATATACAGTTACTTTACCACATATACAGTTACATTACAGAAAAACGATCTAAAGGTGTGATTCAACTGTTGACTTATATGATGGTGGATACTAGCTTAATGTGTTATTTAATGCAAAGTTGTAGGCTGGGTGTCATTAGTTCTAATCCATTTCTGTATGTTGTGTCTGAAACTAGGATATGTTTGATCAGCCCGAGTTAGTAGGGAAGTGAATTCCATGT
Source organism: Ambystoma mexicanum (assembly GCF_040938575.1). Taxonomy (NCBI): domain Eukaryota; kingdom Metazoa; phylum Chordata; class Amphibia; order Caudata; family Ambystomatidae; genus Ambystoma; species Ambystoma mexicanum. The sequence continues at coordinate 1,587,418,578 of NC_090929.1, forward strand.
TTGTGCTGCCATCACTGGGAAGCTTCTACCGCCAGATTTGGCTAGGTTGAAGTGTGGTATGCTGAGGTAGCATGAGTTAGAAGACCTAGTGAGGCGATTGGTAGTTTTTTTGGCTATCCGGTCGGAATAGGTACCGAGGTGCGGCGTTGTTGAGGCATTTGTGGGTCAATTAAGTTGTTTTTAGCAGAATTCTGTCTTTAATTGACAACCAGTCGTTCTGTCTTCTAATCACAGATATGCAATCTTTATTTGGGATGTTTAGTGCAGTTCTTAGGGTGTTATTTTGTAACATTTGAATTTTGTTTAGGATGTACTTGTTAGCCCCCAAGTAGAGGGTATTACAATAGTCCAATCTTGAAAGTATGAGGGCATTTGGAAGGGTCATGCAGCTAGTTGGGGATAGATAGGGTATGCAGGCCCTGATTAATTTGCAAGTGTATGCTGATGTGGATGCTAAGGAGTTGACCTGTTTGCTCAGGGTTAGAGTGGAGTCAAGTAAAATCCAAGCGTTTTTACTTCCTTTACAACCTTGATAGAGTTACCATCAGTATTGAAGGGAGAGTATTTGTTGTTGAGTTGTTTAAGGTTGGCCGGGGTGCCTGGGCCATCCATGCCTGAATGAGGAGGTAGATTTTGTTCACAAGAGCCTGTCGGCAGTGTCATTTCCACGAAAGGGGTGTGAGGATCTGGGTGTCATCTGTGTAGTTCGTGTGGGTGACACCCAGATTGTCCAATTTGTCAAACAGTGGCTTTGTGAAGATCTTGTACATGGTAGGAGAAACACATGAACCTTGTGGAACACCGCAGGTTATGGAGATAGGATCTGGTGAGTTTGATGGGGAGAGGACTCGCATTGTTCTATTGTTGAGGAAGGACTGAACCCATGCAACTGCGTCCTTGGAGAAGTGAGCCGCTAAGGCAAGATGTTTGCAAAAGGACTTCATGGTCCACCAAGTCAAAAGCAGCTGACAGGTCAAGGAGGAGCAGCATGGTATTTTTCCCTTTGTCCGTGAGTGCCTCAATTAGTTTTTTTAAATCAATCAGTGCAGTTTCAGTGCCGTGCTGTGGCCTGAAACCTGATTGACGGGTGCCAAGGAGGTGATTTGTTTCCAGGTATTGTTGTATCTGAATGTACGCTACTCTGTCAAGTATCTTTAGAAGGAAGGGGATCGTAGTGATAGGCCTATAGTTAGTTGGAATGGCTGGATCTAAGGTTTGTTTTTTCAACAAAGATAGGACCCAAGATTCTTTCAAGTTGCTTGGGACAATATTGGTTCAAAAAGATGCTTTAATGAGTTTGGTGATAAATGGGGACAGGTCTCTTGCTGCATCTTCAATTAATTGTGCTGGGCAGTTGTCGCTCTGGCATCTAGATGGCTTCAGGAAGGAGATCATTTTCTCCACTGCAAGGATGGAAACCTTGGAGAATTTAAATTGGTCTGGTTTATTAGTTGGTGTTTCGGCAGTCTGGGAGTGGGCATCATGTTTGGTGAGAGATTATTTCTTATTTGCAATCTTACCTTGAAGGAGTAAAATTTTGTTGGCTAAAGCATTCTGGATGTTAGTACACCAGACTTTGGGCCTGATCACGACTTTGGCGCTAACGCTGGTGGTATTACCGCCAGTGGTATTAGCCCTACCACCAACCTCCCCGGGCGCTAATAGCGCCGGTTCACAAGTTCAGTGGTAATGTAATTCCTCATTCCCCATTGAGCCCATTCGGGAATGCCCCATTCCCCATTGGGCTCAATGGGGAAAATTTGCGCTCTTCCCGCCCGCGGATTTCCCACCGGCGGTAATAGCACACATTTTCGGCGGATTTCCCCCCAGCCAAGAGCTGGGGCGAAATCTGCCAAAGTCCTGATTTGGCAGACCCTTAAATCTGACGGTAATACCGCGACCGCCGGATTTAAGGGTTACCGCCAAAGTCGTGATGAGGCCCACAGTCTTTAGTTATATTATCAGCTGGAGGAATGGGTGCTTCCATTTCTCATAATATGGTAAAGAGTTCCTTTGTATTAGAGCTGGCTTTAGCAATCCTGTCGTTGCAAAGGTCTTTTTTATTTTTAATTATTTCTTTTTTATAATGGTCGGCAGATTTAGTCAGGTTCATTTTATTTTATGCCGATGGGGTATGACGCCATACGGCTTCCAATTTTCTTTTTTTTTTGTCTGAGTTCTTTTAAGTGAGGAATGAACCAAGCATTTAGATGTGCTTGTGGTTTGCTTTTGCGCAATTTGAGAGGTGCAAGAGATTCTAATGCTTTGGACATAGTTGTATTGTAAATATCAACTAATGTGTTAGGGTCTGTAGATGATGTTAGATTGCTTAATGACGGCAGGATACGTGGTAAGACCCTGTCCATTGTGATGTCTTTTTTGTTCCTCGTAGGTTGAGGAGGGGCTATAGTCATATTTGTTTGTGTCTGTTTATCTATTACCATGGTGAAGGTGACCAGATGGTGGTCAGTCCACGTCAGTGGGTAATTGGAGTTAATAGCGAGGTTGCAATTTAGGTTGGCCACCCAGTCAAGGGTTCCACCTTTTGAGTGTGTTGGTTGGTTTACTTTTTGGGTAAATCCTTGTTCTAGGAGCATATTAGTGATAATTTTGGCGTCATTGTCTGATTGGTCGTTAAAGCCAATGTTGAAATCCCCTAGGATAAGTACCTGAGAGGTTGTCTTTGTATTGTTAGAAAGGATGCTAGAAATGTCATCCTCGAAGGATCCAGTCGGTCCTGGGGGTCTATACACTAGATAGATTGTTAGTGTCTTAGAGTTGGATATGGTATTTTTGCTGTGGGCATTTCGCAGGAGGTATTTGGGGGTGATGGTATACGTCTAATTGCTAGTTGTGTTTAAGCTGTGATGGCAATACCTCCCCCTCTAGCGTTAGTTCTATCTGCTCTGAAGATTTGGTAATTTTCAGGGACCGCTAGTGCAAGGGCTGGGCCTGCTGCATCATGTAAGCAAGATTCAGTGACTGCTAAGAGGTCAAGATTATTAAAAGTGATCAGGTCGGCTACATCTGTAGCATGTGCTCCCAGAGATCTGGCATTTATTAAGGCCATTTTAAGGTTGGCAGAGTGGACATTGTTAGGAGTTTTAGTGGGTTTGCGATGGCTATGTGTGGTTTTGGTTAGTTTCTGCAAGGTAGCTGAGGCTGTTTTATTAGGATAGTGAGGTAGTTTACATTTGGAGTGGTTTTTGTTTAGGTAGTAGTCCTGTTTGGATAGGACATTCGTTTGTGGTTCATGGAGGCGGGGTAACCTAGCTCGAAGTTTGTTGTTCTTTCAAAGGTTGGCCAAGGTAGGGATCTGGAACTGGTCATGGTAGTTAGACTGTGGCTTACGGCGAGGCAATTAGCGAAGATAGTCAGGTGGATGATTGTTGTTATGATGACAACTAAAGATGTTTGAGCAAAGTTTCCAATAGTCATATTTGCAATGAGGTGCAAGCGGCTATAGTCCAGTTTGGTCTGCCAGGATGTACTAAGTAAGGAGAGGTGGGAGATGGACGCAATGTAAGTAGGCTAGTCCCACATGGGCAACTTGGAGTATGCAAGTCACGATAGGCGGCAAAACTAGTACACAGTAGGCGGCTCAGAATTATGCAAGACACAGTAGCCAAGTGGGCTGGTTCACAGTGGGCAACACAAAGTTATGCAAGACACAATAGGCCAAGTGGGCTAGTTCACAGTGGGCAACACAAAATATTCAAGTCACAATAGGCCAAGTGGGCTAGTTCACAGTGGACTAGTTCACAGTGGGCAACACAGAGTTATGCAAGACACAATAGGCCAAGTGGGCTAGTTCACAGTGGGCAACACAAAGTATGCAAGTCACAATAGGCCAAGTGGGCTAGTTCACAGTGAGCCAGTTCACAGTGGGCAACACAAAATATGCAAGTCACAATAGGCCATGTGGGCTAGTTCACAGTGGACTAGTTGACAGTGGGCAACACAGAGTTATGCAAGACACAATAGGCCAAGTGGGCTAGTTCACAGTGGGCCACACAGAGTTATGCAGGACACAATAGGCCAAGTGGGCTGGTTCACAGTGGGCAACACGGAGTTATGCAAGACACAATAGGCCAAGCGGGGTAGTTCACAGTGGGCCACACAGAGTTATGCAGGACACAATAGGCCAAGTGGGCTGGTTCACAGTGGGCAACACAGAGTTATGCAGGACACAATAGGCCAAGTGGGCTGGTTCACAATGGGCTTATTATCAGTAGGTTGGACAGTTATTCAGTTCACAAAGGGCTAGTTTAGCATAGTACGGCATCTAGGAGAAGTAATTTAGTAGAATATAGTATATATAGAGTGAGTATGCATATAATTAGCTCTCAGAGGTGCTTAGACTGTAGGTAGCAAGGTGCTCGGTTTGGGGCGCATATTGCAGATTACATAGTACATTATATTGATTGTTAGGGGCATTTTACCAAGATATACGGTAGCATGTGGGTGACTGGAGGCGAACTGGCAGAGTACCAGGCCCCGGCGCCTCTAGACAAGCTTAGGCAGGCAATGATCCTTCTTGTGGCAGACTAATGAGTACTTTTATAGTAGGCCATACGAATTTAGGTTCTAGCTCATAGGAGTGCTCCAATGTGAGAAGTTCAGGTGCCGTGGCAGTCCATTATATTGGCGTAGACGTACCTTTATGAATAGATGCAAGGGGGTAGGCCATGCCACGTTCACCAGCGCACAACAGGCACAGAACAGGGCTTTATCCTTTGCCTTTGTCGTGGACGGCTGCCGCCTTACGGTCACGACGATAGGCTATTGTAGACCGGGTAACCTAGCAACGAGGACTCCTAGCCTCGTTTTCCTGCCGCGTTGCGCTGGCCATGATGGAATGGACTAAGGCATGGCAGCAATGTGGCAGGCTGGAAAAACGAAGCTGATCCTACAGAATTAAGTGAAATTATCACTATAGGATCATTCTGATTATGGCGAAGGTGCTAGGGAGAAGGCGGGACGAGCGGTGCAGATCAGCTGTGTCTCACCGCTCGTGCTGTCGCAGTAGTGTGTTCGGTGAGAAGGGTCATCTCGGCTGCAGTGGAGGGGAGGAGCTTCTGCAGATGATATGATATAGCATTTATAACGTGCCTATATACAAGTGTTTCAAGATGCAACGAGGCAAGGGGGGAACATAGGGAAGACAGAGACAACGATTTTATTAGGCCAGGTGACATTGAGATCACGAAAGTGCAGGGGAGAGGGAAAAGGGACAAGTGCAGGGGGGAGGTGGCGGTGCAGTGCATAGGATGACAGTTAAATAAATAAAGACAATTAAAAAAAAGTGCGGGCATCTGGTGGCAAGTGCAAGGGTAAGTGCAGATATCAGGTGTCAAGTGCCGGTAGGGGGCTGCAAGGATACAGAAACAGTCCTTGAGTACAAGGGTTGCCATGGGGGCAGTGCAGGTGTGCAACTGGCGGGGAGGGGACCTGGGCCAGAGATCAGAGGGTAGCCAGGTAACCAGTGCAGTTTCAAATTCAGCCAAGAAATCAGCAGGGGAGAGGAGGAGAGAAAGCAGAAGCAAAGAGGAAGGTCTTGAGGTGCTTCTGGAACCAGATATGGTTCTCCTCAAGTTTCAGAGAGGAATGGAGGCTGTTCCAGAGGGTGGACCCAGCAGAAGAAAGAGATCTACCACCAACGTGTTGCCTGGAGAAGCGACTGACCCTGAGGGAGATGGAGGAGGATTAGAGAAGCTCGAGAAGGAAGATATTGAGGAAGAGGGAGTTGAAGGTATTGAGGCCCCAGTCCCCAGAAGGCCTTGTGGACAGTGCAGAAGGTTTTGAACTTAATCCTTGCCACCACTGGGAGCCAGTGCAGAGATTTCAGTCCTGGAGATACACGATCCCTGAGCTTGAGGCCAAGGACAAGTCTCGCACTCCTGTTCTGGATGAGTTGCAGAAGGTGGAGAGTAGAGGCAGGCAGATTTAGAAAGAGGCTGTTGCAGTAGTCCATCCTAGAGAGAACCAGAGCTCTGGAGACAGTGAGCCTCTGTGGGAAGGAGTGGAAAGGAAGAATACCTCTGAGAAGGTGCAGCTGGTTGTTCGACTTCATAGAGACATCAGAGATGTGAAGAGAGAGGGAGAGTGAGGATTCGAAGATGACCCCGAGGTTTTTAGCCTCACAGATGGGAGCAGGAAGAGGGCCAAGAGAGGCCGTCCAGAGAGTGACAGGAAAGGAGGGAGCAGGTGTACCAATGTTTTTGTAGTTATTTCTACGCTATGCTTTTATGTTATGCTGCAGCATTTCCATTAATCATACAACCTCTGAGCAGATATCTTTCTTTGTTGTAGAATGTCTGTAGTTTGGTGTTGCCTTTGATACCAATATTTATTTTTCACTCCAGATCAACAGGGCAACAAATCTGATTGCCGTCTGTCTGCTGCTCTTGAGGACTATTCCTTGACTGATCTCCCTCAACAGATGTTGCTGGTCCTTGCCATGGTTGTGTAGTAAAGGTGCAAATACAGCACCAGATCGGGTGATGCACCTAACACCTTTGCGAGTAAACAAAGGGGGGTGACAGGGCACATGCTAGAGTGTACCACCAAGGGTACACAAAACCACAGTCACCCTGTAAAAGAAGACCTCACTGGGAAGGGCAAGGGTAGAGAGGCATTGCATGTATAGTCAGCCCAAGGGATTTTTATATAAATAGCACACGATTGGGAAAAAACAATATCTTTGGTAAACACATTTGATGGGGAAACCCTAAGAGCGGGCCCAACCATCCTGGGAAACCCCAGAGGGCGGGCCCAACCAGCCTGGCAAAACCTGATCTGATACACATGACCAGCACTCCGGGGGACAGAGAGGAGTGAGATGGAGCACAAGCTGCTCGTCACAGACACATCAAATCACCTAGAACAACACTGTGTGATGTAATTACAGGGCAGTCAGCCAATCCAGCAGTTACACAGGGTGGAAGGGAAACTGATCTGAGCCTGTGTACCAGTCACATGGCCAACCGTGCCCATTGGCAAGTGGCTGTGGGAAAGAGACACTGGACAAAGTGGTGTTCCTGGAAGGACCAATCAGCTGGCAAGTCACTTATTTCCAGTCAGGTTTTCCAGCCTTCAGAGTATCCATCACAGGACTTACAAAGGTCATCATCAAGCAGGTGTCATGTGAATGTCTGACCCGCATCATTGAGGAGGCCCTGTAATTTCCAAGTTCACAAAGGTCTGCCTGGTCTCGAGTGTCCCCAGGTGCTCAATGAGAGGGTTGAGCCTGTGCTGGAGGCTCAGTGCCGAGGGAACTTGAAGGTCTTAAAAACATGAATATATCCGTGATTGAACGTGCTGCATAGTGGTGCATGCCCACAAGAGGGGGAAGGATAGATTTATATGGTGTCTAGGACGCACCCTCAAGGCAGATCAAGCCAGCTCTAACTGCAATATCAATGTCCTGGCCAATACCCCTTGCTTATGGTCAGACCACCACATCATCACTTTTAACATTGAAGCTTCCCCCGTATCCCGACCCTGATAGCGCCTGCTCTCCCGACCAGAAACAAAAAGGACATAGCTAAGGAGAAACTTCTCCCTCTGCTACTCCCTTCGCTTAAAGCGGCCCCTGACCCCTGCAATGACCCGACCACCCTAGCTGACATATATAACTGCAGCATGCTCACAGCTATAGACTCTATTGCCCCCATCAAACTGAGGAAGGCCAAACCACGGGCACACCTTAACTCTTGGTTCACACCACAGTTAAGAGTACTCCGCAAAACCAAATGCAGTGCCAAAAATCGTTGGAAAAGCCACCCTTCTGACGCGCACAAAGACAGTTTCATCTTGGCATCGCTCACCTACAAAGCAGCCATTATAGAGGCCAAAAAAGAGTCCCTCAATAATCGCATCCTGCAAGCTGACTCAAATTCTAAGGAACTCTTTAAGATCCTAAAAGAGCTTGAAACTCCTGTTACCCCCCCGACACCTGCATTAAAGATAGCAAATGGTGTGCTAACATTCAGGCAGCGTTACTGAATAAAATCACCACGCTTCAATCCAAAATTATAGCTAAACAAGACAGTCTGAAATTGGACAATCGCCCTCCTACCCCAGCTGTGGCCCGCTCCCCTGACTTGCCCAATCTCAAACGGTTTGCCTTCTCACCGCTCACCACCGCTGAGGTGGAAAACATCATCCTGAGGATCAAACCGTCCAACTGCCAGGGTGATCCCTGCCCTGCCCCAATCATTAAGGAATCTGCCCACGATTTGGCCCCATTTATCACATCCTTCATCAATGCCTCCTTTAAAACAGGAACTGTCCCTGACAACCTTAAGGACACATGGGTGATCCCCCTGCAAGAAAACCCTCACTTGACCCTAGCATACCTACCAACTACCGACCTATTACTACTGTCCCGTTCCTGTTAAAAATCCTAGACCGCGCAGCATACCTGCAAATCCAAGAGTGCTTGGAAGCCAATAATCTTCTAGGTCTTAGACAATCTGGCTTCCACCCCAGACACAGAACAGAGACAGCTCTAATAGACTTAAAAACTCAAATTAAAGTTTTAAAGGACAACGGCAAACTTGCCCTGTTACTTCTACTCGACCTCTCTGCGGCATTCGATTGGGTCAATCACCAAATCTTATGCAAGCATCTTCACTCTGCCGCCCACTTCTCTCCGTCAGCTATGGCCTGGATCAAATCATTCTTGAGCAATAGATCTATACAGGTCTTTTCTCAATCTGCAGGTGCAGATCCTTCCCCTATTCACTGCAGCGTCCCCCAGGGCTCTTGCGTGTCGCCAACACTCTATAATGTTTTTACAAAACCGCTCTTTGATGTACTCGACTATCTGGGTGTCTCTTATATGAATTATGCTGACGACACCCAGATACTCATTCCCATCACTGGAGACTACTTGGCTGACACTAAGGCCCTGAATGACGTCTACCTGGTCATCCAAGCTTGGATGGCACAACACCAGTTATGCCTCAACGATGACAAGACTGAGCTCCTCATCTTGGGCACCACGCAACGCCTTAGTAAACTTGAGCCGTCCTACCAATCGTTTATCATAGATGGCAACACCATCCAAGTTTCAAAAGACACTAAAACCTTAGGCGTCTACCTTGACGCCACCTTATCCCTATCCCAACAAACAAATGCAGTCAGATCTGATTCAGCATACCCCTGCAAACTCATTGCAGCCTGTAGGCCATTTCTGACCACCCCAAACATGGTCACACTGGCCAGAGCCCTCATCATGGCCCAAATTGATTATGGTAGCGCCCTCGACCTAGGAACCAGCCAAGAGGATCTGAACAAATTGCAAATCTCCCAGAACAACGCCATTAGAGCGGCTCTAAACATCCCACGAAACCACCACATCTCGGAATCTAGATCCAATCTACACTGCCCACCTGTCAAACAGAGAATTTCACTGAAAGCCTTAGGCCTTACTCACAAATGCCTAGCCAACCAAGCCCCCCCCCGTATCTCTGCAGCCGGCTATCCGGCCACGTGCCTACCCGCCCTCAAAGAACCGCCCAGACCCACTGTTTAACTATCCCTAGGTTCAACCTATAAAAAGCGCGTGGATCAAGTTTCCCCGTCCTAGCTTCCAAGCTTTGGAACGCCCTCCCACTCACCATCGGATCAGAAGAATGCTTCAGTGCCTTCAAGTCCAAAACGAAAGCCTGGCTCTTCAATCAGCCTTGAAATTCGGATTTCTTATGTACCTGGGAGCCCTTGTCCCAGTAAAACGCCTGCTCTAATCTCTACTCTGTAAATGATGTATATTGCTGTATGCTCTGAATACTCTGCACTGTATCTATACTTTGAATATATGTATGCACGTTATGTAACCATGTCTAAAGTTGTGCCCTGATGCCTCCGGGCCGGACGGTGCGCGTTACAAATAAAACAAATACAAATACAAAAACCAGGAGGGTGGACTTTCGGCCAAGTATTGTTGAGATTAGTGCATTTCACCCAATAGAGAGTGGACGCAGGTGTGAACACACCAACATTAGTGCAGGAGAGGTGCGTAGTGTCTGGCGAACCCCGCCAGATGGGAGTTGCGCATAGCACCAGCGATTGTATAGTTGTGTCATTAGGGGAAGAGTTGTGTAATTGGTGTTTTGCTTATTGGTGATATAGAGAGGGACACACGTGCAGTGGTTAGTGTTGTTTCCTGGTATAAATGGTGGAAGAGTAAGCAACAGGAGGTACCTCATGTAAATAGGGCGCTTGGCATTTGTAGCAGTGGGCGTGTGCAGACGGTGCAGAGGATGCACAGTGCACATTTACCTTAACATAGAGAACAGTGAACATGGGAAGAGGGCTGTTGGATACTAACACTGAGTGAAGTGGTTGGGCCTGTGGAGAGTCCACTGTGAATGTTGAATTTGGGGTGAGTGGGAGGAAGCGTGTGCATGTTGGGAACACAAGAATAGACAGGATCAAAAGCAAGGGAGGTTGGGAAATAATGGCTTACATTGACAGCTCCATGGACCACATGTGTCAAAAATTGCCCCAGTGCCGCAAGAAATTATTAAAGCACAATTTTCATTGGGCTCAGGAGACTGCTGGTCAATGTTTCCATACATGGACAGGGGAAGGTACATTTGACAGCAACATAATAGAAAACATGTTCTCATATCTTTTGACAAAATACAAGGGCCCTCATTACGACCCTGGCGGAAATCAACTGACATGACCGCCATAGCGTAAATAGCGTTTCCGCCACTGCACGATGGAGGAAAGTGCGGCTAATTCTGACCCATCGGGCACGAGCATTACGCCATGGCGGAAGTGCAAAGTCCGCGATGGCGGAAATGACCCCAAAACGCCCCTTACCGCCGTCGTACGTCGCCCTAGGTGCAATTCCGCCACCCATATTAGCGGTCACCGTAATGAGCGGTCAGCGCAAAATACGGTCACCGTAAATATACGGAAACGGAAGTAAAAATATGGGGCCGGAACGGGAAACAGCACGCCGTACACCTATAAGATCAGAATCCCAACACAACCATTAAAAATCCGACCCTGAGACACATCCCAACCCGTTAGCCACCCCAGTTAAAAAAATAAATATGGGAAAAGTTGCTAAAAAAGCATGCGACCGCAAGCGGCAGGTCCACTTCTCCCACGAGGAACTCACCGTGCTCACAGAGACCCTCCAGGAGAACGCTGCTGTCGTCTTCTCGACGCAAATGACCAGGACGGCACTTGCGAACAAGAAGGCCATATGGGCGCTGGTGGCACAGCGGGTAAGTGCGGTGGGGACCGCACCCCGCAACCCACAGCAATGCAGAAAGCGATGGGACGACCTACGGATACGCGTCCGGAGCATACTCTCTGCCAACCGGAACATTGCCACAGCTACCGGGGGAGGATCGGAATCACCCATCAAGTTGACCCCCTGGGAAGAAATCTGTGCCTCCACCATTGGAATGGAGAGCATAGAGGGAGTCGGAGGGATGGAGAAAGGAGTGCAGACATCAGAAGAATCAGGTAGGTGGCCCAAATAAAACTATGCCAAATCCACAATTACCAACCATGTGAAGTACCATGTGTCCCCATAGTGCACTAGAAACACATGTCCAGGAGAACGACCACATACATTGCCATGACAGCGCCCCTTAAAAGTCAGATTAAATAAATAAATATTTTAAAATCCAAAAAACACACTCTACATGTGCAGCATGCACACCCTAACTGCAGACTGCAAAACAACTGCATCCCCAATGCACACAAAAATGAGACCACCTCCAAGGCCCTGACCCAAATCACCCCCAGGTACCACCCCAATGCATGTGATACAATTGCCATTACAATTACCACAGACCCATGAATAACGCTCGCCCTCCTTTACTCCACCACAGGGTCAGATTCCAACGACGAGCTTCAGGACACCCCTACCAGCACACCTGCAAAGAGGGCCAAGACCAACGGCCAAAGACCCTCCACCTCAGCTGCACGGATCAAGACACGGCAGCAGCACAAATCGAGTGGCAGCACACTGGAGGGGACATCAACAGGCACCCCAGCAGCCAGAATGTCCACAACAGCAGCACCACAGGTCCCCCAATGGATGCCACAGAAGGCACTGCTTCTGGTGGCAGCAGCACCATAGGTGACACTGCTTTCATGCCAGCATGCTCCGACACAGAAAACGGTGCTGTAGATGTAGGATCCATCCATGACCTGTCCCAATCCCCCTGTATCTTACATCCCATACACCATGAGGACACCACGCAGGGGCACCCACAAGACGACGACTGGCCAACCCCCACAAGGCCTGTTGCAAGGCAACATGAGGCGTCCAGCCCCTCTGTGACACCACCGCAAATGGGCATGGCCCAGCAGAGGCAACAGTCCCTCGAGCAGATGATAGTGCAACAGCAGCAAATGGCCACGCTCTTCAAGGAGCATGCTGATGAATGTGGGGGTTCTAAGGCAGCCATTGAAACATCTACTGAGACACTTAGGGCAGAAATGGAGCGTAGTACAGAGACACTAAGGGCACAAATGGAGAGAAGCACCGAGAGCCTGAGGGGACAAATGGAGAGAAGCACCGAGAGCCTGAGGGGGGAACTGCATGCGACGTCCAAAGACGTATGTGGTGAACTTGCCGCTGTGCGCCGTGTGCTCACTGAGCTCTCACAAACCCTTAGGGACATGCATGGACGTGAGCAGGCAGAGACATCATCCGTTGCAAGTTCCGTCCAGGGCAGCCCCCAACGTAGATCTGGGAGGAACCGGCGCTCCACAGGCAGGGGTGCCCCTGATACCCGGAGAGGGGGCTTGCAATAGCATCTGCCCACTGATGATGAGCGTCTTCGGACACTGGTGTTTGGGGGGGGAGGTGGGAGGGTGTAGGGGGTGTGTTGGGCTTCATTGGGTGGCGGGTCGATTGGGTGTGTAATGTCATTTCACATATGCAATACAACTCTTCACAATCATCCAATGAGATGTGTGGACATTGATCATTGTGTACGAGGCCTATCTTTGCGTACAGTCCACATTGTGCATGTCCCAGACACACACAGTGCCACAAGTCCCGTGTCCATGTAACAGCCACCAGGCGTGAGTGCTAGAAGCATGCATCTATGAGATTCTGACGTAATTCACGGGCCTCCTGTGCCTCGCGGACCCCTTGAGGTGCTGCCACATCCCCACCCTCATCATGACCATCTTCAGGTGCTAGCAGTTCTGCATCGGGGGGCATGGCCACATTCCTACGTACGCACATGTTGTGTAGCATGACACATGCCATGACCATCTTTGCCACCTTCTCATGGTGGTACAGGAGTGCCCCGCCAGACCTGCTGAGGCAGCGGAAACGAGCCTTCAGTAGGCCGAATGCCTGTTCTATGACCACACGGGTACGTGAGTGGGCATGGTTGTAGTCCTCCTCATGCTGGTCCTGTGGGTTCCGGATTGGTGTGAGGAGCCATCTCTTCAGTGGATACCCGCAATCACCTGTATGTGGACAAGAAAGGATGTTTGTGGGAAGTCATTGCTACGTACGCACCCCCCCCCCTTCCTGCAAGGTCATTCACGCATCACCTACCCCACATACTCATGCATTAAATGAGACTCACCGAGTAGCCAGGATCGGCGCCCTGCGTGTCGCTCCATGTAGCGTGGTATTCTAGAGTTCCGCAAGACCATAGAATCATGTGTTGATCCTGGAAATCGGGCAGAACAATGTGTAAAGATCCTGTTGGAGTCACACACCATTTGTACATTGATAGAATGATATTGTTTCCGGTTGCGGTACTGGGCCTCCATGGCATGTGGGACAACCAATTCCACATGGGTGCAGTCGATGGCACCAATGCAACCCGGTATGCCGCCAAGTGCATGGAATCCCACTTTTGTGTTTGTAAGCTCCTGCTCCGAGCGTGGTAAAGTGATGTAGTCGTCTGAGTGCTTCAGGAGGGCATCAAGCACTTGGAATAGTGTCCGTGAGAATAGGGGCTGTGAAATGCCATGCAACTGTCCGACTGTGTGCTCGTAGGTGCCTGTGGCCAGGAAGTGGAGTACAGACACCACCTTCAGTAGGGGTGGGATGGCGGTTGGGCTATCTATCATGCTGACAAGGTCAGCGTGTGTCATGTCGACAATGGCGGTTATGGTGTCCCGGTCCAAACGGTAGAGGGTGTGGATCTGCTCAGCTGTGAGGTTGAACGGATTAGCTCGGAGGCGTGGGATTGCGGGCTGCCTGCGTGGTGGTAGTGGCTGTGCTGGTGGGGCTTGCTGGCCATGCCTTGCCCTCCTCCTCCTCCTTCTGCGTCTCCTCTGTGCGGCCGGTTGTTGCAGTCGTTGGCGTTCGTCTTCTTCTTGAAGTTGGAGTACTTGCAGTGCAATCAGGTCCCCCAGGCCCAACATCGCTAGTCCTGCCGGTAGCATTCTGGAGTGGGTGTGGTTGTGGGAGGGGTTTGGGTATGCAATTTATGTGTTTTCAGGCTGTATAGCCTTCACCTGTGGTGATTCATTCCACCTGTGTCAGCTGCAATGCCTTTCGTGCGAGCACGTCCCGCACACGACGCTGCAATTCGACGCATGGCATCTTGCATTTGCATTCATGTTCTTAATCCCGAAGGCTGTGGAATATTGGTTTATATGTTGATTCTGCTATGGTCCCATTGTTGCACATACGATATTTGCATTCGCGAGCAGACTTGTGAAGGGTCAGTGGAATGTAGTGCTCGATCAACGGTGGACACTCATGCAGCACTGTACCGAGGTTCACCGACGGCGGGGAGTCCCATCAGTGATTGAGGGCAGTTACCATTTTCAGACACAGACGCACTGCATAGATGTATTTGTGAATACAAGCGTTCACAGATGCCTTTTCAACGTGATGTTGCAAATTAGGAATTCGAAGGACAGCGCTTTCGGTTTTCAACTAGCGGCGTGGAGACGCCCACAGGTCTGACTGGAAATGTAACGTTCTATTGTTGAATGTCCTTGGGACAGGGCCCATGACGGGAATGCAATGAATGATATGATTTGAATGGGATGCGCTATAGCGTAGTGGACGATAAGGCAGGACGTTCCCAAATACATGTGACTTCACTACACAAGGAATCCGGGCAGGAGCACAGTGGATTTTGAAGGCTGCATTACGCACAGACTCAATGGAAATTTCGAATGTGATGTGAGTGAATATTCAGGCGTTTTCATTACGGGATGAGGGAATGATGAATGGATGCATGGGAAGATGTTTTAATTGGGAGTCGGCCATGTACATGGCTATTTGGAATGTATCCCCTTCCCCTGCGCTATGTGATGCAAGGCTGCCATAGTGGGACCATCGTCTGTCTGCCCTTGTTGAACCCTCCCTGTCTCGGCGCGCCTTCAATCACTTGTGTCTATGCACGTTGATGATCCCATCTGATGGATCCTGTTCTGACAGGCGCATGCACACAGACACTCGTTTGAAATAGTGTATTCACCTCGATTTGTGTCGTAATGATTCGAAAGTGAATTTTGAGTGCAATTGATCCTTATGAGTGGGCTAGCATGCATATGGTTGTAGGTTTGGTGTGTTGAATGTAGTGAGTAATACATATGAAGTTCGGATGCCCATACTATATTTTTTTTCATTTGGGTGACAGGTATCTCCTCCCCTTCTGCCGCTGCCATCTGTACGCCACTCCTGCAGATGGCTTCTACAGTCGACACCTGCAGCTTCGAGTTAATCAGTGGAGCACCATTACGATCTTATGGGACGATCGCCAATGGCCCACATGCCCTTACGCAGTACTAGTGGCTAGGTGCAGCATACCTAGCTTCCAGCTGGACTAGTGCCTACTTCATGGGACGGGCCTGCGGTCCTAGGCGCTTCCATGTTGCCTTTTTGGACGTGGATGTAGCCCCTGTGTGCCATGGAGGTACAGGGCGTCACACATGGGGAAGCTGGTCATTTATTGCGGATGCAGCCCACAGTAATGCTGATCCTTTGTGAGTTTATGCTCAAATGGCTGTATGGCCTTGGTGATTTTGATGTGCATTAAATTTATATTCAGATATTAACCGTGTAGCGTTATTCTTTGCTAGTAATGTGGCATATTCCGATTTGTGGCGCAATGTATTGTGAGGTGTTCTGCATTGGGTTCCGGCTTCTGGGTACAGTTGTGTGGTACGTGCTTATGCTGATGGTTGGTTTGACTACTGCCATGTGTACAGGGCTGGTGCAGTCTCCCTCAGGTTACTGCTTTGACTGTTGGTTTACACTGGTGGCAAGCGATGGGTGACTGTTGTTGTTTTGTGTCATGGAATTTTCAGTTCATTTTGATGTACTTGCACCTTCAGATGCCTGTGCTGCATCAGTACGGCAATGGTGTGTTGCCAATTGGAGATGGCCACTCACAGGGCACTTGGGGCCCCTGCATGCATTTGTTCGTTGGCATGCATGGGTGACTTGTACATTTCACTGGTTGCATGGTGTGACTGCATTGCGCCTACGAGGAGTTGTGCAATGTGGCCAGGGAGTGGAGTACAGGCACTCAGTAGGGCCATTACGGTTGGTTTGCGATGCCGTAGTGCTCGCCATGGCGGAATGGTACTTTCCACCATGCTTGATGGCGTTAGGTGAATGTCCGCTGGGGTCAGCATTCGCGTACCGTTGCGCCATGGCGGATATTGCGGTTTTGCACGGCGCGCGTGCGCGTACTTTGTGCAGTTAGCGTTGGCGTTCATTACGGTGTCGCTAATCGCATCGTACTTTACGGTGACGGGTCATAATCGCAACGGGCGGTATTCGATGGCGGTATTACATTTCCGCCATCGTTTTTCGTATTCCGCCAGGGTCGTAATGAGGGCCAAGGACTCCAAGTTGAAGAGCAGACAGATATGTTGAGGCTCTGGAAAATATATGAAGAAATAAAAGGGGAAAAAATGAAAAGGGAAGAAGAGGAGACAGAGGGAAGGAGCAGACCAAGCTCTCCATCGCCGCTCGATGGGCTCTTTCCCACATTACAACTCACAGCGGATACAAAAACCCACAGAGAGAAACCTCAGTGGGAGACGATGAGAAAATGACTGGGGAGAAAGACAGAGACACACAAAGGAAGACATATGCACCAAGGGAGTACGGAAATATCTAGCAGACATAGACAAGAATATGCACGAATATGTGGATGCGTTAAGTAATGAGGTTGAATGCGTGATAGAGGAGGAAGTGAGGAGGAAATGCAAGGGAGACAAGGGGGACTGGTTATCAGGGAGAATGCAATTTAAACTCACCGACAAGGAGGAAGAGGGAAGGAAAAAATAAGCTGAGGGAGGGGATGAGGACGATGTAGCCTCAGATGAAGGACTGTTGGGGGAAGAGTGGAGTGATGGGGATAGTGACAAATGGACATGTGACAAAACAAGGAGAGGGAGGAGAGAGTGAAAGTGACAGGACAGTGATGGGAGTGACAGAGAGTGGTCCACCTCCCTGCGCAGCAGGGTGAGAAAGGTGAACATGGGATTAACACAGGCTATTAGAGGGGGAGGGATAGGTCCCAAGACATGAGTAATGCCATTACTGCAGCATGTAATGCAGCAAATAATGGACTGAGACAACCTAACATGCATCCTGCCCTCCCTCGTGTCTGGAGCCAGTAAATTGATACATGCGCTTGAGAAATAGACTGTAGGGGTGACATTAGCAATCAGGGGAATTAAACGCTTATTAGCTGTAATCATATGAGAACAGACAGACGAGATATAGAACCACACAGGTGAGTAGAATTAAATACAAATGGGTATGATGGGACTCCATTCAATAACTGCCAAGCTCTCGGGAGTTCCTGAAGAATATGTACCCATACCGTTATGACCTGGGGACAGTAATGAGCCAAAAATGAAAGGCGATGATGACCCGACAGACTATATAAAACAAGTACAATATCGATGGACGGAAGAGACGGGATGGTCCTGGGATGAATGCATACCTCTGTTCTATCACATTCTGATAAAAGGGTTGCCAACAGAAGTACAGGCATCACTGGATACAATAGTGGGCATAAAAGCTAAAGGCTGATTCAAAATACAGGCAACAATCGTACACTATTGTAAGTGAGAGAAAGGTACTGGAAAATGCTGCCAGGGCAGAAAATAAACTTGTGCAAAAGAAATTGGCAAAGTATACAATGGAAGGGGTGATGTTCGTACCAGATGCTACTGCAGTAGCCTCTGCACCACAGGGATATTAGGGAGGTTATATGTAGCCACAATACACACTACAATGGGGAATTCACCACAGGGGTATTACATGCATGGGGGATTCTTTTCTGTGAGAAGGGTGTACCCACAACGAGGAAGAGGGCGGTATAGTGGACTGTGTTACATATGTCAGAATATGGGATACCTGGCATACACTTGCCCATTCCTGCAACAGGCTCAGGAACAGGTGATCCAAGCGACACAGCAACAAGGGATCAGTACAGTACAACCCCAGTGGCAACAGGTGCAACTCCCTAAAAGCGCGTCTCGCAACTTACTCGCGTTCCCTCACCGTGTGTTCTGCGTACTTCCTTGACCCCCTATACTCCCCCCCTGCTCCCACGCGCCCTCTGCTCTGCCTGTACTGCCCTGAGATCTGCTTTTCCTACTGTCCTGTTCTGCCGTATCCTTGCCTACGTAGGTCATCTCTCTTCATTGCTGTTGTTTTCCTCACTGACTGCACTGTTTTGCTTCCATTGCCTGTATTTCTCCTTTATTCTTCCCTCATCTAGGTCTGTTTTTGCTGTTTTTCCTTACACTGCCTGTATTTCTCCTTATATTCCTCCCTCATCTAGATCCCCTTTCGCCGATTTCTCCTGTGTTGGTTTTCTGTTTTTGTATTTGCCTCACTAACCACCCTGTCCTATTCTGTACTGCTGTGTGTTCCATTGCACTCTTTCTTCCTCTAGGCTCTCATTTGCCAACTACTCTGTCCTTGTTTTTTTGGATTTGTCTTCTTAGCAAATCGTTCATTTAGAAAACTGCTCCACTATTGTATTGGCTCTTGTAATATTGTTCAATTGTCGACTGTTGTCTCGTCCCTCTTTGTGCCGTTTGCTTGCACCCCTCCCTGTGTCCTTCCCTAGTGACTCCCCGCCCCCCACCTCCCCCTCCTAACCCCTTTCTTTTTCTTCTCTCCTCTCCCGACCCACTCTATGGTGCTCTCTGTTTTTCATATCTTTTCTAACTGCTTCTCTATCGTCTATCCTGCTCTCCTCACTAAATCTGGTAGGTAGAAGTTTAAAAAGGACATCCTGGTCTCCAACCCAGGCTTCCCTATCGCTGACACCTAAACCAGTGCCTCCTCCAGGCAAACCCTCACCGACATCCTTTTTGCTGTTCCCTCACCCGACCAATGGACTCTTCATATGGTCTTTGTGCTTTCTGCTTTCTCTTCTTCTCCCATTAATAGTGGCACCCGGTGGGAGGCCTTCCTGGCCCCCTTCCACTCCTCTAAGGTCATTATGAATGTTTACCTGAATGGTACCGTCTTGGTCCAAGGCACTCAGGCCAACCTTCTCCTCCTTGTTAGACGTTTATTGTGCCTCATTAATTTCCTTTCCTCTCCTGCTCTCCCCTCTCTTCCCCCCAAGGCTTCCTTTCCTTCCCCCGCTGTCACCTCCTTGGCTACCTTACAGTCTCCCCCTTCCTCTTCTGTCCCCCCCTCAGGCGTCTTCTACACCTCCACAGGGCGTACCTCTGATTTGTACCCCTCCCCAGAAGTCTTTCAGGGATGGCAACCTTCTCCACATTGCCACTCCCAACTCTCACTCAGCTGTCAAACACTCCTCTGACATCTGCCGCCTCCTGGGGGAACTTGACCTTGATGGCCTGTGTCTCACCGAGACATGGTTCACGGCTATCTCTATCACAAGCTTTGACACTCTCCTCCCTGATGGCTACAAGATCCTCTCTGCACCCCGATCCAACCGTTCTGGAGAGGGTGTAGCCCTGATCTTCCCGGCGTGGATTCCTGCCTCAGTCATTCAGACACAGCCCTACTCCTCTTTCGAATGCCTCGTCTGCAGGCTCTCTCTCCTGGTCATTACCTTACTGTGGCTACCATCTATCTGCCACCTGGTCAGATCTCCTCCTTCCTCTCTCAGTGGGCTGACCTCTCCTCTTCCCTCCTGGTCTTGACCACTCAACTCCTCCTTCTTGGAGGCTTTCACATCCACCTGATGCTTCCTGTCCTTCCTCTGGACTCTAACGTGACCTCTAACGTGACCTCTGCAAATCTTTCTCCCTCTCCCTCTCTATCCTCCCGTCGTGTCCGACTCACTTTTTGGGCACACTCTGGATGTTCTGATCTATTCAGATCTTCAGACCTTCACCTTTTTATCCATCTCACCATTCCTCTCTCCTGGAGTGATCACTTTCTCCTTTCCTCCAAGCACACCCTCTCTACCCCTCAGGCCAAGCCAACTCCAGCACTGCCACCTACCTTCTCAGTTATCCGACCCATGAAGCATGTGTCAGTTGAGGCTTTCGCTGTCACATTCTCGCAACCCCCTCCCCCTTTTTGCTGACTCACACCCTAACACAGCCCTTTCCATGCTCCACTCGGCTATATCTGATACTCTCGATGGTCTTTCCTCTGTCATGAGAATCTACTTGAAGCCCAAAGCCCAGTGCAACTCCTGGTATGACTCAGACCTCGTCACTCTTAAACGCAAGTGCAGGTTGGTTGAGGGGAAATGGTGTGCTTCCGGTACATTCTCTGACAAACTGACCTTCTGCCTGCTCCAAAGGCAATACCGGCTCTCTGTCCGCACCAAGAAGAGAGCCCACATCTAAGCCTGTGCCTCTGCGGCATCTAACAACTCAGCCAAACACTTTAAAATCTGAAAGGAGCTGGCCAAACTTGCTGCAGTATCTACCTCTCCTGTCCCCTCCCAGGCCCTCTGCACGGCCTTGGCTTCTCATTTTATCTCTAAAACTCAGTACATCCTGTCCTCTCTCTTACTCTCCCCCTCCTCCATCTACTCCCTTCTCTTCCTCTGGCCCTTCTTCGGTCACCTGTCCTCCCTCCTTATCTGCCTTTCCCATGATCTCCCCAGACAAGGTTTCTAGACAAGAGCGATCTATGAATGTCTCGTCAAAACAGGTTCACCCCTGTTCCTTCAAAACCATCAAGGATCACATTGACACAGTGGCTGGTGCTCTGGCTGACTTCTGAAACCAATCCTTCAACACTGGAATCTTCCTTCCCCCCCGAAGCACTCCCTTGTGCACCCCCTTCTTAAGAAACCCTCTGCCGACCCGTCCTGCCCGGCTAACTATCGGCCAATCTCCATCACTCCTTTCCTGGGAAAACTCCTGTAAACGCTGGCCATTTGCCAGCTTAATCGTCACACTGAATCTTTTGGTTGTCTCAATGACCATCAGTCTGGTTTCAGAGCTGCCATAAACATAGAAACTGTTCTCCTGGACATCTCTGAAGACCTATGAAGACCTGCTCTCCAACCTTGATTACAACACCCCCTGTGTCCTCATCTTACTTGATCTCTCCTCTGCCTTTGACACGGTCAACCATGCCATCCTGCTCAACCAATCAGGCCCTGGCTTGGCTAACTTATTTCCTCTCCAATCGACCCTTCCAGGTCCAACTTGGGTCCTTCCTCTCCTCTATCTGTGGTGTTCTACAGGGGTCTAAGCTCTCTTCCTGGCTGTTCAACCAATACCTGGCACTTCTTGCCTACCACATTGCCGCTCTCTGCCCCAACTTTCAGTGCTATGCAGGTGACACTCAACTAATTTTCAGGCTCCTTTCTGCCACCTCTTCTTGTTCTCTCATGTCTGACTGTCTATCTGCTATCCAGGAGTGGCATGCAGCCAATGATCTCTGCCTTAATGCCAGTAAGACCAAGATTCTCCTCATCGGTACACTTGCTCCCACCTGTGAGGCTACAAACCTTGGGTCAGCTTCGACTCCACACTCTCCTTCTCTCCTCACATCTCTGACATCTGAAGTCACACTACCAGCTGCACCTCCTCAGAGGTATTCTTCCTTTCCTCTCCTTCCCCAGAAGCTCACTGTCACAAGAGCTCTGGTTCTCTCTATGCTGGACTACTGCAAAAGCCTCTTTCTAAATCTACCTGCCTCTACTCTCCGCCCTCTTCAACTCATCCAAAACAGGACTGCAAATCCAGGGATCGTATCTCTCCAGGACGGAAATCTCTGCATTGGCTCCCAGTGGCGGCGAGGTTTAAGTTCAAAACCCTCTGCATTGTCCACAAGGCCTTCTGGGGCCTGTGGCCTCAATACCTTCAATTCTCTCTTCCTAAATAGCTTCTCCAAGAAAAAAGTTGGTGGTAGATCTATTTCTTCGGCTGGGTCCTCCCTCTGGAACAGCCTCCATGCCTCTAAGCATATTAGCACGGGGCTCCATACCAGTGCATGAATTCTGTATTCAGCAAATTTAACACAAGAATGGCTGGAGCATTTGAAATTTTACTCTGTGATGTAAAGTTATTTCAAGACCACTGGCGTTCAGGAGCACATCATTCCCAGTGCACTGCTTCTCTCGTGAATGGGACGCATGTCTGCAAAACCCTCAATCAACTATGACAATGTGACTGCACTTTCATTTCCTCTGCCAGCACTTATTCTTTATTGCGGGTGCCGCATGAAGGCATTCTTTTATTCTAAATATTTTATATGACAGATGTAAACAGGGGTGAACTTCCCTGGGAATGTGTTTAGAGAACCTTTACCCGAAGGAGTTCGGTACAGTGGTTGTCAAGGGAGCTGCATAAGGCCTAAGTTGCTTGAAGGGTGTGCTAAGAGAAAGAGTGCTACAGATATGCTGTATTATGTTCAAGTTTACTTCTGTGGCAATAAAGCCGGGAGGCATAAAAGGCTTGAAATACAATGGTTTAAAGGATTAGCTCATAATTGATAATGAGCATGGACAAATAATGTCATGTATTTTGCGTTTGTATTTGGGTTTTTCAAAGTGCAAACCTAGCTGGGACGTAGCAATGCACATGTCACCGAAATGAACATGATGTAAGGAGGGGTAGTTACAACATGTGGCACAGGATGTATTGCCCATGTGAGTGGTGGAGTGGTAAATAATGTGGGAACACAAGGGAGCTAATTTTCAATTGATCCGTAACGTGAATGGAAGGTGTAAAACCCTTCAGTAAGTCTTTAATGCCTTCCATTCGCTTCCATGACCCATTTGTGTGGCGGAGAGGAAGGGCGGAATGCGACTTGTGTTTTTGCCGCCCCCTTCCTCTCCATCAAACAAATGCTGGAGTTCCCTATGGGTCTCGCCTGCTTATGCACCAGCATAAACCAGGGGGACCCCATAGAGATCTGTTGAACACTATCTTTGCCATGCAAGCATGGCAGGGAGTGTGTACAATTGAAATTAAACCCTCCCCAACCTGCTCGCATGTTGGAGAGGGTTTCATTTCAATTGGGAACACCGCTTACCATGCGCACATTGTAAACAGTGCTCCCATTTGAAATGAAACCCTCACTGTCGTGCGAGCATGCTGGGAGGGTTTAATTTCATTTGTCAGCACTGCTTGCCTTCAGAGAATGGAAAGCCGGAGCTCACAAACAAAATGTAACACTGCCTGGCGTGCAATAAACCCAGACCTCTGTCTCAGTATATCGTGCCCTAAAACTAACCCATGTCATTATAACTCCCCACTTGTCTTGATGTGCTAAGAATCACCCAGTCGCCCAGGTTATCACAGAGAACAAGCCCTCTACACCTTGGAACCCGTAAAAGTCCCAATGAAAGAGGGTATAATCACATGCATGCAATGTATAGGTTGTCTAGATTTATTCAAGGTATACTAATGATCATTGTTTATTGTATGACTAGTGGTAGTTTTTCATGCTAGCTTAGTTAGTGTCCGCCCTATCTCACCATGACCTAACCCTCAACCCACCCAGACGCAGGCAGCTGGACCTTGTGACGCTCACCCTCCTGCCAAATGAGCAGTCAACCCAGAGGAAGCAGCACCTAAAGATACATATGTTACCTTGCTTTTCGTCCAATCCTGAATTATTGAAATCCCTTATGTAATGATGTCACTGATGATGCTTTTTCCCCTTATAAGTTCATGTAATTGTATTATTTGCCAGAGCGCTCTCGAGGCAGCAGAGTTGTCTGGATGCTAACTTTATATGAACTTATCTAAATCTTGCAACCTGTCCTCCTAGTCTCATTCCCCACTGGGGTGTATTATATTTTATGTATATGCATGTGTAAGTCGGGGAGTGAGCCTTTACATTTGGTGACCCCTGCAATGTGATTGAGACAGGTGCGCCGAGAGCCTGTACCGTGCAGCGAGATCCGGGACGCCCCTAGCAAAACCATTGCCTCCGCGGTTGCCCAGTGTGCGCACAATACGAAAAGGTTCCAAGGGTCCCCATCATCTTTGCAAATACCCAACTAACTGCTCACCGAGGCGGGTCGCGGCTTGGTGGTGGTGCGGCCCCGATTGTGGATAGACCATGAACGGAGGCTTTCGGACCACCCGGCTGAGTACTGGTTGCGAGATTCTCAAGGGAAAAATTGAGAAATAATGGAATAAAAAAATAAGGGTGATGAAAATAGTGGGAAAGTGAAAACTGGAAGTTGGGTTTAGGGCCTGTGTGAGTGAAACTGGGAGGCTTTTTCTTATCTATCCTTTATATGGCCATTAGGTTGTTGTGGAAAAAGAGAAAGAAGAATACAGGATCCTAGCTCCGAAGGGGGGTAGAAGGCGGCGCCGCGTAGCATTGTCACGACCAGTGCAGGGAACAAGTGGAAATAAAGAGAAAAAAGTAGGAGTCTCATATATTTAGTAGGCTCGGAGTAGTCATTTAGAATATTCTTTTTCCGTATGAGTAGAATTCTTTAAAGAGGTAGCCTAAAGGGGCTCAGATGTGGGGACTGAATGAGGAGATAAGAAGGAGGGGTAAGGAACTAAAACAAATTAAAGGGGTGAGCTAAAACAAAAAGTCGTACATGTTACATGTTTAATGTTGTTAAAGTACATAGTGTTGATTTGTCGATAAGTACATGTGTGTGTATGTGTTCTCTGAAATACGCTTTGATGAAAATTGCTAGTAATCATTTGTGATTCGTGCAAAAAGGTGTAAGTAAAAAAGGTTATTGGTATTTATGATGATGCCAGTGAAATAAGGTTGAGAAAAGGTGTCAGAGAGGGTGTGTACTTGATGAATTGCATTGCGTAAGTACACTCATAAAAAGAGTGAATACCTATAAGAATACAAAATAAGGTGTCATTGGGGGGAATAAACCGTGCATATTTGCCAACACCAACCTTTGTATAGTGCAAAAATACAGAAATATCACCAACAATGGATAACTGAAATAAAAGGAGAAGGGTCATCCATAATATGGCCAGAGGGAGGGTCCTTCGAGAAAAGAGTGTTAGATCCTGTAGCAATGATTAATGGGAGACTCCTCTTACGAGAATGCAAAAGAGGAATACATTAATAAAAAGCCTTTGACAACCACGAGTCCCCTCCAAAAGAGGAAAGAGGTAAGCCTTGGTTTCACTCAGTATATTCGTGCAAGGATCTAGCCCAGTTATACGAATAGCAGGTTATATATAAAACATGCAAATTGAATGTGCAGGTCCCTTTCGATTCAATTGCGAGACAAATGAGGACCTAGAAGACCAACTCTTGCTACATTCAGGAACCAACCTCTTAAAATCCACCTTCATCTACTTGACCAGGTAATTGTCTTCCCTAGCCCAGTATGATATAAAATGATATTATAAAAAGTACTAGAGCAATTATATCTGACCCACTTTTCTTTTTCTGTTCTATATCAACAGCTACAGTTTGAACACTAACGTTTGATGTTTTACACTGCCAACAAGAATGATGACTGATACCAAACTATACCTCCATGTCTTGTTTTTTACTGTAACACTAGAAGATACAGTGACATACCTCCTGAAGAAAGTTCCGTAAAAAATTGTAGAAGAACTGAAACATGTCGAGTTTTCTCCAACTAGGCAAGAAATAACTAGACTGATGAATAATTCAACCCAATAATAGGTCCTGTGATTAGTGCGAGACGGCCAATGCCCCCGCAAAAATTAGAAAAGTTAATTCATGTCCACTAGACATATGTTACCTGACTCTATTCAGGTCTATTTGTCACGGCTATAGTGTCTGTTTTTTAGACAGTGTTTTAATCTTTACTATGACAAGTGACAAGTAATGATTTTTCGCTTTTTTATCTAAGTAAATGTGTTTTTCTTAAATATGATTATGAATAAATTACTGACTATAAATTACCGTATTGATTTAATGAGTGTTTACTGTAAGCTGCTGATATAAGCTAACTACCTCTGCTGTCTTTAAGTTTCCTTTTCCGATAAAAGGTAGAGCTACTGCATAAGTAGTGCTATTGTGTTTCCCCCTTTTTGTGTATTAGATCTTGTAGAAACCCATTTGCTGGCCAAATACAGGGTGAAGCAATTACAAAATAGGCGGGAAGTATTAGATTTATGGAGAATGTTCGAGGAGGCAGCCCCTAGCGGTGAGGTAAGTATAGAAACATTAGTAGAAAAACCGATAGCCTCGGAGAGGGAGCCACCCGGGATGAATGTACAGTAATAACAGGAGAGAATGTCCTCACTAAACTTTTCCCATTACTGACAATGCATGCTGTGGGATACAGTGAGCCCTGGTATGTGCCAGCACTGAGCACCCCGGCAGCAGAAGGTGCCACAGCCCCACCACCGTATGAAATAGGAGGACTATACGGACCAACTAGTGCCCCTGCAGTGAATCTAGCACAGTTACCTGGAGATTTAGATAGGCAGCTCGCTCAGACCCAAATGGAAATAACACGAATAAGAGCATGTGTGATAAGGGCCAGATGTTTCCCAGGGGAGGGGAAGTACCACCATTGGTAGCAATTGATTTGACACCTCCGCCAGGTGTAGCGTGGGGATCTACACCATCCCCGCCGGCACCGATACCAAGAGGGCAAGAACGAGAGCGGCAGTCAGAAGAAGTCCTCTTTTCCTTTTCAACAGCAAACCTGTAAGAATAATACGATCGGGGACACCAGACAACCATGGAGGAGAGGGACAGGGAGACAAGGAGTCAGAAGAAGAAATAGATGAAGTATGGAGCGATTTAGATGAATACGATGGGGTCTCTGCTACCATTTCAATTTGACCAAGAGGAGAGAAGCTTCCCAAGGTGGCAAGGGAGATTGATTGCAAAGAGTAGGAAACATGTTGGTAAGTAAAACAAAGAAGGGAACGGTAAGTAAAAAAGGAGGTAAGACCAAACTACAGATGCCTCTGAAACATAATGGAGCAGGGAGACCACACTACATACCATGGGCACAGATGGACAAAAATAACCTGTTGAACCATTGGCCATAGGGGATGTATCTGTTCAAACCTTTATTTTCACAACAGTAAATAACACAATTAAGCATTATTCAGTGTAACAAGCAACATAGCATAAACTATCATCAAACAACCTATTTAAGAGAAAGAATAGAGGAACTGAAAGGAAAGATAAGAGGAAGAAAAGGAAGCAAGAAAACAGAGAAAAGAGAGAAGAAAAAAAAAGGCAGATCATACCTTAAATATAAAAATATCCAAAGAACAATGCATACAACCATGAACAATGACAGATGGCAGTAATCTACAGAGTCAAGGATACATCAGTTCCAAACAAAGGTTCAAGACTATCCATTGACGTCAAGAAAACGGCTCCAAATGTCCCAGAATTTTCCCATCTCATCCTTGCACTTGAAAATGACTTTTTCATACACCGAGATAGTTAGAAGCTCCTCCACCCATTCATCAATATTGAAAGAAAGGCTTGACTTCCAGGACCTC
Organism: Ambystoma mexicanum; assembly: GCF_040938575.1. Classification (NCBI taxonomy): domain Eukaryota; kingdom Metazoa; phylum Chordata; class Amphibia; order Caudata; family Ambystomatidae; genus Ambystoma; species Ambystoma mexicanum. Next base: position 1,587,446,415 of record NC_090929.1, read on the forward strand.
AATAACATTTTTTTTGCAACCATACATGCATGCAGCAACCAAATCTTCTTGCCAAAGTCAATATCATCCAGCATAGAAATATCTCCTAGAATGAACAAAGAACCACTCATGGGGATTGCAGCTCTAAAAACTAGACTCAACCGTTCACAAACCTTTTCCCAAAATGGCATTGTTTTAGGACATGACCAAATCAAATGACTGAGGGAGCCTCTAGAGCGGCTACACTTCCAGCAAAGTTTCGGTGTCCAAAAGTTGTCTCCTGAACAACCTCTCCGAGTCCAATAGGCCCTAAACAGTAACTTTGTTTGAGAAGCTCTGAGGCCCCAATCCAAACTCACCAAATGAGTTTTTTCACAGCACCTCCTCCAACATCTCAAGGCAATATCTTCCCCAACTCACCAGCCCAAATATTAGGCAGCCGTGGGTCCCCTTTCCCAGAAGCCTTTAGGCATCCATACATGGTAGAAGCAGGGTGTGCTGCTCTCAAGCATGTCTCCACTGCTGCCCAGGCGGCACTTTTAACAGTCAATTGTGGCATCTCAACACGAGCTGAAATTATACATGACATGGCGAACTGTTCAGTTGCTGAATTTAGGCTACAGGGGATGTAAAATGTTTACTGGTGTCCTCCATCAGTGACCAAGAAGACGGAGTGTGGGTGAAGGCTGGCTTCCCAGTTGTAACAATGAACTGTGACTGCCATGATGGGTCGTCATTCAATAACGCAAGTGTTGGATGCATTACAGAGGACTTTTCCAGATACTCCAGATTTACATTTAGTGATGCTATGCACTATGCGAGAGGAGGAAGAGGCTACACAATTCACCCTTCGGGTGCAAGACCTGTGGAGATCTGAAACGGGCACGGCATTGGGACCAATCCATCGCCTTGTTTTATTTCATAATTAAAAAAGGGCTCCCGAAGGGGCTACAGAAGGCCTTGGATAAAATAGCTGGGATAGAAGCCAAAGGCTGGCCGAGATTAAGAGTATAATTGTACACCATTGTAGGAGGATCAAAGAAAGAGAAAAAGGGATAGTACAGAGAAAGTTGGCAGACGAAGCAAAATTGGTTCAAAATAAATTAGTGAAGGTCGCGGCAATGAATTCAGTGCAACCTACTGACAGGCAGGGGGAAGGAGAGAAGGGGTCAGGAAATACATCAGCGAGTATGGCAGCAGCGTGGTCTGCAAATGGACAGGAGCAATGGGAAGGAGGGGAGCAGTACGAAGGTCCTCAATGGCAGGGCAGACCCGCAAGAGGACGAGGTGGGTACCGAGGGCAGAGAGGAGGATTTGGGGGAATGGGAAATGGAGGATTTGGAGGGCAAGGAATGAGGGTAGGACCACAAGGGTCATGTTGGAATTGCGGGAGGTGGGGACATTTTTCTAGAGAATGCAGAATGCGACCAATGGGATATTACCAAGGGCAGCCCCCAATGGGAAACGAGCAGCAGTATGGCCATCCACATCCAGGAAGTCCCTATGGGTTACCAATGGGTGGGGGTGGGCAGAACAAACAATGCTATAATGAACAACAGCCGAGGGTACAGCAAATGCCACGCAGACAACAACCCAACAGCAAGGGATGAAACAACAGATAGCACGCCAGAATACAATCGGCTGCATAGCTGTAGTGGGGGACAATGTCTTTCCTGTCCCTGGAACAGAATTATATGCAGATTGGGACAGCCTACAGAAAGCACTTTCATGTCCAGTCCTATCAACTACTCTACGTGCAGAAGAGGAACCTCTGGTGGGGGCAGAGATAGGCAACAAACAGTTTATCTTTATGGTGGACTCGGGAGCTGAAAAATTGTGCCTCATGGAAGGACAGTTCCCGCTCTCAGGAAACAATTTGGAAATGCAGGGGTTCTCTAGGGCTATTTTAAAATTTTCTTACACAAAAAACTTAGACATAACGGTGGGAGGGAAGACAGTGCGAGCCCCACTACTGCACCATGAAGACTCGCCAATCAATTTATTGGGGAGGGACCTCATGAGCAAATTGAATATGACCATCTACTTTACAGAACGGGGGATAGTGTGCTCGACCCCAGGGGTATGTTGAGTAAGGGCCATGCTAATGATCAGCACCATGACGAATGAGAATGCAGTGCGAGGGATACCCATTGATATTGATATGTTTATTTATGGGATACTGGTACTTGCCAGAGTTGTGCCCAAGATAACACGGAAGGAATGGAGAGTGCCATCTGATTTTGTGTTCCGCCCCATTGTACACTCAGATGTTGTGGGACAGGCATGGATGTGAGTGGAGAACAGTGCTGTGCATAGATCCAAACATAGCGTTTTGTGGTTTGACTGATGAGGAATTGTTCACTGACAATGATACTGATGGGGAAATTATAATGGAAATAAGTGTACCCTGTGACATAATGATCCAACACCGAGAAATACACAACCCTCTCATGGCTAGTGTTAGTGTGCCACCCACTATATTTAAGGAATATATGGAAAAAGGGGCTCCCAGATTATGGACTACCAGCCCCCATGACGTAGGGCTATTACAAGTGGTCACGCTCATAAAAAATAAAAATTGAAACCAGGTGCAATACCGCCTAGAGTAAAACAGTATCTATTATCACAAGAAGCAGAGGAGGGAATAAAAGAAACTATAAACGCATTATGAGAACAAGGTATAGTATTGCTGTCAATTTCTCCTTTTAATACGCAATTTATCCGATTAAAAAAGCGAGGGGTGGGGCGTGGACGATGATACAGGACCTACGCCCACTTAATGATATCATACAGAAAGAATTCCCTCTTGTGCCAAATCCCGCATCCATTTTATGTAGCATACCTAAAGATACTACTTATTTGGATTTGAAGAACGCCTTCTTCTCAGTGCCACTTGACCCGAGTTATCAGTATCTCACAGCATTCACATTGGGGAGCAACAGATATGAACATTGTAGATTACCACAAGGGTACTGTGAGAGCCCCAGCGTTTTCAATAGAATATTGCATGAAGATCTTGGTAATGTGGATGTAGGGAGCACAGTAATCCAGAACGTCGATGACCTTCTCATCTGCAGTAAAAGTGAAGAACAGTGCAGGGCTGATTCAATATCATTGCTAAATTTATTAGCCACAAAAGGATACAAGGTGTACAAAGGTAAACTGCAATATTGCTTAGCAGAGGTGCTCTACTCAGGGCAACTGATTTCGAAAGATGGCAAAAGAATCATACTGGACAGGGCAGCAGCAATACGTCACTTGATAATACCAAACACAGTTAAAGAAATGCAGAAATTTCTCGGCATTTGCAATTTCTGCCGTGCATGGATACTTGACTATGCAGCATACACGGGCCCATTATTACAGTCCTTAAAAGAAGCGTCCCCCTAAAATGGACACAAGAAATGATGACCCAATATTTCAAATTAAAAGACCTCATCACGCATGAACCCAGTTTTAGCGAACCCGGACTATGACCGTTCTACTTGTTTCACTTGCAATGGCATATTAATGACCGCAGTTCTAACACAAAAAACATCCTTAGGCCACAAGCCATTGGCTTACTACAGCAGCACACTAGACTCGGTAATACAGGGCCACTTCGCATGCGAACAAGCTCTTGCAGCAGTGGCCTTCGCTATAAAAAAAAGCACCATCATTGTGATGGGTTGTTCGACGACACTATACGGAAAGCACTCACTGTTTGCCATTTTAGAAAGGTCCAAATCCACACTCACCACACAAAGGGCAACAGCATACGAGATCATAATATCGAGTCCAAACGTTCATGTGGTGAGATGTAAAACAGTGAACCCAGCCACATTCTTTACTGAGCAATGCACGATAGAAGACGTGCAGACATATGATTGCGCCACATATGAAGGAGAAGAAGATGACATTCAAAAGCAAGTGAAAATGCACTAGAGGAGGGGGAAATATATTTTGTGGATGGGTCAGCATCAATAGAAAGTGAGACAGGTGAAAAACATTTTGGGGCGGCAGTGGTAAGAATGGAAGAAAAAGGGTATGAAGTTATCGTACAGAAACACCTCCCTTCACATTATTCGATGCTGGCAGCAGAACTAATAGCGCTAATTGAAGCACTACATACAGCCAAAGGATGTGCAGTGACAATATATTCTGACTTGGCATATGTGACAACAACAGTGCATTCAGGGTTTTCACAATGGCGACGAAGAGGGTTCAGGAGGGCAGATGGATCACCAGTACAGCATGCAGCACTATTGAATGACTTGATCGAAGCGCTAGCAGGACTGTCAGTGGTAGCATTGGTAAAGTACCAGGCACACACCAATAACACGGACGCAATCTCGCCCAGGAAGGCGGCAGCAGACACTGCTGCGAAAGAAGCAGCATACTTCAATGTTCCACAACCATTAGAGTGTATTGTAAAAACAACAAGTGCTGAAGTTCAGGAGGAAGGATAGAACTGTAAACCCATTCTACGTGCTATAAAATTGCAAAATCATGAACCATTAGAAGAACAGGAATTATGGGGAAAGAGAGGATGTAAACAGTCTCCAACAAATGTAATATGGCTGCAAGAACTGCCAGTAGGATTATTATTGATAGCATTCCAACAGCTCCACTTCCCAACGCATGTAACAAAACAACACATTGCAACAGAGATTCAGGAAAACTGGTTTGTACCAACTTTACAGGAACACCTATCGAAGTTAACAATTGAATGCACTACATGCCAAACATATAATACAGGAATGACTCTTCGAACACTATGAGGAACACTACCAGATCCTGTGGGGCCTTTTAAACTATGCGGACATGAGGGAAAGATGCAATGGGGCAAGATATCTCATTGTGATAGTTTATCCCTTCTCACAGTGGGTGGAAGCTGCGCCATGTCCACATCCAGATGTAAAGTGCGCAGCAAAGTTTTTGGTGCGGGAGGTTTTCTCTAGGTGGGGTATATGCTATGTGATCAGATCAGATAATGGCACCCATTTTGTGAAATACCTCTTCAAGGAGGTGACCACTTTGTTAGGTGTAAAACACAAATTATGGTCGATTTATCACCTGCAGGCTAACAGGATGGTAGGAAAAATCAATGGCCTGCTTAAAAGTAAATTGTCCAAGTTATGTAACACACTTAAAAAGAATTGGGTGTATTGCTTACCCCTAGCACTGTTGAAACTCAGAATGCAACCAAGTAAAGACCATCATTTGAACCTGCACGAAATAGTGACGGGACAGCGCATACATGCGCCATTGTCACCAGTAAGAAAAACATCAGACGCTCACAGAGCTGCCACAGTTCTGGGAGATGAATTTAAGGAATACCTTACCCAACTGACACATGCGGTACAAAGTATAGCAAGACAAATAGCATCTGCATTCACACAAAATAATTAAACAGATACAACACCAGCCCAAGACAGCCCCACAGGACAATTAATGCCAGTAGAAAATGTGTATGTGCGTAGCTTTGTGCGGAGATGGAACTCCCCACAATTCCATTGCCCATACAAGGTCATTTACGGCACACCCACTGCAGTGAAGGTTAAGGGGTTGAAATATTGGATGCATCTCTCAGATGTGAGAAGAGCACACGATAGCACAAATCCACAAAGTGAGTAACAACAGAGTGAAGTGGTTGCCAGTGGTTAAAATAGAGATGTGTAACGTGGCATACAAAAGTAAAGAATTTTGAGAAATATGAAGAAGAGAAAATTATCTGACTAAGAAACATGTGTGAAGACTTGTGTTAAAGGTTTACAGTACCTCTCTTTCTCTCTCTCTCTCTCTCTCTCTCTCTCTCTCTCTCTCTCCCCCTCTCTCTCTCTCTCTCTCTCTCTCTCCAATTTTCTGTCACTACTAATTTCTCATGTCATCTAACTAAAGTTCATCTTTTTCAAAGAACATTTATGAAGTTTAATAGAAATGAAAGAGTTAGAGGTAGAAAAAGTGACTAGTAGAGAAATTAGGTATTAATGTGCTAATGTTTGAAATGGAAATATGCACAGAAGTGTAAAATGTTTTTGCAATGTACTTAACCCTTTTATATCGCCCCGTCAGGTGGATATATGATGGAAAGGAGGGCCCTCACTAACGACAAATCAAATGTAGACAGTTATAGAGTAGATGATAGAATAAATAAATGGTACAATTATGAATGTGGATTAGCATTTGCAGCAATAGTATTTTCTGTGATGTTATTTTTTGCTACCTTGTACTGGACATTTACTTTCATAATTGGGGATATGAAAGGGGGGGAGTGGGGTAAACCTGATACGGGAAGGCTCAAGCCTCATATGGGCTGGAGTTACAACAATTTGGAAACACAATGGCTCTGTAAATGATAATCTCACTACGTTGCATAAAATCCGAACTGTCAAACCCCCATTTTTTCATTTGCTGCTATGGGTTTCGACAAAGATAATGAGACTAATGAATACGATGGTGATTATTCCTGGTTCGGTGAGCCTGACCTGACACATACAAATGTACATGCAACCACATAACCTACCTCACAAGGCACTGTAGTGCATTTTAACCCTGATACTCCAATTACCCAAGACCCTCCAATGTCACAATCTTGGCAAGCTGCTAGTGAACTAAGAGATGTAACGTGGGCAGATGTCTTTCCCATAAAGTACAGGAGAGTGAAAATGATAAATAATAGTGATGGGGGGAGGAGGAGGCTGAAAAGGAGGGCGGGAGGGAAAAACTATGACGCATACCATGGCCTGGGATTAGATGAGATTAAAGACCCTGCCTCCCAGATCAATCAAACAAATGCTACTCAGACATGAGTGCAACAGACAAACAAGCAACGAATGAGAGCTGTTTTGTCTGCTCTCTTATACCACATGCCTCAGGCACACATAACATACTTATAACCCAAGAAGTGCCCTTGTCGGATGCCCAATGTTTAATTCATCTCGTATTGTGTAGGATTTGGAGCACCTTCCAGTCACAAACAGTTACGATAGAAATGCTGCAGAATGTAAAAACCTGCACAAGTAAGCCAAAAGGAGTGATCTGCATCAAAGAACCATTTTTTGTTATCAAAGGGACACGGTTCACAGAAAACAAATGGCATGATGAGACGATCACGTGCAAAGCAGAGGCGTTGCAATGACTTACTCAGGAGAACTTTCAATGGGTCAAGGAAACATGCACTCCGTTCTCGCCCCAACACATTGCAAAGCTCACATGGGTCACAACTCTCGAGAAACCCATCAAAACACAGAAAGAAAAAGAACAGAAACTTTGCTTCCATGGTGAGGGAAAGGTGCAAATGGGCTCGAACAGAAAATGCAACAAAACAATCATCATTCCAGACATGAAAAAGGGCACAGCAGCGCTCATGGACATGTATTGGGCATGTGGCAAACAAGCATACCTGCATCTCCCACCATCATGAGGGGTACATGTACCCTGGCCACACTGCACTCAGTGCTAATGCTGATTCCAGAAAGCCATATCCAAGGGGGGAAAAATTTGGCTGACATATCGGCAGAAGCCCAGCCAGCAACAACAGAGCCTTCCACATACGACATTCTGTCTGAAAACAAACTGAAAGACAGGGTGTCTCGCAAACTACGGTCATCCAACTATATCTCCAGCAAGTCATCAGAACTCCTTGCTGAGATCCCAGACAAATATAAACTGTTCAATTCTGCTGAATCCTTATTTGCTTCCCTCCTGGTGCCAGGACTTCAAGCATAAACAAACGTCAAATGACTGCAAATTGTGTCCTGGGAGCTGATCCAACTGGCCAACGACACTGAAGAAGGGTTCAATGTTATAAAGGTGGAACTTCTCACTCTGCGCTTAATGACAATGCAGAACCGGTACGTCCTGGACCTCCTCATAGCAATGAACTGCTGTGTTTGCGGAAAAATCGGGAGTGCATGTTGCACATTCGTACCTTTTGAAGATGCAGACAATCTCAGCTGTGCACAGTTAGTGGGAGAGAATGCGGAAGGAAGGAGGAATAGAGCCAAGCAACTGGTTTGATGACATCTTCAATTGGATACCGTCTTGGCTCAGTGTGATGATGAACACTTTTGTCCCACTCATCGTTTTTGTGCTGCTATTTTTCTGTGTGTGCCAGATGGGCATACAATGTTGTGCAAAATCTATGCCTAGTTCAACAATGATGATAGTAACAATGGGCAAATCGACAACGGTAGCATCCATGAGAGATGCTCAAATACAGACTGGGGAGTCAAATCCACCAAAGTATCGCCTGTCAGCTGTATATCACCAGCATGGGGACACGGTAGATAACTTATACAACACCACCATTAACGAGCCACGGGAGTTACAATGGTACAGGTAGGTATGGGGTGGACCTGGATGGGGATGGGGGAATATATATGACCTTCACACCTGATGAATACGCCAGGGGAGGTCAAAGCTTACGAAGTGTTTGCAGAGCTTGGATGCCAATTAAAGGGACAACTGCATGGGACGAAGCAGTGCAAGAAGCAGAATACTATCAAAATGAAAATAACCGTAAGGATTAGTTTGTTACTTTAGATGTAATGAAAGGGGGGAATGTGTGGGAGTGAGGGGTTGTGTGGGCCCCCCTCGCACATTCTGCATGTTGTGGACCACTTGCTCGTGCAATAGCTGGGGACTCCTCCATTGCCATTATGCTAGCATTAGTATAAGTGGGGCTATTGCGGGAGACACTTGGCTTCCATTTTGTGTGCCCTCGACTCCATTTTTGGACTAGGCCTCACTTCGATAGTACGAAAAGGCTTCTCTCCCCTCTGCAGCGCCACACACAGTGCGTTCATGGCCCCCACCTTTTCCCCCCTGTCTGAAAGCTTCACAACTCCCTTTCTCACGGATGAGCCGGGGATAATTGAAACAAATAACTTAATGTATCATCTCACTCTTCCTCTGTGATCGCTGTCCTGTGTGTGAACCGGCTCATACCATGACTTGTAGCTCATCCATCTCCAGAAACCTACCCTTGCCCCCATGACCTCGCTGTTGGAAATTGACTGCCAATGTAACCCTGTGCCCTCCTAAGGTATTCTCTTGATGTACCAGAAGTGTGACCCTGCTGTGCAGCCCGTGCCACAGTGCCCTTAATAAACCAGGGTCGTAATGAGGCCCATAGTGTAAACAACCAACAGGATACATAAACAATGTCATATTATTTTAAATTCCAAGCATAATACATTTTCAAAATTGAAAAGTGAAATAAAATGACCTGATAAGCGCATAAAGGTGTTGTTGACTCCGGAAACAAAATGGACACAGAATCTTGCTCCTTCATTTTCAGTGCATTGTCACAAAGTGGTAAAGAGAAAATTAGATTTGCATTAATTATGTGGAAAGATCCAACTCTCAAGAATATGAGCTCAGCAAGTCTGTATGGCTCACCATTAGTATACTCGACGTGTCGGTGATGTTGGCACTAACAATAGTCTGTGCTTCAGTCAATATGCGCACCTAAAAGAATTGACATGTGAAGCAACCGATTACGGAAAGATTGTGCTTATTTCGAAGGGCACTATAGCATAGTTTTCTGTGTTCATAAATAATTTTCTATGATGCTCCTAAAACCATGGACAGATGTCTAGCAAAATGGGGTATAGTTATAGAGCAATACAATCTGGTAAATATGCAAAGTTTAGTAAGAAACGTTTACACCTAAAGCACCAATCCATCCATGTAGTTACCTGTTCAGTACCCCAAGGTTTACAGCTAAATCATGAACGGTGACTCACCTGAGGCAACGTGTACATGAATAGAGTTGGAATTGCATTTGGAAGCAATTTACAAGACTTTCTGAGTCAATGCTTCCTTGTGTACTACGATTCATCGTAAATATTCGTGGCAAAGGGCAGGCTGCAGTTGCGGAATCTATCGCCCCTCAAGTCCCCCAAGACATCCTGGGCCCTACTTTCAAGCTCTTCCGGCGCAAATCCACAATATCTGGCCCAATCTCTTATTAGATCTATATTCCTCAGGAATATATGCATTATTGTGCCTTTAGGTTTGCTATGGCTCTTAGAATGGCAACCGTAAACCATACAAGCAGGCATTGTTGAAAAATCTGTATTAAAAAAAAGTCCACATCATTAAAAGATTATTTGCATGAATGCGTGAGAAAGATGGATGCAATGCTTCTTTTGGTCACAGAAGCAAAACCTGTAGTGTAGCCAACTTTATTCTAGGTTAACCTTCATACACAATTGATTGATGAGACGCAAATCGCAAAGTCTTACTCGTCCTTGAATGTACTATCATGCATCAAAAGGAAACATGCTTATAGACACGGTCCACGAAGGATACAATCCTATCCCAATTGACATTGATGAAAATTGCTATATATCGAGAACAGAACAAATCAAACAGAAGTCAATGGTAATGGCTATGAGATGAATGAACATTACACCACTTGGTACATTAGTTTGAAATAGATAGAAATTTAGAGATCAAGAAGAGATGATTAGGTGACCTTCCCTTACCTTGACTAACAAACAGTTAGATTCAGCAAGCAGGGTAGTTAGTAGCAGGAAAACGGGTAGCACGATCACGAGTTGACTTGCAGTGCTCACAGATGTTCTCACAATAAATATCAAGGGGTTTATAAAGAAAAAGAAAAGTGGGTGTTTATGTGAATGAGTGACGTGTATATGGTGTGGTCTTATGTGGATTGCAGGGGGTCGGCCTACTTCTGGGGAGCCTGCCTGGAGACACTGGGTCTGGCTAGGCCATGTGCACAATGGCCCCTGCGCAGAAGATACCTTACAAGTGCGAACTGCCATTGATAGGGCAGGCGGGCAGGATGGCCAAGAGGCATGCAGGAAAGGGATGGAACAATGCTGAATGAGAGACACACTTATGTGGATTGCAGGGGCACAGCCTGCTTCAGGGGAGCCTGTCTGGAGACACTGGGTCTGGCTAGGCCATGTGCACAATGGCCCCTGCGCAGAAGATACCTTTGAAGTGTACATGGTGTTTGGCACCTCGGCCGTTCCCACCCTGAAAGCCCCCTTGGGAGGGCAAGGACACAGGTGCGAACTTCCATTGATAGGGTAGGGGGGGTGGACGGCCAAGAGGCATGCAGGAAAGGGACGGAACAATGCTGAATGGAGAAATACACTTATGTGGATTGCAGGAGCACTGTCTGCTTCAGGGGAGCCTGCCTGAGACACTGGGTCTGGGGAGGCCATGTGAACAATGGCCCCTGCGTGGAAGATACCTTTGCAGTGTACATGGTGTTTGGCACCTTGGCCATTCCCACCGCTGCCAGCCCTGCCAGGACAAGTGAGCGTGTCCTTGATTCACTGAAAAATTGAAACAACCATTCATAAAAGTTCAGTTGTGTTTTATTTTGTTGCTGATGTTGCTGGCACAAATGTACTACACATTGTATACTTCGGATTGCAGCACAGTGTGGGAAAATCCCCTGTAGTAACCAATGTCAACGAGGAATGTGTCTCTAATGGCACTAATAACTCTGGCGGGTATTACTCGTTGAACGCGGTGTCCAAGCCTCCCATGAAGCCACCATGTAAATGCACAATATACAACCAGCCTGTACCACCTGTGGTAGAGAAAGATACAAACTGTATTTAAATGAACAAGATAAGTGTATCAAACCTTAGTTGAAAATGCAATCTTGTATCCTATGGCATTGGTGCCAGTACAAATGTTACTTCACGGACCAATCAACTTGGGCTTTAAAACGTAGACACATTACAAAGGTGAACACCCATGCATTCCATAACGTTTGGGGCACAGAGTTGGTTGTGCATGAAAGAGACATAAGATGACCACTATGATTTCCCCAAATCGCAAGTGATGTACAGAATTGCAACACTATATTCATTTGGCAGTAATAGATCAAATTTACGACAATATAGGAGACAAACATGAAATGTTAGTGGCCTAAGTGACACCACATGTAAAGTGCACTTACTCATTACTTGGATTGCGAGGGCGAACAGTTGCGCGAAGTTCATGCATAAGCACCATCATAATCCCCAACTCGGACCGTGTGAGGCAGGCTGCCCTGAAGTCATGCTGCTCGGTAACGCATTGTGGCCGTGTCTAGTCTTCCGATATGTAGGACAAGCATCTGGAGTTTTCTTGGCAGCAGCAGTTCTCCTCCTCGGCTGGCATTACCTCGCACCAATTGCAGGTACACCAGGTGGAGACGTCATCCATGCGACTAGGCACAGGCTCTTGATCTGGTGATTCATCCTCCCAACTGTCGTCCAAAGCACCATTGTTTCCGCATCTTTCTCTTTCGAGTAATTCCGCCTCGGAATACTACAGCTCATACTGGTAGGGCTGTATTGTTGCCATTATGTGATAAAATTAAAATAGATAGTAATGATAGTAATAGTATCTGTTTGCACGGGCTACGAGCAACAAAGATTGCTGAACAGAGCAGAAACGAGCCACAGGATACACAAAAAAAGACAGTGGAACGATTGAAAAAGCAATTCTGATGTTGCCTGATGAGAAGCAATCTGTTTATACTTATTGAGGAAAGAGGCGTCCTGCCGTTTCCATGGAGACACGTCGTTAGCTGGAGCACACAGAACGTTGACACAAGACATGCATTTGCATTGTGAAATGGGCCGTATGCGTCTAATGATGTCAGCCTCAGGGGCGAGGGATATGTTTTAGTGCCACCAGGGCAGTTCACCTTAGGGCGACGCGGCAACAGATAAGATTAGCACAAGATGGCCGTGCCCGGCTGCCTGATTTTGCATGTGTATAAGTGAGGAAAACTACGCTAAGGTACATAGGAAATGTTTGTATGATCGATCAACGTATGCTTAAAAACACATGCCCAAGCTCTCGGGACAATAATATTTTTGAGCGCACTATTCCTATAACAATATTGATGCCCTACAGCCTCCCTCACCTCTTGGGACCAGAAATAAACAGGGTTGCACAGATGATCTGTTAATTAATCAAATACATTTAAGTAAATCAATTTAAACAAATAAATGATGCACCTATGAAACTCCAATGTCAATGGTGACTACAGTTAGGAATCATCAACACACTGGTATATCTCTTTTCTGTGCTACGTTGACATGAATGTAGACTTTTGTAAACATGCTATGTTTACATGAATGTTGACTATTGTAGACACACACATCACCATTTACATAGTTGGTTTACCCTGAACACATATCCAGCATGGATTGAAACATTTATGAGGGTTAAGGAAATAGCTTTCATTTGGAGAAAAAAAACAAGATGAATAAGAACATCCCTGCCTATCTCAAACTCTCCATTTCTTATTGATTGAAAATAAACACCTATTCTATACTCAATAAATATGTGAGCATCTCAAATAGCATATAAGAAAAATAAACGTATAGATACTTGACATCCCTGCATGTAAATCACGTGTACAAACAAAATGTATGTTTGCTAGATTCCCTTCAGTGGTATTTCTGTTGAATTAATGTGAAAAGGTGAAAATGTGTAATTTTAAGTGGGCAATTTAAAGTTGGTAAAATGGGCAGCAGTTAATAACCCATTACCCTGATTCTTGAGTGGTTCAGCACCAGTAACAGAACTCGGCTTGGTGATGCAGCCAGGATCTGGCTTCAATTACACTGTTTTCTATGGGCCTCATTACAAGTATGCCGGTCCGCTAACAATGGTGTCGGTGAGCAATCTGCACCTTTGCTACCGGACCAGCATACTTCCGAGTTCTGCGAGCAGGTGCCTTTCTGCCTACCAGGTGTGACGTGGCGGGCGGAACGGCACCCACTCGCATACCTTGACGGATGCACCGGAACCATTCATTATGGTGCCGGGGCATCCGTCCTCCCCATTCCCATTGAGTCCAAAGGGACTTGAATGGGAATGGGGAGTAATATTTTCCGATGCCCTGCAATGGGCAATTACCGGGACTGCTGGGGCTGTAATGCCCCGGTAAGTCTCCATTGACGGGCACTGGAAAAAAAATGACTACGGTGGCAGCTGTGCCGTATTTACCGGCATGGCTATCGCCAAACCCATAATAAGGCCCTATGTGTTGTAAGGGAGCAAAAGAACGAGTCTGACACAGTGGTGGCATGTTTGTTGGAAAATATTTTTATTTATATTCAAAAGTAAAGTAATGGAAAAACTATCTTGTCCTATTTTTATGTGGGGTTGCCCTTCCTCAACAACAAGACTAAAGACTCTGTAATGATGTCCAATAAAGTAAAATATCCATTGTCCTGTGACCAAACCTATTTCCATCCCTTACACTATAGACTAACCTAGGAACAACTGGGTGTCTTCTTGTCCAGAACGAGGCTTCTCTCGTACTGGCCGCAGATTCAAATGTTCAGTTCTTGATGAAAAGAACGCAATTGGCCTCATTACGAACATGCCGATCCCGTAACAACAGTGCTGGTATGCCTACCGGCACCGTTGTTACCAGACTGGCATAGTACAACTCTGCGGGCGGGTGCCGTCCCACTCTCCAGGATCAGACCTGGCTGGCGGAACAGCACCTGCCCGCAGTGTTTCACAGAAGCACTGGCACCATTATTAACGGTGCCGGTGCATCTGTGGTCCCCATACCCATTGAGTCCTATGGGACTCAAATGGGAATGGGGATTAACATTTACCAGTGCCTGACTTCCCGGAACGCCAGGGTAGTAATCTCCTGGTGTTTCTGGCAAGCTATGCACCGGTAAATATTGCTGCAAGTCCGATGGCACCCACCGGTAGCACCGGCAGGGTTACCGCCGGACTTGTAATGAGGCCCATTGAGTAATTATTTAACTTGCAAGTTCTTGATATTGGCTGCTCCTCCACATGTATACAAAAACACAGTTTCCAAGTATCACGGGGCACTCTTCTACTTTTCTCTTCTCCAGTTTACAAATGTAGATTCAAGTCTGGTTCACTATCCTGCCAGACTTAACTGTAGATCTTCTTATCCCAAAAATACAGTTCCTAAGTATCAGGGGGAGTCTCTTTCCCTGTTCTTTCTCCAGCTCACAAAGGTTGCATCAAGTCTGGTTCACGATCCTGCCAGACTTGACACTCGAACTTAGTATTACAGAAAATGTCTCTCCTTGTGGCAATGGCTACTCTACCCCTTATGTTCACTTCTTGCAGCTCTCTCTCTGATGTGGGTGCCAGATCCCTCTGGGTTGTCTCGGGATCTCCCTGACTTGTTGCATAGATTATCTTTCTTTTGTGTGGGATTCAGAACCCTTTATTACATCTCAGGACCTCCCGGAAGTTACTCTGGGACCCAGCCTGTTTATTGTGTGCTTCTTTGCATTTGTATGGGTCTTTGACCCCTGGGTGCTGCTCTTGAGGGGCTCGCCCAACTTGTTATGGGCACCAGACCCTGGTGTGTTGCTCTTGTGGGGCTTCCCCAACTTCATATGGGTCCCACACTCTGGTGTGCTGCTCTTGCAGGATGACCCTGCATTTGTATGGTTCACAGGCACCTCTCTCAGGTTTATCGCATTTTGTAACCAGGCTGGGTTCACTAACCTGCCAGGCACTGGTTTTCACGTGACTGTCTCTTAATTTTTCCCTAGTACTGGTATGAGGGAGATGGGGTTCTTCAGCCTTCACCAACTGCCTCCTTCATTCTCTTTCACCTCCACCATCCGCATGGTAACCCAATTACCTTTTCTGGCATTACCAACTTGCTCGGGTGGCTTTGCGGAACTGCTTGTTCCTGCTGCGCATTTCTGCGTTTCTTCTAGGAGACTGTGCGTGTCCACGCAGCGTTCCCAGGTCTCTTCCTTCTTGCCACCTGCTTCTTGGACCAACTGCGACCTTTGACTCTTGGTCTTCCCAGGCCTCCAGTTCTCCAGCCTGGACAATGGGGAACACAGCGTGTGTTCGGCAAGGCTCTGTCCGCTTTTCCTGTTCTCTGCAGTGAGCCTCTAACCAGCTCTAGGTTCCTCCAGCGAGGATATGACAAGATACAGTCCTTCTTACCTTTTTATCGCTGGGGATCACTCTAGTTGACTGTACTGTGTATATTGGTTTCTGCGGTGGGCTTTTGCCTTGTTGCCTGTTCTTCGACATGTCTGGGGTGGTATGCACTTCATCTGGGTAAGACTCACTCTTCCTTTTCCCAATATGATCTGTAGGGATGGGACCTTCTACCCTACAATGATACATAGACATGTGGGGGAGCACAGTGGACTGAGTGGGTTGAGAGGCACCAGGGGACAGAAATTGAGGGGGTGTATACTGCGTTCTCCCTTGTTAATCATCACTGGTCCCCTGGAAGGCTTCCCTCTCCATTAGATCCACCCGCTGAGTAGCACCCTCATGGGAATTACTGGGTTGCAGCCCCAACTCCCTGATCTCATGGGAAGGGGCTTCCCCTGTGAGAGCAGTGACAATACCCTGGGATTCGTCACAGTATGTACACAGTGAGATATGCTTTTGTCTCCCGAAATACGTCTTCTGTGCTTGCGTATTACACAGAGAAGGGTTCAGGGGATCTCCCAATATACACACCATATGACCTATTCTACAAACTGTATAATTCAAGGAGCACATATATTTATGAACTATTACTAATTTTCCAAAATGTACTGTCAATTGATATAACCCTTTCAGTACCTTCTCAAATAAAAAAGGCTGGCATGTAATATATTCCACTTTAGAGTATAGTTTCCTTCACTCATTATATTTCCTTTAAACATTTCATTTACATAAACATTTCTTTTGACTGTCTCACAAACAGGTGGGCACCCTCTTAAGGACTGGTTCCATTTTCACTGTCATGCAATAGGTGGCCATCGGTCAGCAAGATGGGGTCAACTTCCCAGTGGTCTTCAATATATACATGGAGTTGCTGGGAGCCCCCTAGCCACACACAACATCCACACACATCAAAAGACTGATGACACACAGCTATACCTCAAGATTGACTCCATCAAGGACATCCTTAGGCTCAAAACCTGCCTTTCGCTGATCCAGTCTCGGATGTCCAGTGCATACTTGAAGCTAAACCCATGTCAGACTGAATACTTCCTCCTGCTCACAAACAACACCAAACATCCAAACATACAGACCTGGCTATCAACAATGAACTCTGATGGATTCACAATTGAGCTCACCTCCTGTGTCAAGTCCCTCAGGTTCCACATCGATAAACACCTGTCTTTAAAGAAAAACATAGCTAAGAAAACTCAGGCAGCTTGGTATAAGCTATCCCTCCTATGGAAAATCAGGCTCTTCCTCCCTCTGGACAGCTTTGTATCCACCCTTTAAGCACTGGTCCTATCCCACCTGGATGTAGGCAATACACTCCTTGAAAGCCTCCCGTTGTCCTCCCTTGTGCCTCCGAGAAGTGTCCTACACACGGCTGCATTCCTTATCAAGGGTCTATGCAGATATAACCACATCAACCCGGCCCTCATCGGCCTTCACTTGCTCCCACTGCACACACAAATCACCTTCAAGTCTTGCTACATCATCTGTAAGGCAGTTGCCATTTAATCACCTAGCTGCCTTGTGGAGGAACTCTGCATCTCACCAGACCGCGCAACACCAGAAGCCAGGCCACTTGCACATTTGAAATCCGCTGCTTCAAAAAGGAAAGGACCAGAAAACAAGCCTTCTCTGCCTATGCCCCAAGACAGTGGAACCTAATCCTCATCAGCATCAGACTCGCCTCCACACTCCTACAATTTAGAAAAGAACTCAAGACCCACCTCTTCAAGGAATCTCTCTGCCTCAACACCTAGGCCATCACATCAGCCCTTGCACCACCTGCCTCGCTAGAACACACCCATCCTCTCCTCCCCGCCTGCCAGTACAGTGTATCCCTCCTTTGTCCCCTCTGCAACCCACTCCCGCTGTCTATCTGTTCCGTTGTTACCTCCGAAAAGCACTCTGTTATGAAACAGTACTGTTGTATACCTATGTAAAGTGCTCTGTTGTGTATCTGTATTGTTCTTTTACCACTGCAAAGTTCTCTGTTGCTTCTCGAAGACAGGTCCATGCTCAATAAATACAATAATAGTAATAATAATAATAACTTGCCTCCATAACCTGGTTTCCCTCTTTCTGTATTGGACGTGTATGCCGTCTTTGACACTGAGGAAGGCCACATGTTTTAACTCCAGGTGGGCATCTCTTACAGTGTGCTGCATTTAATCCAAAATGGGTGAAAAGAAAAGCAATCTATTCCATTCTCTTTTATGTTGTTGTCAATTCTCTTTTAGCTCCTTCTTCCCATCAATTAGTCATCCAGTCAGTCAGTGAGTGAACAGGGGAGCCCATAGAATCTATTTGTTTGAACAGTTTATAGATTATAACCCTGTCCTTTAAAGGTGGATATCATTGCTCTCACCTAATTGGTCACAGTATTTGATTGATAATGTTCAAAACATGACATCACACAAACCATCCCCTTCATACTCCTTAGGCATATTAATGAAGAGGGCAGTCTGACAGGAGTAATTCCTACACCCAGTTTCCCTCCCATTTGATGTCATGTCACCCTGGATAATTCTACATTAAACAATTGTAATTTCTTGAAACATCATGCTCCTCACATGCGATCATGTTACTAATCGGTTTGTCAGATTGCTCTCTCTTAGTTGAATCCATTATTGTTAGTTTGATTTTGGCACAACTTGATGTGGGTGCACCTGATTTTTTTTTGTTTTATACTCTAATACTTTCATCCAACAATTAATTTCCTGTCTGAGATTAACAGTCTAGCTAGAACAGAAGTTAGGATATAAAAATCAGTGATGTGTGATGCTTCTGTGCATAAAATATCTACATTTATCAAAATTCCATAATTAATCAGATAAAAAAAATATATTGTCTTACATTGCTATATGTAACATTTGTATAGGTGGTTATTTCTCTTTACATACAGTGTCTTGAACAAAACATACATGGTATTTACAATTCCTTTCGTGGCAATAGCCAAATTACATCAGTTCCTTTTGAAACCCAGAGCTGGACTATTAATGACTCCTCAGAATGTGGTTTCCAGGGGGATCATTGTCAGAAGACTCTTGGATGTACAAGCTGGCAGGGTCATGTGTTGACCCAGCCCAGCCCTTTGAATAATTTCAGCATATGCATGTCCCCTTAGCCAGACTGCAAGTCTACGAAGGTGTGACACACATCTTCTTATGTAGAGCTTGCTAATGGCAAGATCTGATTAATCAGGTCACTTCCCAGAGCATAGTATTTGCATTTTTAAGAGTGTTCAGCCTAGGCCCTATGGCAGATGGAAACCATAAAGGGGAAACATGTGTTTCTATTACCCAGGCCTGTTTCTGAGAACATGGCAAAAAAGCAGTGTCATAAGGCTTATGGTAGAGCTTCAAAGCCTCGGTTTCTCTTTTACCTCTTGTTGCTGTGTTGTTGTGGTTCCTTTATACAAAGCTGATTATTAATCCTGCAAAGAAAACATACACAATACAGGCCCCAATTTGTGTTTATTTTGTGTTTACATCTCTGCAACATGCTGTGCTTTTCATCAAAGATCAGACTGTTCCCGTTGTGATGAAAGGTTGCTGGATACTATGAAGTAGCTGTAAAGATTAATTTGTATGCCTTGTCATTTACTTTGGACTTATACTCTTGCTGTAGATGGGCTACTCACTTCACAGTACTTCATCGCATGTGTCTTCCAGATGATGTATGCAGGATGCTGTTAACATATTGATTTTTAAACGTAGAATTGTCTTTGCATAACTTTCTTCAGAATTTCTCTCATTACAATGAACCCTTGGGATGGGTTGGGAGCAAAGTGGCTATCTGCCTAAAAACACCTGCCTTGAGCTCACACCTAGAGGACACTGGAAAGGACCCATCTCCAACAGGGTACACATTATTATTTCTGTTCATCTTGTAGAGGAACTAATGAATGAAGAGTGGCTGATCTCTTCCTTATAATGCAAACAAGCTACAGGTTTAAAGGGCTCACATCCTGTTAGGGTAACACAAATATTGTCTTCTTGCATCATGCTAAAAGTGCTGTGCTCTGCAGAATTTGAATGAGACATGAAGGAAAGAGAATGCCACAGAAAATGAATATGGAGGAAACTTCACCCATGTGTTCCTGCTCTGCCTTATTGTCGAATCCTTTCCCTTTCCCAAGCCTGACACTTCAAATGCTCCTTGGTATGCAAAACCCTGGTGTGAGGCTGGCCCTTTTGTTAAGGGTGTCCCCTTTGAAACTCAGTACCCTGGAATCCCGTGCTGTGCTTTTACTGGGCTGGAGAGAGGTGTTACTTAACCTTGCAAAGGAGCAAAGAGAGGCATAGTCTTACTGCCCATTGTTCTGCTGGCTAAGAAGAGGCAGCAGTCTAACTAGAATACACATAATTCGTCCACAGCTGGCTGGGGCTGACACTGTTGGGAAGTGTACATTTCAGATCTGTTGTGGCTTCAATAATTATGTTGACTGTGAGCTACCATACCAAAACTGACCTATGGCTTATATTTCCAGATTTCCCTGCCACCAGACGATAGATTAGGATAATTGTTTTGGTTTTGGGTCAGAGGTGCAGATTTAAATGACACCTCTGCACTGCAGTAACTTTGCTGACACAGCAGCTGTCAAACAGAGCGCATGTGACCTTGGAAACATGCCCTGTGCCATTGGAGAGCTGCAAATTAGCAGACTGATGCAGCAGGGCACAGGTGTTCAAAATGCTTTTGCCACAATGTTTACTAAAGTGGTGTCTATTCAGCAGACCGCCCATTCTGAGATGGGTTTCATGCATAATTGTATTATTAACAAAAATCGAAAAAGATAGGGCTTCTGCACCATTGCCACATGTCATTCATTTGCACATCTAACAATATAATAAAAGGCCAGATGTATGTTTGTCCCTGTATGTTTCTCCGATGCAGTCATGTGCAGTAGAGACACATTTGCATAGCTCAACTGTTGTCACAGATAGAGGGAGCTGTTGCCTTAGGATATGTAGTGGTCCTACTGTGCCAATGAAAACCTGCACTTTGGCCCGTGTACAAGGGCTGTTACACTAGTAAAACGATAATGCATCACAAAGTAAAAGAGTGCAAACAAGGCTGCACTAGTTGCCATGGGACGACTACCTCCGAAGATTAGCATGTGTGAAGAAAAGGCATGTGCAACACCAGCACATTTCAACCCTGCTACTGAAAAGCAATGAGCCAAAGAATAAACATAGTGCAAAAGGCGTCCTTGAAGTAAATATGATCAAGAGCAAATAAGAAATACCAGTAATAGAAATGAGGCGTGATAATTTATTTATTTTTGCAAACTTTTCGTGTTTAGATATGTAAATTGCAATAGATACAAATGCACTCTAAAGAATAGAAGACATTTACCAGTTTTGCATTTCCACATATTTAATGGCAAATAGCATTTCGTAACATTTATATGTGATTTATCAAGTCTCCTTTGTATAATGAAGGTAATGTCTATATATATCTTTACATATTCATTACGGCTGTCTTCTATGCAGTGTGCAACATATACTTAATAACACTTTTCCCATAAAAAATGCAAATTACTAGGTTGTTGAGTGCAAGCAGAGTATTATAGTAATACATCTGTCAACCCCGGTGCCCTTCAATCTCAGTGCATTTTCCTATTTGCTATGGTAATGAGACAATGCATTACCGTGCCCTTTACCCTGCTTTCCCTGGCATAATTTGCATCTATTTCTGGCAGCTAGCAAACTCACTGTGCTTTACTTGAACTAATGTCTACATATGATTTTGTTTTGTGGCCGCTGCACCTTTTCACACAGTGTCGGGGGCATAGTTTTATGTGATGATTTTAAGGCATCATCCTTTGCAAAACTCCCATTGGATGCCACACTCTCCCTCATCCTACAGTTGAGAAAAGGATGTATTTTCTCTCCCGGTCTTCAGTTCTCCTCCTCTATGTCCAACCATTTCGCACCCTAGACTCACCACTCTCTTTTCTAGCGGACACACATGGGGCTACAACTCTTTCCTTGCCTCCTACCACTCTCCGCTCCTCAACCCCCTCCACTATCCAGTCCACTTACCACCCTCTCTGATCTGCGACCCCCTTGTCCTCACTTACCGGACAAACTCTACCCCTAGCCCTGCCCGTCCTACCCCGCTATCCTACATTTGTGCAGATGGCGTTTTGCATTCTTGCACGTGTCCAGAAGTATCTGTGCAATATATGGGACACAGCCTGCTGGGGAGATAGTTCACAAGTGTAATGTTCCTGCTGCATAGATTTGTGGAAAATCTGCAGGATCCAGCTTTAAACCTGAGAAGATAGGGACAGCCTTTCACCATTCTGTAGGTAAAGAAAACATATTTGATCAACATAACTGGACCGCTCATCTGGTCCCCACAATGAGTTTTGAGATTATTTCACTGATTTCCGTGTGTGGGTACGACTGTTATGCCCTGCAAAGGTCTGAAGGACTCTGTATGGCCAACGCACAGCTAGTGATATAATTAGCATTCTGTGCATTATATAGCAACAGTGGTGAGAAGGTGTTCATCTGGGATGTCCACTTGTGTGATCCCCCAGTCGATTGGTGTCCCATGTGGTACATGATAGGCAGTTTTTCAATTAATTGAAGTATTCCACCACATAATCATGCTGTATTTACTACATGCAGACTTCTCAGGTATAACTCTCTCCAGCTGTAGGCCACAAGAATCTCCACTGGGAATCGCCTCATCCCAGTGACACCATGGACAAAATCACAGAGAACAACCACTGACGGACTAGGTGATTAAGTTTCAAGATAGTGTGCATTACTTCTAGTTTGTGGCTTCACTTTCTGTCTGTAACATCACTTTCTATGACAATCTTGGATCAGTGACACCACTTCCTGTTGCCATCTTGGATCAGTGACATGACTTCTTCTGGTCATCTTGGATCGGTTCAACTGAAGACCACAAATGTTTCCTCTGTGAACACCAATCAGTAAGTAATTTCCTCATCCCTGCAACACCAGGGACAAAATCAGAGAGACCAATACTGATGGACTTGGTGATCAGGTGACAAGAGCGTGTTTCATCACTTCTGGTTTGTGGCTTCTCTTTCTGTCTGTAACATCACTTCCTGTGGACATCCTGGATCAGTGACATAACTTCCAGTGGCCATCTTGTATTGGTGAAATCACTTTCTGTGTCCATCATGGATGAGTGACATCACTTCCTGTGGCCATCTAGGATGGTGACCTCACTCCCTGTGGTCCTCTTGGATCAGACCACTCTCCAGCTGAAGTCCACAAGAGACTCCTCTAGGAACCCCAATAAGGAAGTAATCGCCTCATTCCAGCAAACACCAGGATCGGTGACATTACATCCTGTGGGCATCTTCGATCGGACCACTCTGCAGCTGACGGCCACAAGAAACTCCTCTGGGTACTTCAGTCAGGAATAATGGCCTCATCCTAGGAATACCAGGGGCAAGTATCAGAGAGACCAGTCACTGAAGGACTATCGATCAGGTGATGAAAAAGTGGGACATCACTTCTGAACTCCATAGGAGCATAAAGCGAGGGACACCCCAATTAATGGCAGTACATTGAAGGGTGAAGACCAGCCATTGGCCAGCCTCTTTGCCTCTTAACCTATGAGCCTTTGCTTTTGTCTTCCTCCATGCTGCAACTTTGAGTATCCCTAGCTTGCTAATGACTGTGCTGTCTCTTACTTTGAGGTACTCATATATTATGCATTCGTATCATCAGCTACTCTTGTTGCTCTTCCTACTCACCTCTCCCTATGCTTTCTCCAGTCACGCGAAAACCTCCTTACTCCACCCATCTTTCACCTACTTCCAACACACAAAGCGGCCAAGCTAACCATACCTCCCCTAATAACTATTCACCTCACCTCTCTTTGTTTGCGACTCAACTTCTCTATTCATCCTTACTGCATCAACTGAACATTCACTCTGGAATGCTCTATCTGTATGCAACAAAACATCCTTTATCACTGATTACTTTCATGCCAGCTCTCTTCCCCTCAACCTCTTGCTATCACTGAAACCTGGACTTCTCCATCTGACACTGCCACTCTACAGCCCTACACATCTCAAAACTATCATTCATTCATTCTCCTTATCTGTATTGCAGAGGTGGAGGTGTCAGACACCTATTCCCTTCCCACCTCAATGCCTCACAGGTCTCCAATGCCATATGCTCTCCTACCTCTTTTGAATTCACCATCTCGAATAGTACGCCACCACATTTATTTCACAAAATCTCCTTTTATCACTCTCCTGGTCCCGCTGAACCATTCCTTGATGAACTTCTTAATTATCTTTCCACTCAACATGACCTCATTCTATTCAGCAACTTTAATCTTCCCTGTCCAAGCACTTCTGAAGCTCTCCAATCTATCCCTCTTCCTGCACCCACCTGTGAGGCTAAGAACCTCAGGGTCATCTTTGACTCCACAATCTCCTTTTCGCCTCACATCTCTGATGTCTCTAAGAAGTCAAACTACCAACTGTACCTCCTCAGAGGTATTCTACCTTTCCTCTCCTTCCCCCAGAAGCTCACTGTTTCTAGAGTCTGGTTTTCTCTAGGCTGGACTACTGCAACATCCTCTTTCTAAATCTGCCTGCTTCTACTCTCCAACCTCCGCAACTTATCCAGAAAAGGACTGCAAGACCCGTCCTTGACCTCAAGCCCTGGGATTGTATCTCTCCAGAACTGAAATTCCTGCATTGGCTCCCAGTGGCTGCAAGGATTACGTTCAAGACCATCTGCATTGCTCACAAAGCCTTCTAGGGCCTGGGTCATCAATACCTCAAACTCTTCTCCAAGCAACAAGTCGGTGGTAGATCTCTTTCTTCGGCTATGGCCTCCCTCAGGAACAGCCTCCCTACCTCTCTGAAACTTGAGGAGAACCATCTCTATTTTCGGAAGCACCTCAAGACCTTCCTCTTTGCTTCTGCTTTCTCGCTTCCTCTCCCCTGCTGTTTCCTGTCTGATACTGCACTGGTCAGCTGGCTACCCTGTTACACACCTGCACTGCCTCTTGGCAACCCTTGCACTTGGGGCTGTATCTGTAACCCTACAGTACCCCCTACCTGCACTTTTGGACACCTGCAGTCTGCACTTACCCTTGCACCTGCCACCTGCTGGCTGAACTTCTTGTTATTGTTTTGATCCCTGTACAGCACTGCCCCTCCCCTTTCCCCTGGCACTTTTCCCCTCCCCTGCACTTGCATGATTTCAATGTCACTTGGCCTAGTAAACTCGTTGTCTCTGTCCTCCCTCTCTTCCCCCTTCCTTGCCTTGTCGCTCCTTGAAACACTAGTGTATAGGTGTGTTACAAATGCCACATCATATCATAATGTACCAACCCATAACAGGGGCAACTGTTTGGTTTTCTTATTCATCCCATCACTCTCCCAGCTACTAATACTACTGTCACACCATCTCTAGCTGATCACTCAATTTTTCCATCACTATCTCATTTTTATAATTCTGACCTCTACACATCACTTTCCTCACCTATAACTAAAAAGAAATGTAAACTGTCTGCCATTCATCTCTTTCTTTCTGACCTATAGTTCTCCCTCTTCTCCCTTACACCTTATGCCTCTTCCACTAACACTGCCTTCTCCATTTTCTTATTCTATGGTTTAAAGCAGAGACCTAGCTCCAGAGCAGCAAAGCGCTGTACAGAGTGAATGTAATGAACATAACAATTTCCTGCATTCATTCAGAGATAAGTCATGGAAAGCACTAGTCTGGATGGTGTTGAAGTTAAGGGGTAAAATGTCTATTTCCCCTAAAGAACTATTGGATGGACCTATTACTCCTGTCTAATAAATAACTCCTTTAGGGAGTCTATGGGCCTCATTATAACTCAACCGGTATGGAAACAACGGTGGCGGTAAAGCCGCCGCCACCGTTGTTTCCATGCCGGGCAATCACAACTCCTGCAGGCGGAGGTGTCAAACCCGACAGGTCTGACCTGATGGGTTTAACACCGCCCGCCTGCAGGCAGACAGGGAACACCGGCACCATCACGAGATGGTGCCGGTGTTTCCATGATCCCCATCCCCATTGAGTCCTATCGGACTCAATGGGAATGAGGATTAACACCATTCCGCCTCCGGAATTCCCGGGACACCGGGGTTGTAATGCCCCGGTAATTCCGGGAGTCACGGAGGCAGAATGGTAATACGAGTCTGGCGGTAACCAGGCTGTTTTACCGCCTCGGTTACCGCCGGACTCGTAATGAGGCCCTATTTTATTTATATTTTTTATTTTATTGTTTAAAGTGCAGACCTAGTTCGAGAGTAGCAGAGAGCTGTACAGAGTATGGTATCTAATATTTGGGCTGGCATATTTTAACAGTAGTGCAGTACTGTGAGGTCTATGCTTCAGTATCTGTGTCCATTGAAATTAGTCCTTGGTCAGGTGTTGTCAAAAAAGCCATATTTTAAAAGATTTGCGAAATTGGGGAATTGTGGGGGCATTCTGAGCCAACACAGAGATTGAATTCCAGTGGATGGGTGCATGACAAGAGAAGGATTGTTTGCGGGCCCTCTCTTTGCGAACGAGTGGTGATTCAAGACGGTTGGTTATTTGTGTGCGAGGAGCATGTGCCACCAGATATGTGGAGCTTCCCATCCCTACTGTATCAATTCCCAATGCTAACTTTCATCCCCAAGTCTCAGGATCCTCATACATGAGTCACCCCATTCATAGGCTCTCTCCAAACAAACATGCATGGACTGCTGCACAAATGGGGGTGAATCCACTCGCGTGAGGATCGAGTAATCTACCTCTCTGCCCTGAACTCTTTCATGTCCTCTCTTAGTAGAGAAAACATAGAATTCTACCTCACCCTCATTGACTTTCAATCCAACCCTCCTCGTCAGCTACAAGTCACTCTAAACTAACTCCTCCTAAGCCCATGAATATACATTCCTCTCCCACAGCTAATGGATTAGCTGAATAATTTTCTGCAAATTTTGCAATATTAGAGACTTTCTCCTGAACTTCCTCACACTGTAACGCTCACCTGATTCCCACGGAGGCGCTGGTCTTGGCAGGGTGGTAACTGTATCTTGAAAAGTGAAGTGCAGGACTCGATTGGCTTCCGGGGCTGGGCCTCTTCACACTGTGTGTCTAACTCGAAGAGTAAGATGTCTGCAGGTGAAAGAATATGGGGTTAATGACCTGGGATTGTCGGGTGTCTCTCTCTCTCCCCCTCTCACTTTTCCGTGGAGCCCCAAGGTCAACGTGCTCACCTTAGATAGGTGAATGCTGGACTCTCCATCTGCGTCTGGTGCAGGGTGCCGTTACCAGTTCCTTCACTGGGTTGAAACGTAGGCCTCTTGACTTCAGAGGATTGCTAACCGTCGTTAAGTGCACGAACGGTGAGTTTCCGGGCACCTTTAATGTCCTTACAGTCTTTAGGTGCGTGGGCACGTTAGTATGGAATAGGGCTCTGTATAATGTTCTTTTCAAATGGTGCCTTTTGTCTTGCAGGGCTCTTGAGGCGGAAGATGGTGGTTTGAAGAGAGCCGGAGTTCGAGCCAGCGCATAGGAATGAAGCGCTTGGGAGTGCGTAAGTAAGTGCCTGTTGCCTGCTTTCGAAATGCACTCCAACTGTCTCTTTTCTTTTGCAGGTATGAGTTTGGATGCTGAAGAGACTCTGGAAAACGCCGGGGTATTTGCAGGCGCCTAATTGTGGAGGGCGCGATGGCGCGTGAGTAAATAGCCTGCCTAATGTCTCTCCTTTTCTCTTTCAGGTGCAGGAATGCAGCGTTGAAGAAAACCGGAGTTCGAGGGGTGCCGGTAATTAAATTCCCCACAGGAATAATTATGCTTTTGTCTTCACAGGCTTTTATAATGGCGGAGGAGCAGCGAAGAGTTGGTAACTGCCGATGGATCAGGTGAGGAAAGCGCTGCGAGTGAAGGTTGCTGTGCTAACCTGTTGTTTCTTTGTCTTTGCAGGTGCTTCTGAAGGCTGGATACAAGAAAGGTAAGCTTTTGTTCTCACAGGTTCAGGATCGGAAGAAAGAAGACTGGAACTGACACAGTGAGCGTTCTGCTGCAGATGCAGAATAACGCGAAGCACGTTGCATCAATCGGGTGTGGTTTAAATAGCCTTGGAGTGATGAGGCGTCTTCCTCCACTGCCTCGCCCAGGAAAGAAAAGAGTTCCTGTTCTAGAAGAGTTCCAGTGTTGTATCCAGGGAGTGGAGCCTGCCCCACCCAGGTAAGAAACTAGTCCCGGCTCGTAGAGGATTCCCATATGGCTGGTAAGTAAGCAGCATGGTCTGCTGCAGGTAAGTCCACCCAAGCATCTTTATACATGTTATGAGCCCGGCGCTTCCAGTGCCGGGACCAGTGATTTTGATGAGCCTGGTGCCACCGGCGCCAGGACAAGGTCCAAAAGGTCCCAATGGGGACCGGCTGGTGCCTAGGATGAAGGTTAGAGGCCTGCTTCCAAGGACGTTGGGCTGGTCCTAGCCCCTTGGAAGCAGTGATCATGACACACACTCCCCTACATACTACACTCCACCTTCTCTGCCATCATTCTCTGTCTACCACTTTAGTCACACTAATACTCAAAAAGTCTTATCTCTACTGATGAAGACTAAGGCCTCTTGTGCCCCATCAGACCCTGTTGCTCCTCACCTAGTGAAGCTTATTGTCCGTTTTGTTGCCTATCATTTCACTGTACTCTTCAACCTGCCCTTTGACTCTGCTGGCTTTTCCTCTGTTTTTCAAAATGGCCAGGATCATCACTCTCCTAAAAAAGTAAGGGGCTGGCCTAGTGGATAATTCTCACTCTGTGTCTCTCCTTCTGTACTACTCTAAAGTGCTTGAATGGGTTGTATTCAACCATTTTACCAATTTCTTAGACATGCCAACATTTGGGACATCCTACAAGCAGGTTTCTGCTCTTGTCATTCCACCGAAATTACTCTCACAAATGCCTCCTACTGCATTGCCTCTGCTAAGTTCTCCATCTTATCCTCTATGCTAATTCTACTTGACTTTCCTCTGCCTTTGGCACTGTCAATCACTCTGATCTCCTTAGTAATTTCTTCTAGGGATGCATGATTGAGCCCTTGCCTGGACTGAATCCTACTTGACACCTCACCAGTTGTCTTTCGCTGGAGCAACAGCACATCTCAACTCATTCCTCTAACTGCTGGTGTTCCACAAGGCAGTGTATTGGATCCCGGCTTCTTTACACTCTACACTTCTGTTCTTGGGGCACTAATTTCCTCTATGGGTTATCTTAGCAACTCTTCAGGGACAGCACCCAAATCTTCTTCTCTTTTCCTGAACTCTCCTCTGCTCTCCCTATCACAATGTTCAACAGTCCCTTTGCCGTTAAATATTGAAAGGCTTCACACTCTCGGATGTTACACTCTACCAAAACAGAGGTGCTCTTCTTCCCTGACAAATATTCCTTCTCATCTCTTCCCCAGCTTCTCCAATTCCCACCTGACACTCCCCCCTGCTCTCCTTCAGCTAGAAAGCCCTGCATCAGCTATGGCCCTTATCAAACCTTCTTTACTTTCATCTCCAAAACTGCAAAGGCAGCTGACTTTTACCTCCTAAATATTACAAAAACCAGGCACATCATTCCTTTCAACACTGGCAAGAATTTCTTACCCACTATTGGCTTCTCTAAACTGGGCTAATGTGTTAGAATCCTCTTTGGTCACCCCAACTACTCTTTCTGTCCTCTTGACAAGATCATTAACTTTGCTACCAGGACTCTCTTTGAACTCCCTCACGTCACACCTACTTCCTCTTAGCATCATCAAGCTGATTGTCTGATGATTCAAAACAAGGTCAGATTAAAATGTCTTCTCCTGGTTCACAAATGTATCCACAGTAAGGCATCACTGTATCTAGACTAATCTATCCACCTCTAAAAGTCTTCTTGTTATCTCTGTTTTGCCTCCTCGACTACACTTGTGGCCCCTTGCCCTCCCTGTGCTGCCTCTCGCTTCTGCACTTTCTCTCCACTTACTCCACTTGATTAAATTCTCTTTCCCTTGACATCAGAGAAATAGTCCACACAGATTTGTTCAAACAAAAAGCCTACCTCCTCGCCTCTGAGTTACTCTATTAACCTACCTGCTTTCTAGATAGCATTTTGTCCTTGCCTCTAACCTGCCTCTGTCCCTCACTTTCTCTGCCTCCACCCTAGCACTTCATCCATCATGGTGTGGTCACATACCTAACACAGCTGGCCGTACCTCTTTCCAGCACTTAAACATGTCTAATGTTGGTTGTCCTTAATCTGTGTAGGTCCACCCATGGATATTCCCCAGAGACTGTTGCATTTAAACGTCTCCACAACCTGGTCAGAATGTCACTAAAACTCAACCCATTGTAAGAATGTCATTACTTCTCGTCAAATCTGATACCTTATCTATTGTATGTTCTTTTGTGATCCTCCCTGTATATGAAAATAAATTGAAAAACCACATTTGATATAATCCTCATAAGTTATGATCAGACAGTTGCCTGTTTTTCCTATTTTCTCCTGACTAATTGAGAGGTTAAATGCAGGGTGCATGATACAAACTGGACCAGTTATCACACAGTTCCCAAGTAAAAGAGATTATATGAAAAATGCATGTTATCACAACTTAAAAGCACCATGGTCTATGCATTAGAGTTCAATATATGCCATTGATGTGTCTATTTCTCCCTACTCCTTTAGCACAGGAAACATCTTGTGGTGGCCCTGACATCAAGGCTGCAGTATGCCTTGTTGTATGTCTCTTGTTTCACCTGGCAGTGGTCACTCCGAAATATGGTCACTTTGATCATGCTGCCACTTTTTTCAGAGTTGCCTCTGAAACCGGGGAACAGAAAGACATCCCGCCCCTGTGTTCTCGCAATGTTGGAGCTGTTGTGTTGACTCAGGTGGGGGTTTATTTGTTTTAGCAATCTTTGATTGTATTGACAGGTCTTTTTAAGGTATACCATTTGTGCTTCTGCTCCCAGTGAGGCCTGCAGGTAAATGCCTAGAGTCTTCACTTTTTCTGAGACCATTACTGGGGAGTGTTTAATGTGGAAGGTTGCATAAGCAGGATCTAATTTAGCTCTTGCTTGGGGGGATCCGAAGACCATTAGTTCAGTTTTCCCTCCATTGAGGCACATCCAGTTGGATACTTTGTGGGAGTGAGGGGCCATCAGGCCCTTCGTGTCCTCTACTTCTCAGTACAAAACTTGGACCAAGTGCCTCCAGTAGTGGGTTCGCCCCTTGTCCTTATGCGATGTTAACTTTGGTTGACTTTCGCGTAGATGGGACCACTGAGTAGGACACGGGGCATCCATTTTTGTACCCCCTTTCAACTCAATCTTGGTGACTAGGCCTCACTGAGATAGTACAAAAACGCATCTCTTCCCTTTTCTCGCAGCAGCACGGCCAGGCGCGCAGGGCACAGGGCCCCCACCCTCATTCTCACTCTGACTGGAAAACTCTGTGGGCCCATTCTCACGCTGTAGCAGGAGATGCTTGCAACACATAATAAATGTAACACATCGCTCTTCCTCTGAGATCACAGTCCTGCATGTGAACCAGCATGAGCTAATCACATAGCTCGTCCATCTCCACAAACTTGTCGCTGCCCCTCCCGCACCCTCGCCATTTCAAACTTACTGCCATTGTGACCCTGTATCCCTTCAAGATATTCCTTTCATGTGCCAGACCACTGACCATGCCATGATACCCACCCAGCAGATCCCCAACTAACATTAGACCCCTGCTGCAGTATATCGTTGCCTACTACTAACAAATGCCACATACCAGAGATTCTTATGAGTACAGACCTTAACTTCAACCAGTGTATTATAGTGGTGAAGACCCTTAACCTAAGACTTGTATAATTCAATGTTATTGATAGTATAGATACATGTGTGACTTTTATAGAGACATGATAAACTACTGAAGGTCTTTGAACAATTATTATTTAGTGCATGCATTTTTTGAGAATATATTATGTTAGCTTAGATAGTGACCACCCTGCTTCCCAGCGACCTGACCTTCACCCAGTCGCAGCACAGATGACTGACGTCAATCCTCCCGACAACCAAGCGACCAACCCGGATGAAGAGATGCCACCCCACCTGAGACATTGAGTGAACTGACCAATCCGGGACCAACGTAGTATCCTATGTTAGTTGCGTCATTTACCTTATAAAATGGAATTTAATGATAACTTGTGCAGAGCACTCTCAGATATCTCTTGAATACTATTCATCAGATAAAACCTTTTCTTGAACTCTCGCAGCTGCTCTCTTTGCCTTATTCCCCATCAGGGGTGTGTTTGTTTTGTTCTTTTTTGCGCATCAAAGACGGGGAGGGCACAAACATTTGGTGACCCCCTGCGACGTGATTTGGAGAGGTGCCTCGAGGCCCACACTGTGCGGGGAGATCCGGGACGCCCCCCAGCAAAACCATCACCTGCGCGGCCGACCAGCCTGTGCGCACTACAAGAAAGGGTCAAGGGTTCCCGGTTGATGAATACCCGACTGAAAAGCTGCTCGCTGAGGCGGGCCATGGCTTGGTTGGGGTGCGGCCCTGACTGGGGTCAGACCGATAACGGTGACCCTCGGATTACCTGACCGAACACGTGAGTGCCGGTTGCAAAGGTTTCCAAGGAAAGGTAAGGGGGAAAGTATGGTAACAAGGGAACAGGTGATAGTGGGTTAAAACCGAGAGTAGGGACTCTGTGATTGAGGCTGAGGCTACCCTGATCTGTCCTTTATATGGCCATTAGGTTTTGTGAAAAAGTGAGAAGAAGAGGAGAAGAGGTATCCTAGCCCGAACGGGGTAGAAGGCGGCGCCACGTAGCATTGTCTCGTCCAGTGCAGATAAATAAGTGAAGATAAAGAGAAAATAGTATGGGTCTCGTATATTGAGTAGCCTCGGAGTAGTTATTTAGAATATTATTTTTCTGTGTGAACAAGAATTCTTTGGGAACAAGTAAGAGGGTGTAAGAGGTGGGGAGTGAATGAGAAGAGTATGTTAAATGGGGAAAGGTGAGAGGTGTTCAGTAACGGGAACAAAGGAGAAATAAAAGCATGCATGTAGTGCATGTGCATGTTATGTGTTATATGTTTTTGCTTTTTGTCCATTTTGTGTCGCATATGTCAAAATAGTGTGAGTGATTTGTTGGTAAAAAGTCATACATGCTAACATGAACTATTGAAGTCGGGAATGCAATAGGTACAAAGGTAACATTGAATATTGGAGCACAATAATTGCCAATAATTGAGAAACACTTGACATATTGCTTATCTGTATAAGGGGACAAGTGATTAGAAGGGAGGCTCAGGTGCAAGTGCACGTACAAATGAAGGGAGAAACATCGTCATGAGAGGAATAACACCACTAGCTCATATTTGCCAACACCTCCCACTATATAGTGATAGAATACAAAAATACCACGATCAGTGGGTGACATAGATAAAAGGGGACAGCGTGACACCAATTTGGCCAGAGGGAGGGTCTTTCGACAAGCGGGTGTTAGATTTAGTGTCCACACACTTATTGGTGAGGTGTAAGGGAAACAGTTGCAGAACTGAAGGGAAGTCTTTGATCAGTGGCGAATGTTTGATGAAATAGCCCCCACAGCAGAGGTAAGTACAGGGAAGGCAATTGGAAAAGAGAAAACGCAGGAAGAGATAAGCGGAACACCAAAGGGTGAGTGCACAACAACCACAGCTGAGAATGACACAACCAAAATATACCCTTAATGACAAGACCAGCAGTAGGATACAGAGAGCCTCTGTACATACCGGCATGCCCCACCCCCACTCCCTCAAATGGAGCAATAGCCACCGCACCACCTCCATATGACAAAGGAGGCCTGTATGGCCCAATGAGCGCGCCCCCTGTAAATTTAGCGTGATTAACCGGAGATCTAGACCGCCAGCTAGCGTATGCACAGTTAGAAATAACACGATTACGAGCACTGTGTGACAGGGGCCAAATGCTATCGGGAGGAGGGGAAGTACCACCCTGGACTATGGCAGATCTCACACCCCCGCTAAGTGCAACAGGGGAGTTAGCCCCAACTATGCCAGAGCCAGCGGTATTATCCCAGGGAACACCCACATCACAAGGGCGAGAAAAAAAATGGCGATCAGGGTAGTTCCTGTTCCATCTGAATGATAAACCAGTGAGAATTATACACCCAGCCACCCCACAAAGCCAGCACAGAGAAGGACAAGAGGAGGATGGCGAGCAAGAAGAGGAAGTAGAGGAGGTGTGGAGCGACCTAGACAAATACAAGGAAGGAGTGGCAGCTGTAGGATCCCCACTGCCACATCATTTCGATGACATGGATCCACGATCACCCCCACGATGGCTGGGCAGATTAAGGCAGCGAGTAGGGAACATGTTGGTGAGTAAGATAAAGAAAGGAACGGTAAGTAAGACAGGAAAGAAACATAAGTTGCAGATGCCGCTGATACATAAGGGAGCAGGTAGGCCACACTACATTCCGTGGGCTCAAATGGACAAAAACAACCTGTTGAAGCTCCTCCCCCCACTTGCGGGAGGGGCAGGGAAATGGATACATGCATTTGAGAAAAACACGGCAGGAGTACCATTAGCTATAGGTGATGTAAATAGTTTGCTAGTGTCCGCCGTTGGTGATCAGGCAGACGCTGTGTGGGAAAAAGCAGGGTTCCCAGGAGTAACAATGAGCTGTGACCGCCACGATGGATCGCCCTTCAACAATGTTCGAGCGCAAGTATGGGACGCATTGCGGCGCACGTTTCCAGATATTCCAGATTTACATTTAGTGATGCAATGTACAATGGAGGAGAATGAGGATCCTACACAATTCATACTGCGAGTGCAAGATTTGTGGAGAAGCGAAACTGGCACGGCGTGGAATCAATCCACTGCCCTGTTCTACTTTATTATCAAAAAAGGGCTCCCGAAGGAGGTACAGAAGGGCTTGGATAAAATACCTGGATAGAAGCCAAGGGTTGGCCAGAAATTCAGAGTATAATTGTACACCACTGTAGGAGGATCAAAGAGAGAGCAAAGGAGAAAGCACAAAAAAGGTTGGCAGACGAAGCAAAACTAGTGCTGAACAAATTGGTGGAGGTCGCTGCCATAAACGCCAGCGTAACTGCTGATAGAGAGAACGAGGGGGACGAAAGTGTGGGAAATAGACCAGTTGGAATTGCAGCACTGTGGGCCGCAGGAGAACAAGGACCGTGGAACGGAGAAGACCCAAAGAGAGGACTGCAGTGGCAAGAAAGACCAAGCAGAGGAAAAGGTGGGTACCGCGGCCAGGGAGGGGTGTTTGGAGGTATTGGAAACAGAGTTTTTAGTGGGCAAGGAATGAGAGGAGGACAGCAAGGGTCATGTGGAATTGTGGAAGATGGGGACACTATTCAAGTGATTGCAGAATGCGGCCGTCAGGGTACTTTCAAGGGGGATACGCCGGCCGATTGGATTTACGCGGCCACCCTGGTTGTCTGTCGGAAGTTAGTCATTGAGAATTCTATACCTTTATGGTCACAACTAACCTTGTTGCCCTGGTCTATACTACTGTATTAGAAGAGTCCTTTCGTGACACGGTCGAGACTCATGCAGAGATTGAAAACAGTTTGACCACTTTACATAGACAGGTATCAAGTTGCCATCACTCATGTACTGAACACAGGTTGAGGCTTTTCTTCTAAAAAATCAGTGCCTGGACGCCGGGTGATTTCGTGGTGACGCGGTGCCCCCATCAGTGTGATATTGTGGGTTACCCCCGTTTGGGTACTCCCATTATAAAATCACAGAATACGAAATGTGTGCTCTGTTGGTGTATTCTACATATTTCCTTCTTCTCTATGTACAATCCATCTGACTCCGCTGGACCATAGTGCCCCTGAAGAATTTCTGTCTACTGGATGTTATACAGAAAGAAACATGTTGGGTTGGGGATGTTTTGTTATCTGTGAGCAAAATTAGAAGTCAAATCCACCCGAGCCAGGAAAGTACATAATAACATGGAATAGGCTCTTAGGTGTCATATTTATGGTTCGTACTAACAAAGGATTAGATATGGTATAATGATGTTTTATATTGTTAGAGGTTTTACTGAGGATAAATTGTTTTATCATTGTATGGATTGTGAATGATTTTCTGAATGATTAGTGTATGTATGTGGTATGGTTGTAGTGTGGTTGGATGTGATTTACGGATGAGAATGGTGTACCAGATCAGTCCAATAATGAATTGTAGGGATTGATCTACATGAAATATTGCTGATAATAATGTTGTTGTATGTTTTTTACTAAAATATGACTTTTTCTAGTGATTTATTTAATAAATGTTAATAAATAACAAACACTTAATTGATTGAGCGTCTACTGGGTTGAATTTAATTGTTTCACCTCATAGAATTGTTATATGATAGACGCATGTACTTCACGGTTGTTGTATGTAAAATTCAGTATGAGTATGTAGGTTTTGTAACTACACCAACAGTGGCCACCGGAACACTTTACTACTCTGACCTCTTATGTTAATTTTGCGCATGTTCTATCCAGGCCAGGTCACAGTATTTGGATATTCCTGGTATCCCCTGTTACTCTAGTTTTTGGTACTTTCAAGGGCAACCACCCATGGACAATGAACATGTGTGAGGTTGCCCACACCCAGATAGCCCCTATGGACTACCAATGGGGAGTGGAAGACCACAGGACCAGTGTTATTATGAACCCCAAATGCAACAAAAACATCCACCCCCACAGCCACATCACAGTGCATCACAGCCCATGGCACGACAAAACACTGTAGGGAACGCCAGCAATAACAGTTTTACAACGTCTGCAAACGGTGCACCTGCACCATTCCGTGGTGTAACAGTAGTTGGAGATAATGTCTTTTCAGTGACAGGACAAGAAAGGTACGCAGATTAGGACATCACACAGGGAGCACTTGCGTGTCCAGTCCCATCTACCACCCTACGTGCAGAAGAGGAACCACTAGTGGGGGCAGAGATAGGAAATAAGCAGTTTATCTTTATGGAAGACTCAGGAGCAGAAAAATCATGCCTTATGGACGGGCGGTTTCCGCTCTCAGGCAGGAATTTGGAAACGCAGGGGTTCTCTGGGGCTATTTTAAAAGTTCCTTACAGGAAAGATCTTGATATAACGGTGGGGGGGAAAACAGTGTGCGCACCCTTACTGTACAAAGAAGACGCACCAATCAACTTGCTGGGAAGAGATTTGCTAAGCAAATTGAACATGACCATTTCATTTACAGAGCGGGGGATAGTGTGTTCCACCCAAGGAGTGTGCCCAGTATGAGCAATGTTGATGATCAGTACAATGATGAATGAAGTTGTAGTGCGAGGGATACCCATTGATATAGACATGTGTATCTATGGCATCAAGGTGTTAGCCCGAGTATTGCCTGAAATAACAAGAAAAGAGTGGAGGACTATATTTCGCCCAATCACAAGTGTAGATGTCATGCCAGGCACGATCATGCCCATAGACATCGAGGCAGTTCAGTTATAGAGTAAACATATTGTGGTCATAGGCTTGGACACGCATGGGTGCGAGTGGAGAACTGTGCTATGCATAGATCCCAACATAATGCTCAGAGATATAACTGATGAAGAATTATTCACTGATAACGAAGACGACGGAGAAATAATAATGGAAATAAGCATACCGTTTGACATTATGATCCAGTACAGAGAGGTACACAACCCGCTTATGCCCAGTGTTAGTGCCCCACCAACAATATTTGAGGAAGACATGGCAAAGGTGGCGCCAGAAATTTGGACTACAGGCCCCCATGATGTAGGCTTACTGCATGAAGTGACACCCATAAAGATAAAAGTCAAACCAGGTGCCATAACGGCGAGAGTGAAACAATACCCAATATCTACAGAAGCAGAGGAAGGAATTAGGGAAACAATAAATGCACTCCTGAGCCAAGGTATAATAGTTCCATCAAACTCCCCGTGTAATACGGAAATCTTCCTGATCAAAAAAGCAAAAGGAGGGGCGTGGAGGATGATCCAAGATCTCCGCCCACTCAATGACATCATCCAAAAAGAATTCTCGTTAGTGCCTAACCCGGCATCAATACTGTGCAGAATACCCAAAGAATCTACGTGTTTTACTGTGGTTGACTTGAAGAATGCTTTCTTCTCTATACCACTTGATCCAATATCACAATACCTCACAGCATTCACACTGGGAAACAACAGAAATGAGCATCGCAGACTCCCACAAGGGTACTGCGAAAGCCCCAGCATTTTTAAGAGGGTACTACGTGAAGATATTGGGAACATAAATGTAGAGAGCACCATTATACAATACGTAGACAATCTACTCGTCTGCAGCAAAACAGAGGAAAGGTGCAGGGAAGATTCCATAACACTACTAAACGTGTTAGCTACAAAGGGGTACAAGGTGGATAAAGGGAAATTACAATACTGCCTTGCCGAAGTTGTACACCTCGTACAGTTGATATCAAAAGACGGGAAACGAATACTCCCAGACAGAGCAGCTGCTATACGTAACATAATCATACCAAAAACAGTGAAGGACATGCAAACAGTTCTTGGCATATGTAACTATTGCCGAGCATGGATCTTTGATTACGCAGCATACACACATCCATTACTGCAAGCACTAAAAGAAGCACAGAAGAACAGAGCCCCAATAAAATGGACACATGACAAGATGACCCAGTACTTTAGACTAAAAGACCTCATTGCAGATGCTCCAGTCCTCGCGAACCCAGATTATGAGAGAGAATTTTTCCTGTTCTAACACTGCAATGGAACACTGATGACAGCAGTACTGACACAAAAAACATCATTAGGCCACAAACCATTGGCCCATTACAGTGGAACACTAGACACGGTGATGCAAGGTCACTTCACGTGCGAACAGGCCCTCACAGCTGTGGCCTTCGCCATTGAAAAGAGTGCCACAATTGTGATGGGATGTTCAGTAACACTATATGCCGAACATTCATTATTTGCAATTCTCGAGCGGTCAAAATCGACACTGACAACACAAAGAGCAAGAGCATATGAAATAATAATTTCAAGCCCCAATGTACATGTAGTTAGGTGTAAAAGGGTAAACCCAGCAAAGTTCATAACAGAGCCATGCACAATGGAGGACATGCAGGAACGTGACTGTGCGATTTATGAGGGGGAGGGTGACGTTATTCTCAAAGCAAGTGAAAACGCCCTGAAGGAAGGAGAAATATACTTCATTGATGGCTCAGCATCAATAAATCTGGAAACAAGGGAAAAACATGTAGGGATGGCAGTAGTACGAATGGAAGAAGATAGCTTTAAAATAATCGTCCAAAAGCACCTCCCGTCCCATTACTCCGCACAAGCAGCGGAACTAACAGCATTAATTGAAGCATTACGCACAGCCAAAGGATGCACAGTGACGATATATTCAGATTCAGCATATGCAACTAACACTGTTCATTCAGGACTATCACGCTGGCGTAGGAGGGGGTTCAGATGAGCGGATGGCTCGCCAGTACTGCACGCTGCACTATTGAATGAATTAATAGATGCATTAGCGGAGCCATCAGCAGTGGCAGTGGTGAAATGCCAGGCCCATACCAACAACACATATGCAATCTCATTGGGGAATGCGGCAGCCGACGGAGCAGCGAAGGAGGCCTCGTATTTCAATACAACACCAGAAACAGAATGCATTGTAAAGGCAACCACTGTAGAGACACTAGAAGAAGCTTATAGCAACACACCCATAGCACAACTAATAGAGCTACAGAGGAGAGCACCACCAGAAGAGCAAGAGTTGTGGGGCAAACGAGGGTGCAAACAGTCAGCCACAGACCTTATTAGGAGACAGGAGACAACAGGAAAGGTAGTGATGCGGTAGAATTACTAGAAGTTGCATTCCAACAGCTGCACTTTCCAGCCCATGTAGCGAAACAACACATCGAAGCAGACATTCAGGAACATTGGTTTGTCCCTAACTTACAGGAGTATTTGTCAAAGTTTGTCATAGAGTGTACGACATGTCAAGCATACAATTCAGTAATGACACTGAGGACATTGCGAGGCACCTTGCCACGACCAGCAGGGCCATTTAGAGAACTCCATATTGACTACGCTGACATGGGAGAGAGATGTAACGGAGCAAGATATCTAATTGTGGTGGTGTGTCCCTTCTCAAGGTGGGTGGAGGTGGGTCCATGTCCCCACCCAGACGCAAAGTGTGCGGCGAAGTTTCTAGTACAAGAAGTGTTTTCCCGGTGGGGAATATGTGATGTGATACGATCAGACAATGGCACACACTTTGTGAATGACCTCTTCAAGGAAGCGACAACACTCTTGGAGCTAAAGCACAAACTGTGTTCCATTTATCATCCGATGGCCAATGGAGTGGTGGAGAAGATCAACGGCCTGCTCAAGAGGAAATTATCAAAATTATGCAACACACTAAAAAAGAACTGGGTATATTGCCTTCCCCTACCACTGTTCCAACTCAGAACGCAATCATGCAAGGACAAACATCTGAGCCCCCATGAAATTGTGACTGGGCGGTGAAAACACACACCGCTCTCCCCGATTAGGAGAGCGTCAGATGCACACAGGGCTGCCGCAGTGCTGGGGGAAGAATTTAGGGAATATTTAACTCAGCTGACACGCACAGTTCGCAACATGGCGTGCCAAATAGCACCACCATTCACTGAGAATGTGGCAACTGATACTACCACACCAGCTACAGACAGCCCCAGTGGGCCACTGATGCCGGGGTCACAGATGTACGTCCGAAGCTTTGTGAGGAGATGGAATTCACCTAGGTTTCATGGCCCCTACGAGGTCATATATAGTACACCCACTGCAGTCAAAGTGAAGGGACTGAAATATTGGGTGCACCTCTCAGATGTGAGGAGGGCATGTGATAGCACACTACCTCAGATTGAACAGGAATGTGCAACTGGTACTACAAACGAGGTTGAAAAACAATGACAATGTGATTTAATGAAGAAGGAACATGAAAGGATGTTATGCCCTCTGGTTTGCTCTGCCTTATGTTCGTATCAATTTCCTTTTACTGTCTTTTCTCTCTCTCTCTCTCTCTCTCTCTCTCTCTCTCTCTCTCTCTCTCTTTCTGTCTCTCTCTCTATAGAAATGCCTAAAAACAAAGGACGTATATAAAAATGAAATAGCAAAATGGAAGTAATGAGTGAATATGAAATGTAAATATATAAATGGATGTACATATTGTGATGACTTAACAATTTTGTATCGCCCCTCCAGATGATAAATGGCCCAACGAAGCACAATTGCGGCGGATGCAATTATGTTAGATAGTGATAGGGATGCCATTAGGGCAAAAAGGTTTAGTAATGTTGAATGTGTTTTGAAATGTGTTGCAATTTTGTTTTCAGTGATGCTGTTTTTCATGGCCTGGTACTATACTCTCTTATCTCTGGTTAATGATTTGCACAAAGGGGGGAGTGGGACTAATATGATACGAGAAGGTTCCACCCTAATATGGACTGGAGTAAAGACAATGGAGGTCATTACAACCCCGGCGTTAAGGGTTAACGACGTCGTTAACCCTTAACGCCGGATTCCCACTTTAACGCCTGCTTTTGGCAGACGTTAAAGTCCATGGCGCTAACCCGCCATGATGCTAATTACGCCGCCGTAATTTACGGCGGCGTAATTAGCGCCTTCCCCACTCCCATTATGCCCTATGGGGCAAAAATGGGAATGGGGAAGGGAAAATGGGAAATGGGGATTTACCGCCCCACTCACCTTGGAATGGGGCGGTAAATCCGCCATCCACCATGGGGTAAACATAGTTTACACCATGGTGGTAAAGTTGGTGCACTTAGCACCAAAGTTGTAATGACCTCCAATGTGGGGAGAAACGTATAATATTGGTATTAACGGTACAAATGTGACGCAACCTTAAGAACACGGCATTGCAGGATCAACAATTGTCTCAGTGTTACATCCTGGCATAAATATGAGTAATGATTATGAATCAAATGAATATGATGGCGACTATTATTGTTCGAAAGACTTAGGTAATACAAGTGCATATACACAGGCAGCTATAGAACCTACCTCATATTACGCTGCTACGTCTAGGGAATATACACATGCCATGTTCAACAGCAATGACACGACCTGGGCTGGAATGTTTCCAATACATTACCAAAGAGTGAGAAGCCACAAGGAGGGAAGGAGAAGGAAAAGGGGCGCGGGATTAGATGAAATAGAAGACCCCGCTACCTTGACCAATCTAACAAATGGTACTCCGACATGAGTGCTACAGCAAAGCAAGCAACAAATGAAAGCTGCTATGTCTGTTCACTCATTCCTCATGCATCAGGGACCAAAAATGTTGATACCCCAGGAAGTGCCCTTGTCGGAGGCTCCTTGTTTAATTCATTTTGTTCTGTGTAGGATAAAAAGCACATTCCAGGCACACACACACCATCAGCCTAGAAAGAATGGAGAGTGAGAGAACCTGCACGAGTCGGTGTCAAGGAGTGATATGCCTCAAAGAGCCATTTCTTGTCATAAAGGGGACGAGATATGCAGAGAACAAAAGGCACGATGAAACTATTGCGTGCAGAGCAGAAGCACTCCGGGGCTGGCCGAAGAACCTTTCCAATGGATAAAAGGAGTGTGCACGCCTATCCGGTCACATCATGTTGCTAAGCTAACATGGATTACAGCGCTGGAAAAACCCATAAAAATGCAAAA
The DNA here is from genome assembly GCF_040938575.1 of Ambystoma mexicanum. Lineage (NCBI taxonomy): Eukaryota > Metazoa > Chordata > Amphibia > Caudata > Ambystomatidae > Ambystoma > Ambystoma mexicanum. Next base: position 1,587,489,090 of record NC_090929.1, read on the forward strand.
AGAAATACTGCATGAACTATGCTTCTGTGGAGAAGGAAAAGTGAACATGGGGGAAGCAAAAAAATGCAACAAGACAATAATAATACCAGACATGAAAAAAGGCACCGCAGCCCTCATGGACATGTACTGGGTTTGCGTCAAACAAGCATACCTGCATCTACCCGCATTCTGGAAGGGTACTTGCACCTTAGCCTCTCTCCATACAGCACTGATGGTGATACCAGAAAGCCATATCCAAGGGGCAGCAGGGGATTCGGCTGGCAGATCGGCAGCAGGAGATTCGGCTGACAAATCGGCAGCAGGGCAATTGGCTGGTCCATCGACAGTGCCCCAACAAGAAAACACAGAACTTCCAGTGTATGAACTATTGTCAGAATACGAGCTGAAAACAAAGTTGTCATGAAGCAAAAGATCTTCCAACTACATTTCATCTGAATCATCAAGACTCCTTGCTTAGATCCTGCAAAAATACAAGATGTTCTCATCTGCAGAGACATTTTTTGCATCACTCTTATCACCAGGGCTCCAAGCACGAGCAAACGCCAGATGGTTGCAAATAGTACGCTGGGAGCTCATCTAACTGGCCAACGACACTGAAGAAATATTCAACGTTATAAAAATAGAGCTCCGTGCCCTACGCCTAATGACAATGCAAAACAGATATGTTTTAGATCTCCTCACGGTGATCGACGGTGGTGTTTGCCGTAAAATCGGGGGGCCTGTTGCACATTCGTGCCATCCGAAGATGCAGATAACGGGACACTCTCACATGTGATAACAGCAGTCCACAATCTAGGGGAGAAGATGAGAACAGAGGGCGGAGCGGAAGAAAGTACATGGTTTGACAACTTGTTCAGCTGGATACCATCATGGGTAAATGTGATGATGAAAATACTAGTTCCTATCATCGTCTTTGTGTTACTATTCTTCTGCATGTGCCAACTGGGACCCCGGTGGTGTGCAAAAAGTATGCCTACCTCGACTATGATGATGGTAACAATGGGCTGACCGACAACGGCAGCAACTATGACAGATGCCCATATACAAACAGGGGAACATAACCCTGCAAAGTACAGGATTACGGCCATCTACAGGCAATATGGGGACAGGGTTGATAGTTTATACCACACTACGATCAAGGAACCAACAGAATTGCAATGGTATAATGAGGTATGGGTAGACTTAGACGGGGATGATATGATATGATAGTTTATTTATATAGCGCCTATACACAATGTGTTTCAAAGCGCTTCAAGGCAAGGAAGGGAACAAGGGAAAATACAACAACATTCTTACAGGACATGAACAGTAAGTATGTGAAATTAACTATCGTACTTGGCCTGACGACATTTCAGATAGTGCAAGTGCTAAGACATAGATAAGGAAGGGAGGGGGAGAGTGGGAAGCAAATGGAAACAGACAGGCAACTACCGTACTAGGCCTGACAACATTTCTGGTAGAGCTGGAGCAAAGCAAAAGGTGAGGGAGAGGGGTGCAGAAAGGGAGGGGAGGAACAAAACAAGTGACTATCGTACTAGGCCTGACAACGTTTCAGATAGTGCTGGAGGGAGGGGGGCAACAGCTATCATAGTAGGTCCAGGGACAATTCTGATAGAGTAAGTGCATAGAAGAAAGTAAGGGGAGGAGGGGAGGAGATAGGAAAAGAGAGGGGATAGGGGAGGGGAGGAGAGAACAGAGATTAAGCAGTCAAAAAGAGTGGAGAAGCAAGAGAGGAGAGCTAATACAATTGCAGAACTCAGTAGTAACACATAATGTTGCAAGCCAGGATATAAGATGAAGATGGAACAGCATGATTCAGGGCCACCATGAGTACAAGCTGCAAAGGAATTCCAGCATGAGAGTTGAGAAAGGGTGACACACTGTGAATCAATGAAGTTCATAAAAGAAAAATGCAGTATTGGCCACAAGATGGTGATGGTGAAACTAGAATGTATCAAGACAGACTCCTGTGTGCAGGAAGGGCGGGTGCACAAGGGAACAACACGGGGGCACCAGAGAGGGTGGGGATGGCCTGTTGGGACAGAGGGTGTAAACACATGTTGGTGCATGCTTACCTGCTATCTTAGCAGGGGGTCAGACCCTGGAACCTCCTGGTCTGAACAGGTCCAAACAGCAATAGCCCTTTTCTTTGACTGCCCTTCACTTTGGACGCCCAGGCGAGAGACGCCCTTCATCTAAGAGTTAAGAGCAGGAAGGAAGAGGCAGGGCTAAGAAGGTGGGCAGGGCTTAGGCCAGGTGACCTAGATCCACTTACACCTGCTCCCCAGCTGCAAAGGAAAAGAGGCCGGAGGGCTCCTTAAGTAGAGGAAAGAGCGGCAAGCAGGAAGGCACCAGGTGGTCGAGGCTTGCTAAGTGGTGAAAAGGAGCGGCAATCAGGAAGGCACCAGGTGGGCGGGGCTTAGGCCAGATGACCGAGATCCACTTACAGCTGCTCCCCAGCTGCAAAGGAAAAGAGACTGGAGGGCTCCTTAACTAGGGAAAAGTGCGGAAAGCAGGAAGGCACCAGGTGGGCGTGGCTTGCTAAGTGGTGAAAAGGAGCGGCAACCAGGAAGGCACCAGGTACGTGGGGCTTAGGCTAGGTGAACTAGATCCACTTACAGCTGCTCCCCAGCTGCAAAGGAAAAGAGGCTGGAGGGCTCCTTAAGTAGGGAAAGGAGCATCAAGCAGGAAGGCACCAGGTGGGCGGGGCTTACTAAGTGGTGAAAAGGAGCGGCAAGCGGGAAGGCACCAGGTGGATGGGTTTTAGGCCAGGTACCCTAGATCCACTTACACCTGCTCCCCAGCTGCAAAGTAAAAGAGGCTGTAGGGCTCCTTAAGTAGGGAAAAGAGCGGCAAGCAGGAAGGCACCAGGTGGGTGGGGCTTGCTAAGTGGTGAAAAGGAGCGGCAAGCAGGAAGGCACCAGGTGGGCAGGGCTTGCTAAGTGGTGAAAAGGAGCGGCACGCAGGAAGGCACCAGGTGGGCGGGGCTTAGGCCAGGTGACCTGGATCCACTTACACCTGCTCCCCAGCTGCAAAATAAAGGTGGGATATACCTAACATGCACTCCAGATGAATATGCAAGAAGAGGGAATAGCTTGAGAAGTGTATGCAGAGCATGGATGCCAATAACGGTTACACCAGACTGGGAAGAAGCAGTCGCTGAAGCTGAGTACTACCAAAGGGAGAATGAAAAGAATAAAGTGTCATAATTCGTTACTTTAGATGTAACGAAAGGGGGGAATGTGTGGGAGCGAGGGGCCATCAGGCCCCTCGCGTCCTCTACTTCTTAGTACAAAACTCAGACCAAGTGCCTCCAGTAGTGGGTTCGCCCCTTGCCCTTATGCAATGTTAACTTTGGTTGACTTTCACGTAGATGGGACCACTGAGTAGGACACGGGGCATCCATTTTTGTACCCCTTTCAACTCCATCTTGGTGACTAGGCCTCACTGTGATAGTACAAAAACGTATCTCTTCCCTTTTCTCACAGCAGCACGGCCAGGCGTGCAGGGCACAGGACCCCCACCCTCGTTCTCACTCTGACTGGAAAACTCTGTGGTCCCATTCTCACGCAGAAGCAGGAGATGCTTGCAACACATAATAAATGTAACACATCGCTCTTCCTCTGAGATCACTGACCTGCATGTGAATCAGCATGAGCTAAGCACATAGCTCATCCATCTCCACAAATGTGTCGCTGCCCCTCCCGCACCCTCACCAGTGGAAACTTACTGCCATTGTGACCCTGTGTCCCTGCAAGACATTCCTTTCATGTGCCAGACCACTGACCATGCCATGATGCCCACCCAGCAGATCCCCAACTAACATTAGACCCCTGCTGCAGTATATCATTGCCTACTACTAACAAATGCCACATACCAGAGATTCTTATGAGTACAGACCTTAACTTCAACCAGTGTATTATAGCGGTCAAGACCCTTAACCTAAGACTTGTATAATTCAATGCTGTTGATAGTATAGATATATGTGTGACTTTTATAGAGACATGATAAACTACTGAAGGTCTTTGAACAATTATTGTTTAGTGCATTCATTTTTCAAGAATATATTATGTTAGCTTAGATAGTGACCACCCTGCCTCCCAGCGACCTGACCTTTACTCATGCGGAGCACAGATGACTGATGTCAATCCTCCCGCCAACCAAGCGACCAACCCGGATGAAGAGATGCCACCCCACCTGAGACATCGAGTGAACTGACCAATCCGGGACCAACGTAGTATCCTATGTTAGTTGCGTCATTTACTTTCACAACCCTGCCCTAGGCCTGGATTGCCAGGCCAGGTGGGCTACTTCTAGTACCCCCATCAGGCCCTCAAGGGCCTTGACATTTGCCCCCAGACTCTCTTGGAGTCAGTCCTGGCGCCTTTGGCCTTTGGCGCCAGGCTCATGTGCTTAAGCAGTAATCTGGGCCCATAAGGGCATTGCGCAACAACATGGATGCTTCCACATGGCACAGTTCTTGAACTGAACTATGCGGTCTAGCCTTTTGGGTGTGGCAGGCCCAGGGACACCTCGGATGCCTGCAGGCTATATAAGCCACGCCCGGACTCCAGTACATGCTTCGTGTTACTTTGCAATCCAGCAACGTGACGCTCATTGTGTTCAGCTGCATCTGCGAACCTCGGAAGAACAGCATCTGAAAAACAAAAGGACATCGTGAAAAGCAGCAGCTTACCTGTGATTCCACCGCAAGCTGCCCTCTGCTCCTGCAACCATCATCCAAGGTACACCGAGCCGCCCGGATCGTCAAATCTGCAAAAGGAGAGAAAAGGATATTAGACATTTTGCAATTGTGCCGGCAGCTTACCTCACGAGTCGCCCATCGACTAGCATCACCTTGGGACTTCTTGCTCCAGGTGAGCACCGCAACCTAAGAACAAAAGACAACAGGTTAGCAAAGGCACGGCATAGCGCTGCGCATAGCGCCTACTTACCACATCAAGGCGCTCTCAAGACACCATCACCCGTCGGCGAGTCCCAATTCAGCCAACGTTCCAGAGTGAACTTCCACGCATCTAAGGAGAGAGAAAGACATTATTTAAATCCAAGAAAGGCATACAGTATAACAGTAATAAGACCTACCTGAAAGACTCAGTGAAGTAACTAAATCGCACTCACCCACAATGGACAACGCGCCCCTGCCAAAAAGCCAGGACGGAGAGCACGCCAAAACCTATAACAAGGTGAGGAAAGGTCCGGGGAGGGGCTGCGGGCATACGGGGTGTTGGGAGGCTCTTACCCCAGTTGCCCAGTCTTGAACATTTCACACCTGTTTTCCAGGCAGAACTTCTCTGCTGATTATACCTGGGAGCGGCTGAGAAGAGCACCAGAGTCCTCACAGCTGGGTGGCGTCCCCGTGGATACCAGGTGAGAATAACAGAACGCGAAGCCTGCCAAATCAATCCACCTGGGCGCCATGGAAACATCAGAATTAGACCAATTGGCCCAATTGTTGGGAGAACTTTGTGCAGAGGTTCACTCTGCCAGACAGGAGACTAATGCTCTCCAGAGAGACTTATTGGTGACCAAAGAGCGTACCGAAGATATCAGCAGGCAAGTCTTGCAATCACAAGCAGGTCAGACGCTTCTACCTGGGAACAACCCACCGATGCAAAATCCTAGCATGTCATCCACAGTCTCTACTCCGGTACAAGTTGTGTTACCAGGTACAGTTCCATTGGCCCCACCGGAGAGGTTTGCTGGTGATCCACGAAAATACGCAGCTTTCATGAATCAGTGTCGCCTTCATTTTCTTTGCAGGCCGGGAGCATTCCCAAATGACCAAGCCTGGGTAGCATTTGTTTTATCATACCTAAGTGGCAGCGCTGCAGATTGGTCAGTACCATTGGTGTCCCTTGATGATCCTTTATTACATAACTTTGGGGACTTTCAGAGGGAAATGGAAAAGCTCGCCATACCCGAGAACAAGCTGTGGACAATGAACTCCTTTCTCTCCGACAGGGGAATCAGGATTTGTTAACGTACATCGCTACTTTCAACCGATTGGTTGCTGAAGCTAGGTGGCCTAAAAACAAAAGGACCACGTTGTTTCATCGGGGCTTACGAGGCGAATTAAAAGACGTCCTAGCTCAAGTGGTTGATCCTCCCAGAGATTGTTCTGAATTGATAGACTTGGTTGTGCAACTGGACCACCGGTTGCAAGACCGAAAAGCAGACCGTTCTAAAGCGGACCGTCGGCCATTGTACGTTCGACCTAGAGGCAATGTGAGTCGAGTGCAAGAAAATACTGTGGAGCCCATGCAAATTGGATGGGTATGACCCCCGCTAACAAAACAAGAGTGAGATAAAAGGAGACAACAACAACTATGTCTGTACTGCGGGAAGTCAGGACATTTCCTGAAGGACTGCCCAGTGAAACCTCAGAGGAAGAGCGTTGGAGCCACGGAAAAAGATGAAGAGAAGGAGTGTCAGTCGGGAAACTACCCAGCTCGGCGAACGTAGAGGTCAGTTTGTCGAGTGAGGAAAAAGAGCCACCAAACTCACACTTTGCAATTCCGGTGATCTTAAGTAATAGCCAACGGTCGTTAAGACTGCATGAAATTGAAGCATACATCGACAGCGGAGCAGTTGGAAATTATATAGATCAGGACCTGGCTGCAGAGATGGGGCTTCCCCTGTGTTTCAAGCCGACTACAGACAAAGTAACCACGGTGGATGGGACAGAAATCGCTTCCGGACCCGTACCCAGCGCACAGCCGAGATAACCTTGCTGTGTCAGGACGACATCAGGAACTTATTTTGTTCGATCTCATCAAGGCACCTCAATGCGGCTTATACTAGGAATGCCATGGTTAGTTGCTCACAACCCTTTGATTGACTGGCGGGTAAGAAAATTAACCTTTCCCAGCAACTGCTCTCCAGCCTGTTATTACCAAGAACAGAAAACTGCTTTGAGTATTTCTACGACTCCTGAAGTGGCAACTTTGGTAGTGACGAGTACCTTGCCTGAGGAACCCCACGATTTCCAGGATGTATTCCAGAAGGACCAAGCAAACACGCTGCCAGGGCAAAGGCCATATGATTGCCAGATCAACCTTGTTCCCAGGGCTCAAGTTCCTTGTGGCAGAATCTATGCTCTCACGGAACCCGAAAACCTTCATCTGAAGGCTTATTTAGACCAGTACCTCGCAAATGGATTTATTCGCCCATCCAAGTCCCCTGCAGCTAGTCCTTTGTTCTTCGTACCAAAAAAGAAGGGGACTTAAGAACCTGTATTGACTACGGCGCATTAAACCAGATCAATGTAAAGAACCGTTACCACTTGCCGCTCATCGCAGAAATGCTGGACCAGGTCAAAGATGCCCAAATTTATACCAAACTGGACCTTTGAGGAGCATACCACCTGGTGTGGGTCAGAAGCGGGGACGAATGGAAAACTGCTTTCCGCACCAAGTATGCTTTGTTCGAATATCAAGTCATGCCCTTTGGGTTATGCAACGCTCCTGCAACGTTTCAGTATTTTATGAATGATGTTCTGAGAGTTAATTGATGTCTACGCCCTAGTGTACATAGATGATATTTTAGTGTACTCAACTTCAAAACAGGATCATATCAAGCACGTCCGTTCAGTCCTCTCCAAGCACCGGGAACATCGTTTATATGCAAAGCTGGAGTAGTGCTTTTTTCACGTCATCGAAGTTGAGTTTCTGGGTTTTATTCTTACTCCAGGAGGCATCAGAATGGACCTGCATAAAGTGGTTGCTATTTTGAAATGGCCATCACCAACATCAGTAAAAGGGGTACAGAGCATGCTGGGCTTTGCAAACTTCTATCGCCGGTTCATACCAGACTTCTCACAGGTCGTACACCCAATCAATATATTGCTAAGAAAAAATAACAAGAAATTTGCCTGGACCGAAGAAGCAGAGAAGGTTTTTCAGGAACTCAAGAAAAGGTTCACCTCCGCGCCAATCCGGCAACACCCTTGCACCAATCTTCCTTATATTGTAGAAACAGACGCTTCCAGCATAGCAATGGGGGCTGTCCACTCGCAAAGAGATCGAGTTACAGGCCAGCTACATCCGGTGGCCTTTGGTCAAAGAAATGTTCTCCCCCGGAGATGAATTATGCCATCACAGACAAAGAACTCTTGGCGATCAAATCTGCCTTTTAGGCTTGGCGGCACTACCTTCTGGGGGCCAGACACACCATTACAGTTATCACAGACCACCAAAACCTGCAATACCTTAAAACAGCTAAAGCCCGATCTTCACGCCAATTGCGGTGGGCCCTTTTCTTCGCCGAATACGACTATGTCATCACTTTTCTACCAGGGTTCAAGAATGGAAAAGCTGTCGCACTCTCTCGTACAGGCACTGATGATTTGGTATATACGCCCCCAGATCCAGTCCCCATCATACCGGAAGACAATCTCTTGGGAATCACTACGGCCTTAACCCAAGTTGAACTGAGAGATAAGATTCAGCGAACCATGAACCCAGATGCGTACCTCACATGGCAAGCGCGAGGAGAACAATATTTTGTTAAAGATCACTTACCCTTTTTAGGGATCGATTGTATGTACCCACCAAAGATTTACAACAACAAATTGTTGCTACTTATCATGATTCACTGATCGAAGGGCACCCAGGAATCACCAAGACTATACCTAAGGTAAAACAGAACTTCTGGTGGCCAGCCTGGCGTAAAGATGTCATCCGATATGTTCAGTCCTGCGGAGTCTGTGAGCAAAACAAGCCGCAAAAACATAAACCATCCGGTCTTCTACAACCTTTAGACATCCCTCCCACTCCCTGACACACTCTTTCCCTAGACTTCATCACTGACCTACCTCCCAGTCATGGGTTTAACACCATCCTGGTAGGCGTGGACTTATTCTCAAAGATGGCACACTTTTTTTCCAATCAAAGGCCTCCCTGACACACCCACTCTAGCCAAAGTGTTCCTGAATGGTATTGTAAAACTACAAGGCTTCCCATCAGTCCTGATCTCCGATCGAGGGAGCCAGTTCATCTCCAACTTCTGGAAAAAATGTTGTGCAATGGCACAAATTGACGTCAGACTATCCACTAGCCATCACCCCCAAACAGACGGCCAAACTGAGAGGACCAACCAGACCCTCGAACAATACCTACGGTGCATGTTAAACCATGAACTAAGAGACTGGAAAGATTTGTTATGGATAGCTGAGTATGCATATAACAACTCCTTGCACTCCAGTACCGGAAAAACACCCTTTTATACCCTTTATGGTAGACACCCACGTACCTCAGAACTAGATGTCCCAACAGATTTGAAAATGCCAGCAGTAAAAACTCTTCACAACAATATCACCCAGGCTTTCAAAAAGGCCAAAGTACATCTTATTTTCGCCAAAAGAAAAGCAAAAGCAATTTGCCGACCAACACCGGAAAAAGGCCCCAGACTATCGGGTAGTAGACAAGGTTGGGCTGGCTGCCACGTTTGTACCCATTAAGGGAACCCAGACTTTTCAACCCAGGTACTTAGGACCTTACACCATCAAGGCAATTATCAATCCAGCAGTCGTCAAACTAGATTTACCACCTAACCTTCAGATTCCCCCTGTGTTTTATGTGTCCCTATTAAAACCAATGCAGCCTGGTACACGGATTGGGACACCACCAAACCCTTACTTTTTGACGGAGAACCAGAATTAGAAGTCAGAGGCATCTTGGATTCCAAGTACTCAAGGGGCAAGCTGTTCTATCTAGTTGATTGGAAAGGATTTGGACCCCAAGATAGGTCCTGGGAACCCTGTGGAAACATTCATGCACCGCGTCTGATCAAACAATACCATTGAAATTTCCCAACTATGCCTGGGCCAGACAGAAGGAACATCTTGAGAGGGGCCTTAGGGGGGAGTGCTGTCACGACCCCTGCCCTAGGCCTGGATTGCCAGGCCAAGTGGGCTACTTCTAGTACCCCCATCAGGCCTTCAAGGGCCTTGACATGTGCCCCCAGACCCTGGGGTCAGTCCTTGTGTCTTTGGCGCCAGGCTCATGTGCTTAAGCAGTAATCTGGGCCCATAAGGGCATTGCGCAATAACATGGATGCTTCCACATGGCTCAGTTCCTGAACACCTGGGATGCCTGCAGGCTATATAAGCCATGCCCGGACTCCAGTACATGCTTCGCGTTGCTTTGCAATCCAGCAACGTGACACTCATCATGTTCAGCTGCATCTGCGAACCTCGGAAGAACAGCATCTGAAAAACAAAAGGACATCGTGAAAAGCAGCAGCTTACCTGTGATTCCACCGCAAGCTGCCCTCCGCTCCTGCAACCATCATCCAAGGTACACCGAGCCGCCCAGATCGTCGAAGCTGCAAAAGGAGAGTAAAGGACATTAGACATTTTGCAATTGTGCCGGCAGCTTACCTCACGAGTTGCCCATCAACTAGCATCGCCTTGGGACTTCTTGCTCCAGGTGAGCACCGCAACCTATGAACAAAAGACAACAGGTTAGCAAAGGCAAGGCATCATAGCGCTGCGCATAGCGCCTACTTACCGCATCAAGGCACTCTCAAGACACCATCACCTGTCGACGAGTCCCAATTCAGCCAACGTTCCAGAGCGAACTTCTGTGCATCTAAGGAGAGAGAAAGACATTATTTAAATCCAAGAAAGGCATACAGTATAACAGTAATAAGACACACCTGAAAGACTCTAAAGGGCTTGCATCAGTGAAGTAACTAGATCGCACTCGCCCACAAAGGACAACGCGCCCCTGCCAAGAAGGCAGGACGGAGAGTACGACAAAACCTATAACAAGGTGAGGAAAGGTCTGGGCAGGGGCTGCGGGCATACGGGGTGTTGGGAGGCTCTTACACAGTTGCCCAGGCTTGGACATTGCCCACCTATTTTCCAGGCAGAACTTCACTGCTGATTATACCTGGGAGCGGCTGAGAAGGGCACCAGAGTCCCCACAGCTGGGTGGCGTCCCCGTGGATACCAGGTGAGCGTAACATTTACCTTATGAAATGGAATGTAATGATAACTTGTGCAGAGCACTCTCAGATATCTCTTGAATACTATTCATCAGATAAAACCTTTTCTTGAACTCTCGCAGCCCGCTCACTTTGCCTTATTCCCCATCAGGGGTGTGTTTGTTTTATTCTTTTTTGCACGTCAAAGACGGGGAGGGCACAAACAATACCATCCAGGTCTCAATGGAGTTATAGACTGAATTGATCTTATCATTGTCCGTGGTGTGGCAGCCAGTCAGTTCTAACACCAATTGCGTATCATCTGTGAAGTTCGTGAAGAATATGCCCAAGTTGGTCAGGAAGGTGGAGAGGCATCACATATAGATGTTAAATAGCAGTGGTGAAAAACTGGCTCCTTGAGGGACTCCACAATCTACCTGCTGAGCGGCCGATGAGTGATTGCCCCGTTGAATCCTGGGGCTCCTGTTTCCCAGGAAGGAAGCTATCCATGCAATGGCACCTGAGGAACAGTTGCCTGATTTCTCTAGGGCCTCTCGGAGCTTCTGGTGATCCAACAAATCAAAAGCTGCAGAGATGTCCATCAAAATTAATTGTCCAGATTTGCCCTTGTCTATCACCTCCAGCATTTTGGTCTGGAGTTCCAGTAGGGCTGATTCTGTAATATGGGCCTCTCTGAAGCCCGACTCTTGGACATGCAGTAGATTGTTCTGATAGATGTATTTCTGCAGCTGGCCTGTGGCAACCTTGTCTAGAATCTTAAATAGAAAGTTGCAGTTTGTAATGGGCCGAAGATTGACTGGGTCGGGTTGGTCTAGGCCGGGTTTCTTTACCAGTGGTGTCACTGTCTTAATGGATGTGGGTACATTGTGGTCTCTAAAGGAGGAGTTTAATATTCTACATAGAAATGGGGCAAAAAGCTCCGGATTTTCAAGAATCATTTTGCGAGGAATAATATTTTCCGTACAAGAGGTGCACTTAGTGGATGCAAGGACTTTGCTTATTTCATTTACTGTGGTTTGAGTAAATTGGAATTTGCTTAGAGTTGAATGAGCGTGCTTGATTTAGTCAGTGGGTTGAGATGAGGATAGGTTGGTTGTGGAACATGTTTGGATTTTCTCTCGGGCCTTCAAGACTTAATTATGAAACGCTGTTTGTACCATTTCACAGTCTCTTTGAGACAGTTGGAATGGAAGGGGGATAATGTGGCAGGTTTATCCACTGATTTGAGGATTTGGAAAAGTTTACCTGTTGAGTTGGCTGCTGAGTTGATTTGGTCGTTGTAATAGTTTTTTTTTGCCAGTGTGAGTTTTTCTCTGTAAGTCTGATCTAACTTTTTCCAATTATCTTTGTTAATAGACGAGGGGTTTTTAGACTATTTCCTTTCGGCTTTTCTCTTTGCCTTTTTTAGGCCATTGGTTTCAGTATTAAACCAATGCTGATGGTTTTTATTGGGCCGAACAAGTTTTTGTTTGAGGGGAGCATATTGGTTAAGAATTCTTGTGAATTGGTCACCTTAGGTGGCTATCAGTTTTTCGCATGAGTCTTCATCCTTAGTAGTGTTCTGATTGTGAGCAATGCTTTGCTCAAGATGGTCTGATGTGATGTTTTTAAGATTTCGACTAAGGGTGGTAATTGGAGTGTTATGCAATGTTTTGATGTTTTCTTTGGGGGTGAGGTTTAGCTCGATTTTGTAATGGTCAGACCATTTACATGGATGTGTCTCCGGTTTAGTAATATTGGTGTTATTGGAAATAATCTAATCAAGTTGTTTACCGTTAATATATGTGGGCTTGGAGTTCAAGACCTGATAGTCAATAGTGGTTAGTTCTTTTTCGAGAGAAATAGCATCTTTATCTTGCGGGTTTCCTTTCCACCTATTTAGATCTCCCAGTAACAGCGTGCCTGTATTGGGTCGGTCCGTTTAGGGTGTTCAGTAAATGGTCCAGCTCATCATTAAATTCTGACATTGAGAACGGCAGTCTGTATAGGACTATGATGTTAATACTACTGTTTTTCGAGGTTGCCATTTTCAGCATGATTATCTCACAGTCATTACAGTGTAGGGGTGAGGGAAAGAGGCTTAGATTTTCATTAGCTATGACAGCCACACCTCCTCCTCTGCCGACTTCCCTATTTTTATAGTAGATGTTATATATTTTAGGAACTGCAACATCGATTGCGGGTCCTACCGGTTCTTGTAGCCAGGTTTCCGTGATGCATAATATATCGAGTTTGTCATGGATGATATAATCATGGATGTCTTGTGCGTTTATGTTCATAGATCTTGTGTTTAGGAGTCCTATTTTAATGTCCTTGAGCCTGACTTCCTTGGTTTTGGGTGTCATTTCTGCTGATTTGGCGATAACTGTGTCAGGTCGTGGACTGGGGAGGATGGGTGGAATAGCACAATGGATTTTGCTAGATATGGGGGAGTTGGAAGGGAAACCTGGGTCATGGGTTTGCGGCGTGGTACGCAAGTGTGATGTGTGCCTGAGATCATTTCTGGCTTCAAGGAATTCTCTTACCAGTGTTGTTTGGTGTAGCTGCTTTAGTTGGGCCAGGAGTTTGCATGCTTCCAGGTATCCCATACCTGGTTTTCTGAATTATCAGGATCGGAGTCCTGGCAGATGTAAAGAACAGCGCTCCACGTGAACGTCGTTATCCGGCGTGGACCGGCGAAGGCCGGCTTGCCACGGAAGCGCTGGCACTGAAGCACCTGACATTTCCCTATATGCAACTGCCGAGCTGCTGGGAGATAGATGTAATGTCATAGAACACTGTTGTATATAATGTAGTATTTGTTCAAGGAATACAGTTTAAAAGGGATCGTTGATGAAGTGCTAATTGTGGCCTGGTGTGGGGGTGGTGTGTCTTGGTGGCAACCTGTTAAAGGTGATCCTCAGAGAGGGATCCGCCACAAGGGTTAACCTGTGGCACCTCTTCTAGCTGGGTGGCTCAGAACACGAAGGACAGGACTGGTCTGTTAATTCACCCTGGGGTTGCTCCATGATTCCTTTCAAAGAGGGAGGGCTGATGGAACAAGAGGGTTATACCATTGATCGATACTTAAGGGAAAGCCATGTAGAGTTAAACGGGGTACATAGTAGTGAGTACGATTATTATTGGTATTGTTATGGTACAGGAGGCACAACAAGTACATTATGAGATGTTACATTATTCAATGTTATGTCGATTTATACTGACACACTGCTGCCATTTGCATGCTCTCCAGGTGCACACGTGGCTCTGATATACAAGTGGGTTTGCTTGGTGAGGGAGTGTCAAGACTTGGAGTTGGTATGCACATCCCCTGCCTTAAACACAGAAGACAAGAAGAGTATGACCCTCCCACTTTGGTTGGCACAGGTTCCTGGTAGCAGATACATTTAACCACGAGGTAGCCAATGGGAGGAGGAGGGTTAGGGAGAGTTTGTGGATATGTATGGGGGAGTTAGGAATACTGGAAAAAGGGTTAGGGTAGCATTTGTATTTGTATTTGTATTTGTTTATTTATAACGCGCAGACCATCAGGCCCGGGGGCATCAGGGCGCAATTTGTACAGGTTTGCAAGAAAAGAACATACAGGCAGATAGATTACAATAAAAGTATACCAATACAACATAATAACAATCTTACTAATTACATATATTACACATGGTACAGTGTCCCTAGGCTCCGCAGAGGAAGTATCCCTGAGGTAGTTGGGAAGGTAGCAGACCGGAAATCGTGCTGGGGAACAGGCGGGCTGAGTAAGTAGGACAGATGTCTAACACAACTATTGCTGGTCAAAGAGCAAAGATTTGGTTTTATTCTTGAAGGTGTTGAAGGAGTCTTCAGCTCTGATGGCAGCGGGGAGGGTGTTCCAAAGTTTGGAGGCTAGGACAGGGAAGCTAGTGCCTCCCGCTTTTTGGAGCTTAAACCTAGGGATAGTAAGGCAGTGAGTCTGAGCAGTTCTTAGTGGACGGGCAGTGGAGTGGCGCGAAAGCCGACTGCAGAGATAGATCGGAGCCTTGTTGGCTAGGCATTTGTGCGTGAGGGCAAGAGTTTTTACGGAAATTCTCTGCTTCACGGGTAACCACTTTAGGCTAGTTCTGGCTTCTGAGATGTGGTGGTTACGAGGGATGTTCAGGGCCGCTCGAATTGCATTGTTCTGGGTGGTTTGGAGTTGGACAGGTTTTCTTGGCTGGTGCCTAAGTATAGAGCACTGCAGTAATCTATTTTTGCCATGATAAGTGTTCTCGCTAGTGTGACGCTATTGTGGGTGGTGAGGAATGGTCTGCAGGCTGAAATGAGTTTGCACGTGTAGGCAGAGGTGGACCTGACTGCATTAGTTTGTTTTGACAAGGATAAGGTGGAATCCAGGTAAAAGCCTAGTGTTTTAGTGTCTTTCGAGACTTGTATGGAGTTGCCGTCTATGATGAATGACTGATAGGATGGCTCAAGTTTGCTCAGGCGTTGTGATGTACCCAGGATAAGTAGCTCCGTCTTATCGTCGTTCAGACATAGCTGGTGCTGGGCCATCCAGGCTTGGATGACCAAGTAGACGTTATTAAGGGCCTTGGTGTCAGCAAGATAATCACCAGAGATGGGAATGAGTATCTGGGTGTCGTCCGCATAGTTGGTGTAGGAGACACCCAGATAATCAAGCACATCAAAGAGTGGTTTCGTAAAGATATTGTAAAGAGTAGGTGACACGCAAGAACCCTGAGGAACACCGCAATGAATAGGGGAAGGATCTGCGGCAGCGGAAGGTGCAAAGACCCTCATAGATCTGTTGCTCAGGAAGGATTTGATCCAGGCCGCTGCGGAGGGAGAGAAGTTGGCAGCAGAGTGGAGGTGCCTGCAAAGGATCTGGTGGTTAACCAAATCAAATGCGGCGGAAAGGTCGAGGAGTAATAGCATTGCTAATTTGCCCTTGTCCTTCAGGACTTCGATCTGGGTTTTTAGGTCTAATAGAGCCGTTTCGGTCCCATGTCTGGGCCGAAATCCGGATTGTCGTAGACCTAACAGATTGTTTGATTCAAGGTAGTTTTGGATCTGCAGGTAAGCTGCACGGTCCAGTATCTTCAGCAGAAATGGTACTGTAGTAATAGGTCGGAAGTTCGTGGGTATGCTTGGGTCAAGGGAAGGTTTTTTAGTAGCGGGTTCACTCAGGCGTCTTTAAGGTTGTCCGGGACAATACCTGTTTCAAAGGATGAGTTAATGAAGGCTGTAATGAATGGGGCTAAGTCATGGGCGGAGTCCTTAATGATGGGAACTGGGCACGGGTCACCTTGGCAGTTGGATGGTTTCATCCTGAGGATGATGTTTTCTACTTCAATGACAGTGAGCGGTGCAAAGGTGAAAGGTTTGATGTTTGCAGAGTTGGAGAGGGTGGGCTAGTAGGGGAGAGTGAGCGGTTGTCACGCCTCAGGCAGTCCTGCTTTTCTTTTCTTTTAGATTGGAGCATAGAGATTTTGTTTAGGAGGGCTGCTTGAATGTTAGCACACCATTTGCTGTCTTTCGTGCAAGTGTCTGGCGGGGAGACTGGGGTTTAGAGCTCTTTTAGGACTCTAAAGAGTTCCTTGGAATTAGAGTCGGCTTGCATGATATGATTATTAAGCAATTCTTTTTTAGCAATGATGATGGCGTCTTTATAAGTGAGGGAGGCGAGGAGGAAGCCGTCTTTATGCTCATAAGATGGGTGGCTTTTCCAACGGTTTTCCGCGCAGCGTTTGGCTTTGCGGAGGATTCTTAGCTGTGGAGTGAACCATGAGTTGAGATGTGCTCGTGGTTTAGCCTTCCTAGGTTTGATTGGTGCTATAGTGTCAATAGCTATGAGCATCGTTTGGTTGTAGATGTCTGCTAGGGAGGTGGGATCAGAGCAGGCGTTGGTCGCCGCATTAAGAGAGGGGAGTAACAGTGGGAGGAGTTGTTCTCTTGTTATATTTTTTTTATTGTGGGTGGGGAGGGCTGGGGCTATGGGTGTTGGGGCTCGCGGGGTAGCTTCAATGTTAAATGTTATGATGTGATGGTCAGACCATAAGCATGGGGAGTTATTGAGGACCTGGATGTTGCAATTGGAACCGGCTAACCAATCGATGGTCCTGCCTTTGATATGGGTCGGTTCTTGTATGTACAAGGTGAGGCCAAGGTCAGTAAGAGCACACTCCAGATCAGTTGCTACAGGATCCTTAGGGTCGCTGCGACCTAGATTGAAATCACCTAAGATTATTGTTTGGAGTTGTTTTTTGTTTTGTCAAGAAGAAGAGTGGAAATTTCACTGACAAAGGTGGGTGCCGGCCCTGGGGGCCTGTAGATAAGGTGAAGGGTGGCCGTTTGGTTAGGTGTTAGTAGTAATTTGATTGTCAGCAGTTCAGCTGATTCAAGTTTGGAGTCGGATACCACTCTTAGGTCAAGGGAGATTTTATGGATGAATGCCACGCCGCCACCTCTAGTATGGGCAGAGGAGCGGTCACAGCGTGTGATGCCATAGTCAGGCGGTAAGGCCAAGGATAGAGAAGGGCCAGAGACGGCATGTAGCCATGTTTCGGATATGGCAATGAAGTCAAGGTCGGCAGTGGTGATAAGGTCGGCTATGTCAAGAGCGTGTGCTGTGAGAGATCTAGCATTGATGAGGGCACCCTTGAACACAGGCAATTTAACCCCTGTGGTCTTAGTTTTGCAAGTGGCGGTGGGCGAAGGCGGGCTGGGTGGTGTGCGTGGGGCTTGCTTAGTGGTGTTGGTGCGGGAAGGACGAATGCGGAATCTGGTGCCTAGTCTCTTGTTCCTGAGAGTGAGGGGGCAGGGTTGGTTAGGAGTTGGTTTCGTGGCAAAGTGTTTGAGCCAGAGAGCTGGGTCATTAAGGTATTGGTTAATCTGGTTGCAGGGGTGGTGAGCGTCAACGGTAGTTGCTGAAGGACTCGTTGAGGGTGTCAAAGTCATGGTGGGTGACGCTGGGTCACGTAGGTAAGGGCAGGCCAGGTTATTAACCTCAAAGGTAGGAGTGGTTGACTTGGGTGGTTGAGTGAATAGGGCAAGGTGTGTGGCTAGGAGGTAGTGCAGTAGAAGGCGCACGCTGATTTGCATGATGGTGGTGCTGGCTGCCAGAATAGGTTCCCTATGAGCTTGTTGACAGGGACAAGATAGGGTCTCCTTGAGTGGGACTGGTGAGATAATGGAAGGGAGTGAGGATGCTATGGTATGGCTGGAAGCCTGGGCACCTAGATAGGGATAACCCAATGGCTGGAATGTACAGGTCAGGGCAGCCCTAGATTAGCGTAATCACAGGCTGTCGCCCAGGGCAGTGGTACACCTAGATTAGACGTGACCCAAGTCAGGCACGGCACAATACAATTTGAAGCGCCCTTAAGGCACAACACCGTTGAAGTGGTCAGTGGGCTACCATAGGGTACATTACAATTGAAATGGTCTGTAAGCGACCTTAAGGCACAACACAATTGAAATGGTCTGTAAGCGACCTTAAGGCACAACACAATTGAAATGGTCTGTAAGCGATCTTAAGGCACAACACAATTGAAATGGTCTGTAAGCGACCTTAAGGCACAACACAATTGAAATGGTCTGTAAGCGATCTTAAGGCACAACACAATTGAAATGGTCTGTAAGCGACCTTAAGGCACAACACAATTGAAATGGTCTGTAAGCGACCTTAAGGCACAACACAATTGAAATGGTCTGTAAGCGACCTTAAGGCACACACAACACAATTGGCATGGTCTGTAAGCGACCTTAAGGCACAACACAATTGAAATGGTCGTCTGTAAGCGACCTTAAGGCACAACACAATTGAAATGGTCTGTAAGTGACCTTAAGGCACAACACAATTGGCATGGTCTGTAAGCGACCTTAGGGCACAACACAATTGAAATGGTCGTCTGTAAGCGACCATAAGGCACAATACAGTTATAGGGTGGTCTACTAGTGACCATAAGGCACAATACAGTTATAAGGTGGTCTACTAGTGGCCATAATGCACCACACAGTCATAAAAGTGGTCTGTTGGTGACCAAAGGGTACAGCGCAATCAAGATGTGGTCTACTAGTGACCATAAGGCACAAAATACTTATGATATGCTTAGGTTTGAGAGTTTCAAGGGTGGCCTGAAACACATTCAAATAGTAGTGGCTCAGAGTACATGCCTACAGTAGAGTCCCCGGTACTGGCATGCGTGATTATACTCCTTGATATAACGGTCCACGTAGTAAATGGAGTACCGATATATGCCGACTGAGGGGGAGTTGTATCATTGCAATGTCAGTAATTTAAGCAAATACGAGTAGCTTACAAGGACAGGGGCAAAGTACTTACAGTAAGTTCTCCTTGTATGAATGGAGATATTTGGATACTTGGTTCCGAAAGCTTGCCTCGGACTTTGCGGAAGGCGGTCGGGGAAGTTTAAATTGAGCAGGGGGGGTGGCCACGCCACGCTCCCATTCGCGAAACAGGCACAGGAACAGGCCTTCGTGTTGGCCACCGGCGGTTCCGCCTAGCGGCAGATGAATGCAGTTTTACACTGCTACAAGCGAGGATCAGCCTCGCTTTCGTGCCGTGCGGCGCCCGGCATGGGGGAGTCAGGCACTTTTGAGGACAGGGTCAGGCAGGCCCTTCTATGATGCCGGCGATGGTGCTGCAATGCACTTCATGTGCGTGGAGCAGCTTCAGGGATGGGAGGGGGGGCTCCTGCCCTCTACCCTCGGCGAGGATGGATGGCATGGGGGCACATGCATGGGAAAAGCAAACACCGGTTGATACCCAATGAGGAGCATCTCAGCACCAAACAATGAGACCTTCTCCTGACCAACCTGAACATTGTAGCTTGACCTTTCACGATCTATACCTCCCTACTTCTTACACAAAAGCAATCACTGTGACACACATAAGCAATGTTTGCGTGACAATAAATGCACATTAGACAACACACATGACCTATAGAAAATGGTTAGCAGCATTGAGCGTGGTAGTAACATGGTAGAAGCTTGCAACATAGAACATAAGCCTAATTTGTGCCCATGGGGATATTTGTGCCCATGGGGATACTTCAGTCAGAACATATGGGCAATAACATGAACACAGACTTCTAACACTACTCTGAGAGTGCACAATTGTAACAACAAAAGCATGATGGAATACAGACAGACAGTGTCCCTAAACTACTCCGAAAATATAGTTCAGAAGTAACCAAAATCTGAATTCATATGTGTAACATTGCCTCTATTCATCTCTGGAGGTTACTCAGCTCCTCTCCTACATTCACAGAGACTAGTTAGCTTGACATGTTAATCTGCCGTTCATGAGAGCAACATCTGAAAATGAACAGTGTTTAAATAAGCACTTATCTGATGCTCGGGAAGCCTCATAGACCTCCCAGAGCATGTTGAAGGAATCCGTGTCCAAGAGTGGGGGTACCAGGAATTCTGGCCCTGCCCACTGCTTTCTCCATTGTTCACCTGCTTGCCTGCTCACTCTTTGTCCTGCCCGTGCCGAACAGCAATCACCAGCAAATGGCATGGGCAGGCGCAGTGCTAAAATATTCCCCTTGGCGGCACATGCGTGTGTGCAAGGCATGTTGCTGCCAAGGATTATAGTCAATGCAGTGCGGTCTGGGGCACCAGAACCACACACCTCCAGGGCTTGTTCACCCGTGTCTGGTGGCTCTGGCCGCAAAGGCCCCAATGTTCCCCTGTTTCCCAAGAAATCCTGACAGGGAGAGGGGGTTTGGATAGAAGTTGTGCTCAACTGTTGATGCATGCAGAATCAGGAGAAACTGGCATCTGTGCATGTGTGAGCTTTCTAGCTGTGCTTTGTTTTGTGCACTGGGCTTTGTGAGGGTGTAGAAGAAGGAGACTGACAAGGAGGGTTCATCGTGTGGGCTACAAACTATTATTACATCTATAAATAAACCTGTCTCTACCTACTTCAGGGGGGCTTCACTGCCCCAACCTAGGAAAACCTTAGTGAGTTGTCAGAATGTCTGTCAAAATTAAATGTTCTCCTTCCTCCATCAGAAACCAACTAATATAACCCTAAAACTATAAACATAAGTCTTTAAATAAAGTGAAGTTCATGTTTCCTTCACCAGGAGAATGATCCCTTATCCTGGTTTCTTCCTTTCATCTTGTAGTAGAAGTAACTCCTTCAGTGTTGAATCACAACGGATCAGCGGAATGGCTCCCTTTTCCTGATCATTCTATAAAAGTTCACCACAATGGTCTTTAAGCACTCTTGCAGAAAACATGTATTAGTCTTGTTAATGCCTCCAGGAAGAAGAGAAACTCACAGCCTTACTTGGATTCAGTTTACCACTGTCATGATCTCTGCTTCCAAAAGGTCAGGGTTTTCCCAACTCCCTTGGAAGCAGATCCATAACCCAGGTTCCGAGTGCCAACCAGTCCCAATTGGAACCTTTTGGACCCAGTCCTGGCGCCAGTGGCACCAGGCTCATAAATATGCCCAGTCCCAGCGCTGGAAGCGTCGGGCTCATAATGCTTGGGTGGATTTACCTGCAGCAGACCATGCTGCTTACTTGCCTGCCAGTTGAGTCTCTGATCCTCTTCTGTTTGGAACTACTTTTCCTGTTGGGTGGGGCAGGAGCCACACCCTAGATTCAGAACACTGGAACTCTTCTGGAAAGCAGGAACTCTTTTCTTAGGCGTGGCTGTGGAAGGAGACACCTAAGCACTACAGGAGGCTATTTAAACCACACCCGATGGATGAATCTTGCTTTGCATTATTCTGCATCCTCAGCAGCAGAACGCTCATTGTGTCTTCTGCATCTGATCCTGGGCCTAAGGAAAAAGGCTTACCATTCTGAATCCAGTCTTCAGCAACGCCTATAAAGACAAGAAAGAACAGGTTAGCATTACGGTCTTCAGTGACAGCTCTTCACTTACCTGGTCCATCGGCTGTCACCAACGCCTCGCGCTGCATTCCGGCATCTGAAAGACAAAAGCTTACCAACTCTTCGCACGCTCCGGAGGCCTTCGGCGCTGCATCCCGCATCTGAAAGACAAAACAAGGTGCGTTTAAAGACATTGGGGAACTTAAATACTCACGTGCCATTAGTCCTTTCCACATCTAACCCAGTGGGTATTCCGGCACCCAGCAGCCGCCCCGAACTTGTACCTGCAAAATAAAAAGACAGTTAGAGCGCATCGTGAAGCAGGCAACAATCGCTTACTTACGTGCTTCCAGGCGCTTCTATTCATCACACGGGCTCCATCTTCAACTCACGTCAGCCGGCCATCCGCCATCGCCAGAACCCTGCAAAACAAGAGACATCATTACTAAAGACTTTAAAGACATTAGAATTACTCGAAACTTACCGTTCGTGCAGTAAACGACGGACAGCAGTCCTCTGAAGTCAAGAGGCCTGCTCCCCTTATCCAGTGAAGAAACTGGTTACAGCACCCTGCCTCGAGGCAGATGGAGAGCACGGCGTTCAATTACCTAAGGTGAGAGCGTTAACCTTTGGGGTTCTACAGGAGAAGAGAAAGGGAAGAAGAGAGAGACATTCAATAACCCAGTTCATTAATCCCACATTTTCTATCTGCAGACATCTTACCCTTCGAACCAGACATACAGTGCACAGAGGTCCAGCCCAAAGAGCCAGCCGTGTGTTACACATCACCTTTGAAGATACGGTATACGCCCAGTCAAGACCGGCGCCTCTACGGGAATCAGGTGAGCGTTACAGAATGCAAAGCCAACCACAAAACTCCCGTCCAGGCGCTATGGAAACTTCGGATACCGACCAGCTAGCCCAGTTACTTGGGGAACTAAGGGCAGAAGTGCATGCAGCCCGTCAGGAAACGAACGCTCTTAGAAGGGAACTGATTATTTCCAAGGAGCGAACAGATGATCTCGCTAGACAATTGCTACAGTCACAAGCCGGACAGACCCCGTTACCCGCATCTGGGGGAAATCTTCCTTCTACATCCTCTATGAATCCAGTGCAGATCAACCTACCTGGGAATGTACCTCTGGCTCCGCCCGAATGATTTTCTGGTGACCCAAAGAGGTTTGCAGTATTTATCAATCAGTGCCGGTTGCATTCTTATGCCGGCCAGCAGCCTTTCCAACTGATCAAGCTAAAGTAGCTTTCGTGCTTTCGTACCTTAGTGGCAATGCGGCAGACTGGTCGATCCCTCTAGTAAATCAAGATGATCCGGTCCTCCATGATTTTCAAGCTTTTCATCTCAGTATGGAAAAACTGTTCGCAAGACATTCACAGGGGCAGGCCTTGGACAATGAGCTTCTTTCGTTGCGACAAGGTAATCAAGACCTTTTGGCTTATATTGCGTCTTTCAACAGACTGATAGTGGAAACTCACTGGCCTGCGGACAAAAGGATTACGCTGTTTTATAGAGGTCTACGCGGAGAGCTCAAAGATGTGTTAGCCCAAGTAGTGAATCCCCCACAAGATTGTTCGGACTATATAGACTTAGTCGTTCAAATAGATCACAGACTGCAGAACAGGAAGGCCGATCGTTCCAAGTTTGATGCTCGAGTATTTTTCAAACCGCCAACTCCTTCCAAAGGAGTAGACTCCGGGGAACCCATGCAAAAAGGGGGTCTGAAAGGTCCTCTAACACAAAAGGAGCGGGAAAGGAGAAAACAGTTGCAATTATGCCTCTATTGCGGAAACTCAGGGCACTTTCTTCGAGACTGTCCGGTGAAGCCTGCCAAGAAGGCAGTAGGAGCTGCAATTACCAAAGTTACAAACTCTGAGCAGGGAAACGACCTCGCCCGACAAGAATAGAGGTCCTCTTGCCGAGCGTGAAAACCAGTTCCGTGACCTCGCATTTCGTGATACCTATGGTCCTCATTAGCCCTGATAATCCGGATCGATTACATGCAATTGAAGCTTACGTCGACAGCGGTGCCATCGGCAATTATGTGGATCATGAAATGGTTTTGAGGATGAATCTAACTCTTTGTCCCAAGGCTGTAAAGGACGTCATTACTACGGTGGATGGTACGGAGATAGCCTCCGGGCCAGTAACGCATACCACTCAAGAGGTGACGCTAGTAAGTCAAGATGGACACCATGAGAAGATCGTGTTCGATGTGATCAAGGCCCCTCAGTTTCAGATTATTCTAGGAATACCTTGGTTAGAGAAACACAATCCTCTGATCGATTGGCTGGATCTACTCCTCCTTGTAGTAGAATTTATGCCCTCACCGAGCCTGAGAACCTTCACCTTCGACAATACCTGGATCAATACCTGGCAAATGGGTTTATTCGTCCTTCTAAGTCCCCTGCTTCTTCAGCTTTGTTCTTCGTTCCAAAAAAGGAAGGAGACCTTAGAACTTGTATAGATTATCGCTCCCTGAACCAGATCACCGTTAAGAATAGATATCCGTTACCTTTGATCCCTGAACTCCTGGACCAAGTCAGAAAAGCATGCATATATACAAAGCTGGACCTTAGAGGAGCTTACCACTTGGTACGAGTAAAAGAGGGCGATGAATGGAAGACGGCCTTCCGCACCAAGTATGGGCTATTTGAATATCAGGTCATGCCCTTCGGACTTTGTAATGCCCCGGCCGCCTTTCAATATTTTATGAACGATGTCCTCAGAGAGCTCATAGATGTGTGTGTTGTTGTTTACATTGACGACATCCTCGTTTATTCTTCATCGGAATCTGAACATCGGAAACACGTGAAAATGGTCCTCGAAAGATTGCATCAACACAAACTTTTCGCTAAGTTGGAAAAATGTGTTTTCAACGTGACTGAAGTTGAATTCTTGGGATTCATATTATCACCTGGCGGAGTGCGTATGGATTCAAAGAAGGTCGATGCAGTTCTCAAATGGCCATCACCATCCTCCGTAAAAGGTGTGCAAAGCATGTTAGGCTTCGCTAACTTTTACCGCAGGTTTATCCCCGAATTCTCTCGAATAGTCCAGCCCATCACTGCCTTGTTAAAGAAAAACAAACGTTTTGAATGGTCTACCGAGGCGGAACAAGCTTTCCAGGATTTGAAGACTAAATTTATCTCTGCACCAATCTTAAAACACCCTCGCCCCGAACTCCCCTACATCGTGGAAACTGATGCTTCAAGCCTTGCCATGGGGGCAGTTCTATCACAAAAGGACCCGGTAACCAATCAGTTGCATCCCGTGGCATTTTGGTCCCGCAAATTCTCGCCTCCTGAAATCAATTACACGATTACTGACAAGGAACTTCTGGCTATCAAGTCTGCCTTTAAGGCTTGGCGGCATTATCTGCTGGGGGCCCGACACACCGTTACTGTGATTACGGATCACCGAAACCTGCAATATTTGAAAACCGCAAAAGCCCAATCCTCTAGACAACTCCGTTGGGCATTATTCTTTGCCGAGTTTGACTTCATAATTACCTATCGACCTGGTACAAAAAACGGTAAAGCTGATGCCCTTTCTCGGATGGGAGTGGAAGAACACTTGATCAACCCTAAACCTGTACCAATCATTCCCGAACAAAGAATTCTGGGTGTAATCGCCACAGAATCCATAGAGGAAGTTAAGGATAAAGCCAGGCAACTTGTAACTCCAGCAGACATACAGAATTGGCATCTGCAGGGAAAGGACTTTGCAGTAAAGGACAACTTATTGTATTTCCAAGAACGATTATACCTACCCAGTACAGATTTACAGAAAAAAGTAATCTCTTGTTATCACGATTCTTTAATGGAAGGACATCCCGGTATAGCCAAGACCTCAGAAAAGATCAAGCGCTACTTCTGGTGGCCGTCTTGGAAAAAAGATATCAGAGACTTTATAATGTCCTGTGGAGTATGCGCCCAAAACAAGAGTCAAAAGGAAAGACCAGCAGGCCTCTTACGCCCTATTGACATCCCACCTCGCCCTTGGCATACGCTTTCTATGGACTTCATCACCGATCTACCTCCATGCTCCGGATACAATACGATTCTAGTAATCGTGGACTTATTCTCCAAGATGGCGCATTTCATTCCGCTCAAAGGCTTGCCAACAGCAGCAACTCTGGCCCGAAAATTTCTCGAAAACATCGTCCGACTGCACGGTTTTCCTTCAGTTCTAATTTCGGATCGAGGTAGTCAATTTATTTCTCATTTTTGGCGAAGTTGCTGTCTGTCGGCTCAAATTGATGTGAGACTATCGACCAGTCACCACCCTCAGACCGACGGACAAACCGAGAGGACCAATCAAACTCTGGAACAGTATTTACGCTGCATGCTGCAACAAACTGAAAAAACTTGGAAAGACATCCTTTGGATAGCCGAATATGCCTACAATAACTCTGTCCATTCGGGAACTGGGAAAACCCCGTTTTTTTCTTTTGTACGGCAGTCACCCTCGAACCTCGGAGTTGGATCCCCTCCAAGATCTTGAAACACCAGCAGTAGACTACCTGCATTCTACAATCACCCAAGCCTTTAAGGAAGCTGTTTCTCACCTTCAAAGGGCTAAAGAACAATACAAGAAAGGAGCAGATCAACATCGGAAGGAAGCCCCTCAATATCAAGTAGGGGATCAAGTCTGGTTATCCACCAAATATCTACCTCTAAAAGGGCCACGCACATTCAACCCAAGATACCTTGGTCCCTATTCCATCACTACCATAGTAAACCCAGTAGCGGTCAAGTTGGACTTGCCCCCGCACATGAAGATACATCCGGTCTTCCACGTCTCTCTATTAAAACCCGTGCAACCTCAAACCCGACTAACCAAATCTCCAAAACCTATCCTAGTTGATGGAGAACTCGAGTTTGAAGTCAAAAGCATTCTGGACTCCAAGATCTCCAAATCTAAACTATTCTACCTAATTGACTGGAAAGACTACGGCCCCCAAGAGAGATCCTGGGAACCTGCTGAATATGTCCACGCTCCTCGCCTAATCAAAAGATTTCACCAAACATTTCCTGACAAGCCAAAACCCCCGGAGAAGCCCGGTTTGGGAGGGGCCTTGAGGGGGGGTACTGTCATGATCTCTGCTTCCAAAAGGTCAGGGTTTTCCCAACTCCCTTGGAAGCAGATCCATAACCCAGGTTCCGAGTGCCAACCAGTCCCAATTGGGACCTTTTGGACCCAGTCCTGGCGCCAGTGGCACCAGGCTCATAAATATGCCCAGTCCCAGCGCTGGAAGCGCCGGGCTCATAATGCTTGGGTGGACTTACCTGCAGCAGACCATGCTGCTTACTTGCCTGCCAGTTGAGTCTCTGATCCTCTTCTGTTTGGAACTACTTTTCCTGTTGGGTGGGGCAGGAGCCACTCCCTAGATTCAGAACACTGGAACTCTTCTGGAAAGCAGGAACTCTTTTCTTAGGCGTGGCTGTGGAAGGAGACACCTAAGCACTACAGGAGGCTATTTAAACCACACCCGATGGATGAATCTTGCTTTGCATTATTCTGCATCCTCAGCAGCAGAACGCTCATCGTGTCTTCTGCATCTGATCCTGGGCCTAAGGAAAAAGGCTTACCATTCTGAATCCAGTCTTCAGCAACGCCTATAAAGACAAGAAAGAACAGGTTAGCATTACGGTCGTCAGTGACAGCTCTTCACTTACCTGGTCCATCGGCTGTCACCAACGCCTTATCCAGTGAAGAAACTGGTTACAGCACCCTGCCTCGAGGCAGATGGAGAGCACGGCGTTCAATTACCTAAGGTGAGAGCGTTAACCTTTGGGGTTCTACAGGAGAAGAGAAAGGGAAGAAGAGGGAGACATTCAATAACCCAGTTCATTAATCCCACATTTTCTATCTGCAGACATCTTACCCTTCGAACCAGACATACAGTGCACAGAGGTCCAGCCCAAAGAGCCAGCCGTGTGTTACACATCACCTTTGAAGATACGGTATACGCCCAGTCAAGACCGGCGCCTCTACGGGAATCAGGTGAGCGTTACAACCACTCTGATGAGGCGAATAGCTCCTGTTCCACTCAATTTGGGCAGCAGTATTGTGCAGATCACTGCATTGACTTCCGAAAACAGTCTGCTTGCTCAGTGGTATTGGGTTGACCAATGTGACGACATAGATGACTCCTGAGTGCTATCTGTTGGGGCAGTAGTGTTAGTCTGACCACTGCGATGGGAGAGATTACTCCCAATGCACTCTGCTTAAGTCCTGGCATTGATTTGGCCACTGTGATGAGGGACATGACTCCCGATACACTCTGCTAGGTCAGTGGTCTTTGGTTGACTACTGCGATGAGGGATAAGACTCCTAATACTCAATGAATCAATGGTATGCTTGAGGGAGATAACTCCTGTTGCACTCTGGCTTCTTGGTTTGGCTTTCCAGACCCCTCCCAGTCTTCCCGGAATTCCTGTTATCTTGTACTCTGTTGGGACATGACTCTGGGTCTTCCTGGGTCACAGGTTCCTTCTGACACCTGCGTGGCTTTGCAGCAGGCTCCCGCTGGTGGTCGTTGCACTGTTTCCAGACCTCACAGTTCACCTTTCTGCAGTCACCCTACCACCTTGATTGCTCCCAGCCAGCTCCTGAGACATTGTAGCAGCATCCCGTTCTTTGCGGCCTCCACCTGGAGGAACCGTTTCTGTGCGTCTCTAGTCCTCCCGGTTTGAATATCCCGGGCAGGACTTGCCTGTTGCTGGCTTCTGTGATGAGAGCTCTCTAGTCCCTTTTTGTTTTCTACTTTATACTGTTGACTCCGCCCTCGCATAACGCCAACACCATCTTGGAAAGTCTCTTTGGCACTCCATGCCTCCAGTAAGCCACCTCGTAGCAGTACTTGACGAGTTTTGCATATGGCTTCTCGTGTTCTTCTTTGCCCCAGTATGTTCTACATTTGTCACAGTCATAGCTTTAAAAAAGAAAGAGCCCCTCCTGTCGCACTTCTCAAAATCAAGTAATGACGAAAGTAGTAAATTTCAAAAAGGTATTTTGTTTTTCATTTCAAGTCTTAAGGTGTAAACACATATATGACAAGCAAGCCTTAAGTTAGCAACAAAAAAGCAGAAGTTGAAGCACGTATGAAAGAAAAGAATCTTGTTCTAGTTTAAATTAACTTTTTGTCCATACACAAATATGTTGTCCTTAGTTAAATTGCACTAGGTCAATGATGGAATCCTGGTAGATTTGTTTGCACTGATGCTGTGATTAAATCCAGTCAATTTCAAAATTTTAGTATCCTTAGTTGTATGCACTAAGTATTGAAATTATAGTCCAGGTTTCAAAAAGAAAGGTTGTAGATTAGTTAAGGCTTGAAATGTCCTTGGTTGCTTTCCCTAGGTTTCAGAGAAGGTTGCACATTGGCTGAGACTTGAAATGTTCTTAGTTACTGTCACCAAGTCAAGGTTGCGAAGAGGAAATTATAAGTTTGGCTCTGGCCTGAATGGTTGATCGATCCTGATTTACGGTGTGAGTATGATTGACTCTTAAATTGAAGTGTTGCTTAGGAAAAAAGGTCCTGTGATGGACTCGACTTAGCAGTATGAAGCAGAACAAAACAATACAATTCCTCAACACGTGTTTCCCCGCCGCAGAATCGCAGCGGTTCTTCAGGAGGATTGTTTGGTAAGTCGGTACTATGATGGTCTGAGAGGAAGAGGAGAGAAGAGTGGAGGTCAGATATGGGGGAGCATTGAGTCTTGTGCTGAATTTAACATTGTAGCTCAATATAGTGTCAAAACGGTATGGCAGAGATGGTACTTACATTTTTATGAGGTCAATAATGTCAATATGGTGATATCCGCTTGATCAGAAGGAGCGTGTCTTGGTCTTTAGCACAAAATATTTTCTGTAATAATTAGAACATGAGTGCTTGAAGATACTTGTTTGATGAAACTGGCATGACAGTATTACATTTACTAAATTCCAATGTGAATAGCTAGGTGTGTGCATTGGCTACATCAAAATCTTTGTCCAGTTACTGGTAAAAGTAAAACTGGAAAATAAATAGGCTTCAAGTAGAAAGAATGAATTAAATAATTAGCGGTAAGTGAACACTATTCTGGGAATAGAAGACCAGATGGACAGGTTAGGTGTCAAAAAGGAGCAATACGCTGTTTAAGATTGGTGGCAAAGAATGGTTAGCTTAGGTCAAGGTAGAGCTTATCCAGCAATCAGCTGGTAGATGAGCTGCTTACCGCTGTGAGAATCGAGGTCCTTCCCGTTCGGAATCTGCTGCCGTTCTGCCAAAATACAGTTTGTTTATGAGCGCTCGTAACGCGGGGCGACGCAAGCACAATGACGTCACGCGGACGCACGTTTTTGCGCGATGATGTCATCGTGCCCACGCATTGCCGCACTTCTACAGTCTTTCTTGTGTGGCAGATGTGCTGCTGCTAAAGCGTTATTGTTTGAATAGATATAGCGATTTGAACGGATGCAAAATGAACATCCTGAAGATTTGAGCAATATTGCAATGAGAAAAAAAAGGTAAATGTGCATGATCGATCAACCGTTCAGGCCACAGCCAAACTTATAATTTCCTCTTCGCAACCTTGACTTAGTGACAGTAACTAAGAACATTTCAAGTCTCAGCCAATGTGCAACCTTCTCTGAAACCTAGCGAAAGCAACCAAGGACATTTCAAGCCTTAACTAATCTACAACCTTTCTTTTTGAAACCTGGACTATCATTTCAAATTGACTGGATTTCATCACAGCATCAGTGCAAACAAGTCTACCAGTATTCCATCATTGACCTAGTGCAATTTACATAAGGACAACATATTTGTGTATGGACAAAAAGTTAATTTAAACTAGAACAAGATTCTTTTCTTTCCTACGTGCTTCAACTTCTGCTTTTTTGTTACTAATTTAAGGCCTGCTTGTCATATATGTGTTTACACCTTGAGACTTGAAATTAAAACAAAATACCTTTTTGAAATTTACTACTTGCGTCATTACTTAATTTTGAGAAGCGCGACAGGAGGGCCTCTTTCTTTTTTAGCTTTTCCAAGCCGAGGTCAGCCTCTGTGGCATCCCTCTCTATTTTTTACATTTGTTAATCTGCTAAATATCTTCCACCTAGAGCGCCACCACTGTTCCTAAGGCTGATCATTTCCTTCTTTACTAACAGTCATAGCTTTACAATAACATATGGTCCCACTATCAATGGTGGGAGAAAAGGGTGACCATGAAGGTAGGGGGTTCTCTGACAGAGTTGTAGGGAGTGGTTGTCCTTATCCCCAGGAGGGGAGTCCCTCCCTATGAGGTCCTCCCTCATATTACCAGCCCGAGTGGGACTATTGGGTAGCAAACTAACCTCCCTAACCTCATAGGAAAGGGCTCCCCCCTGGAGAGAAGTGACAAGACCTGGCAAATCATCACTGCTTGTTGTATCCGAAAGGGTGGCATCCAGTGTCTGAGTTGTTTGTTGTCTGTGGGTATTGGGTTGCTTGTATGATTTTTGACAGGTGTGCAGTTTGCATGTTTTTGGTGGGTTATTTCACTAGCCCACTGGGCGTGTGTTGTATACGGGAATTGTGAGGGTGCGGAAAAGAGAAGGGGTGGTAAGTTGGTTTTGGGTAATCTGTGGGTGTTGAGTAGTTTTATTGCCAGTTATTCATTCTGTGTTGTCCCATGTTTGCTTTGGTACAGCTGTATGGTTTGTAGAGGCGAGTTTATATGTTTATCTCAATGACTTGAATAGCCAGGTTTTTAGTTGTTTCCTTAATATTAGGCGGTTTTATGCCTTTCTTTCCTTCGGATTCAAGTTGCATAGTTTGGCTGTTCGATGAGAGAATTCCATTCCTCTGAATTTCCTTTCCTCACAGTATCAAGTTTCTATTTGAAGGTCATTACCTGATTGTAGTCTCCTCTTGGTTGATAACATGTGATTTTGGCTTGCAGAAATTGGACTTGTCCATGTAATGATTTATGGTCATGGCAACAGTCTTTGAAGTTAATGCATTTCTTTACTGCTAATCACTGTAGACTTCTCAGGGCTGGTCTGAAGTGGTCTATTCTATTTAGTCTTGGAATTAGTCTTGCTGCAGTATTTTGGATGCTTAGTAGTTTTTTGGTGAGGAATTCTGGCATTCCAATGTAGAGACTATTTACATAGTCTATTCTTGATAATATAACTGAGATGATTGCAAAGGGCTGTGGAGGAAATTGAGGTAAGGGAGTATCCCTCTTACTAATCGCAGGAGGTTGAAGATGTATTGGCTATTGCCTTGACTTGTTATTCCAAAGTGAAGCTGTTGTCCATGAGGGTTCCTAGATTTCCTATCACTGCCTGTCTCTGGTTGACTTACCATGCTCGGTGGCTAAGTCAGGTATGCCTTTGTTACATTGTCTTCTGGTGGGGGGATCATTGTTTCTGTGTTGGTTATATTTAGCTTGAGATCGTTGTTTGTCATCCAGGTGTTTGTCATTGAGGCATTTGTTGAGGGTGTTGTCAGGGTCTCGACCGGAAGTTATCTTGAAGATGAGCTGGGCTTCATTTGCATAGTTGTAGGCTGTCATTCCATTGGTTTAAATGAGTTTCATGAGTGGGCTATTGTTGATGTTCAGGAGAAGCAGGGAGAAGCTTGATCCTTTTGGCATGTCACAGATGATATTTCTAGTGTTTGATGTAAGTGGCAGTAGATGAGTTCTTCCAGTCCAGTTGGTGAGGAAAGCATTCAGCCATTGTAGTGCAGAGCTGGCCTGGGATTGGTAGTGTTTTCCCTTGCTTTCTACATGTTTCAGCAGTTATTTGATATAGGTTTGTAGTTAGTAGGGTCTACTGCAGTTCCCATCTCATCTTTTGGGAGCGGTATGATGAATGCTGATTTAAATGATGTTGGTACTATTCTGGTGTTTACGGATAGATTCATTAGAAGTTGGAAGTATAAAGCTGGTGTTTTATGGTTGAGTAGTATTTAGTAGATACACTGTGGGAATGGGTCACTGGGAGATCTGGCGATGTTGATGTCTTTTATTGGCTTGTCAAAACTTTTCTCACTTAAAGGTTTGAGTCGATTTAGTGTTGTGGTGGTTGTTGGAGTGCTGGTTTCTGGGGGTTGTTTGCGGTGCTAGGGCCTGCATCAGTGATACATTGCATTGCTTCTGTTTTTGCTTTTTAATGGATTGTGATGTTGTCACGTAGGGTTTGTGATTGTACGATGCTGTTGTTGCAAGAAGTTTTTTTTTATTTCCTTGATGATTTCTTTTCGTGGGTTTGTTGCCATTTGCATTCTTGCAGTGTAATATGCTTGCTTGATTTTCAGGACTGCTGATTTGTATATTCAAATTTGTAATTGATAATTGATTTTGTCCAATTGGTTGTAGTGTTTTCTCCATTATTTTTCCAATATATGGCTTGTTTTGTTAAGTTGCCTCAATTCTTCTGTGAACCATCTTGCTGTGATTTTCTTTGGAGTGGGTTTGAAGAGTTTAGGGGTGTTAATCAATCTAGCATGTCTGTGATCCAGGTGTGCACTGTGCACATTCTCTTACACCAAATCCGGTGTCATAGCAATTAGCTGGGAGGTATAATGTTTGGTAGATTCCAATATATGTATTAGGTCTCCAGGTCATGTTGTTTCCAGATTCTTTTGTTTGTCTTGGGAGTTTTATGTTTGTGAGCATAATACAGCTCAAGATTTTGATGGTGAATGGGATCCTATGATGGCCGCTCCATATGATTGGTACCGGTGGGAGGCAGTCAAGAGTTCATCTCTGCAGATGATTGCATCTAATGTTAGTCCACCTCTATGGACTATTTATTTAAAATGAAGAGGGCTTCCAGCAGGGCGCTGGGGGAGTTTGTTGTAGTTTCATTTTCTCTTTTGAACCAAATGTTGAAGTCCCCCAGTGCAAATACTGGTGAACTGTGAGGAATTCGGGGGTGGGGGGGCACAATGACCCATTCCTGGACAAGCAGTGCCTTATCTTCCATTCAGACCCGGGCTGCTTTGCTGATTATTGCATGAGACATGGAAAGTATTGGAATATGACACTACTATCAGTCACCTGCACTCCCTGCATCACCTTCTGCTTCCAATCCTTCTCATTAATTGCCTCCATCACTGCAAAGCTCTTTTCAATGCCATTAAAGCAATTCAATCTATGAAACACTTCAAGACAAGGCAAAAACTAGGCCTGGTTCGACTGTGGAGAGGCATGCTTCCCCCATTCCCTTATCCCAACCACAAACAATGGCTTGCACGTCTAGAGGGACTTAAAGCAGCCTCCTTTGGTAGAGGTGTCATGTCTACATGTTTGAGTTTTGCCACATCCTTTCTTAGCAGATGAGGAATATACTGGCCTCTGCAAGGAGTAAACGCCTGTTGGAGATGTGTGTTTTCTTCAGCATCTTAAGAGGGGACAGGCCAAGAATAGATCTAAATCTTTTGCTGTAGCTCAGATGTGTGGTATTTTCATCTGGTATTATTTGAACATCCTCAATACAACTGGAAAGGGGGACTTGAAAATCCTTGTTAGAACATGGTTCTTCAAACCATAGGAAACCATGCAACCTCTATTATTGGTGTGCTGGTGACTAGCCAAACCTAAGGCTGAACGTATCTGGAGAAAACTCCCATCAGATACCAATCACGCAGCCTATGAAGATGCAGCCAAACTCTTTAAGATTACTGTCTTTCAAGCAAAAGAGTCCAAATTGAATGCCAGAATAGAATTAGCAAAATCCAGCCCAAAGAACTAAAGGGGACTACGATTAAACCCCCGATGATCGTTGATAATGACTGGCGTCAAAATATTCATGATGGATTTATTCAGAAAACTCTAAAACATCAACTGCACGTTTCTGACCAGGTGAAAATAATACAGAACACAGAAGTAATCCCTCCCCCCAGCAATACTACCGCTGTAGAAGCTCCATTGTTCTTCTTTAAAGAGGTATCGGACGAGGAGGTTAGGGAGGTTATTCAAAAGTTAAAACCAACATCATGCAAGGGGGATACTTCTCTGCCTCCATGTTTAAGGACGTTTCAAAAACACTTGTACCATGGGTCACTACATTTATTAATCAATCTTTTCAGGAAGCCTAATAATATCAAAGAGGCATGGATTACACCATTGCTAAAAGAAAGCTAACCTTGACCCAATGGATGTGGCTAATTATAGACCCATCACGGACATTTCATTTGTGTTACAAATATTGTAAAACTTGCATATAACCAATACCAAACTTTCATAGAGCAACACAACATTGTTGCATCAGAACAATCTGGCTTTTGCCCCAATCATGGGATGCAGACTACTCTTTTGCATCTTAAATCCAATACTGCAAACATTATGGATGGTGGCAATATGGCACTACTTCTGTTGTTAGATATCTCTGATGCGTTAGATTTCGATCATTCTCTTTTAGCAGACAGACTAATTAAAGTTGGCAATTGTACCCCGTCTGCCACTTCTTAGATCAAATCTTTTCTTGGGCCAAGAACCGCAAACGTGGTTATGGAAAGCGCTCAATCATGCAGAACCTCTCTTCTATGCAGAGTTCCACAGGGCTTCTGCTTATCGCCACTGCTTTTTAACATTTTCTCCCAACCATTATGTGATCTTCTCTCCTCCGTATGGATACTGTTGGCAAATTACGCGGAGAACACCCAGATTGTACTGAAGCGCTCTGGATTGTACAGAGGACTATGAAATAATTAATGAAGTCTTTTCAGCAACACAATGCTGGATGGCCATGAATTCTTTAGCTCTTAATAATTCCAAAACAGACCTGCTTATCCAAGGAACCCAACAAAAAATAAGAATGTTAAACCTCCAATATAAAAACTTCAAGATTGCTGGAAACAATATTGAAGTCTGTGACCATGTCAACATATTGGGAGTTTGTTTTACTCCCACCTATTGTTTAAGAAGCATGTCACTTACCTTACATCTTTGTGTGCTTACTATATCTACTTGTTGTGGTTGATTCACCCATATCATACAGAGGCAAACCGAGCACTGATTGCTGCTGCCATTATTAACACACAATTAGACTATTACAACAGCCTGCTAGGACGGACCTCCCAGACCAACATAAGAAAGTTGCAGATTACACAAAAAGGTGCGGTATGTTATGTTATGTTACTTGCCATTTATATAGCGCCTTATGTATCATTGGTATGACCTGAAAGCGCTGGTAGGTTGAAAGCCCTGGGGAACCGCAGTTCAAGTCAGTAGAGAAAGAGAGTCTTGCATGGCGCGTGGGCGCACCGGATATGTGTGCAGCTGGTGTGGTTGTTGCATGATAGCTGCTTCTTAGCGGTAGGTTTGGTGCTGAGGAAATCAGTTGGATGTGTTCAGTCTGGAGGGAGGACACCCAGACTGAGTTCTGGCTGCGTCAGGCCTGAGGAGACGCCTAAGCTAGCCGGTACCTGAGGAGACGCTAGCCGGTATTTGTATATTTGTATTTCATTGAATTTATATAGCACTTTAATCCAAAGTGCTTTACATGAGAACTAGAAGAAATACCACAAGCATAAGATGGTAATTGAATCACAACTCAAAAACAGTATAAGGAACAATTTACATTATTGCTGAGGTAAGGGAGTGGAGAGGGACAAAGGAATAAGGAGGAGGGGAGATACAACGAACATAAGATGGTAATTGAAACACAAATCGAAAACATTATAAGGAACAATTAACATTATTGGTGTGGAGGGAGTGGAGAGGGACAAAGGAATAAGAGGGAGTGGGAGATAGTACAAATATAAGATGGTGATTGAATCGCAACCCAACAGTATAAGGAACAATTTACATTATTGCTGAGGTGAGGAGTAAGTGTAGAGGGACAAAGGAATAAGAGGGAATGGGAGAGATGAGAGGAGATGTTAGCGGAAGTAAGAAGGGAGGCAAGAGGGCGTGAGGAAGAAGAGAGGGAAGAATAAGACTAAGTAAGAGCAGGAGGTAGGATAAAAGGGAAGAAGAGGGGAGGAGAGGGTGTAGAGGTGGAGGAGTAGGAGTTGAGGCATCGGCGGGGAGAAGTAGAAGAGGAAGTGAGAGGTGTTAGGGGGGATTGGAAAAGATAAGATTTTAGAGGAGAGCAAAAGGAAGGTTAGGAGGGAGAAGAGCGGATGGGTAGGGGAGGAGGTTCCAGTGGAACGGAGCAAGGAGTTGAAAAGTGTGGAAGCCGGAGGAGGCGCTCAGCTAACTGTGTTTCATTAGGATGATGAGGAGTTCATGGGGTCATGTTAGTATGAGAACACCTATGTCGAATGTGTCATAGCATAGCTGTGTTCTAGTTGAATGATGGTGTATATGAGAGAGTAAGCGTAGTAGTGTGATATGGTGGTTATTAGTAAAGCTCCTGCGACCTAGCACGAGAGCAGGATAGGGGGCGTACATAGCGGCATACGTATATAAAGCGACAGGATGGATAGGGTAAACATGTGATGCAGATAACACGTGGATACAGGTACATAGCATATAAATAGCATAAATAGGAGATACATAGATATACGGACATATATCCACTCTGTCCTTTCCATCCACTCTATTCACTCTATCCTTTCCATCCACTCCATCCACCTTTTTCATAATTAGATAATTAGGTACACTTTCTAAATTCAAACTTTGGCACAGTGACGCTATTAGGCACACTATTTAAATACAACTATACCACAGTGACGCTATTAGGCCCACTTTCTAAATTCAACTATACCACAGTGACGGTATTAGGCACACTTTCCTGATCCAACTATAAATGTCAAGCCCTAGTGTCTGAATCGCAGCGTAAACTGCATTGGCTCCCGGTGGAGCGAATGATTCAGTTTAAAGGCCTGACCATAGTATTTAAGTGTCTTCTTGGTGAAGTGCCTTTCTATCTTTCCTCCAGAAACAATAAAGTTCCAGTCAGGTGTACCCTGAGCTCTAATAACACCCTCAGAATCCATCAACCACGAGCCACCCAAAAGAAAACTGGCGGTGCAAATTTTGATGTTTGGGCACCAGCCTTGTGGAACATGATTCCATGGGACCTCAGAGAATGTGTGTCAACTGTCATCTTCAAAAAGCTCTTAAAACATTTCTGTGTGTTAAAGGAATAGGATAAATCCTCTGCTAGCCCAGTGTGTCCTTCCTCCCGATGACTGTGGGTTTTTCAGTTGCATATCTTGGGAGCACCCAGAGGCCTAGGGGCGAGTGTTGCAGAATAAAAAACTATTTAGATAGATAGATTGATGGAGGGCCAAGATTGAAAGGTGAAATGCAGTACATATATTTAAGACACAGATGGATCGCCCTTGAATTTGGCACATGACAAAAGAAGCCTCTGATCAAAGATATGCGGCAAAATCACTGCAAATCACATTATTGCATGAACATACACAGTACCTCACAGTAATCCTTATGGACACCATTAGCATTTCTTCTACTACTATTCTGTTCTTGAGTTGTGCTCCTGTTACTTCACAACAACAATAATTAGTCAACCGCCAAACAACACTGTCGATAGTAGTACCTCATACAATTTGTTCACACTTTCCTATGAAATGAGGCCTACGAATATGAGCATTATTCTTTATTTCCTGTGAAATGAGAGCTCTCAAATATGAGAATTGTTTCGGGACATGAACCCAAGAGCATCAGACCTGCAAATATGTTAGTTAGAGCGTTCATTGATATTGATTTAGCACTGAAACTCACAAGATTATTAGGTGCAGCTTCTTTCCAGCTACTTCACACAATATGAGCATGGCATCTATTTTCTTTCAGGAAATATTATTTAATGTTATATTCCAAGATGATCCAACTGGGAGACGTGATCACTGAGCTTCTGAAATGTAGAAGACAGTGCTAGGAGGCTATGCTCACTGGCATTCAGAGTCAACTTGTCAGACTAAAGATGGTGGATGGGCCTGAAATAGACACATTCTGCAACGGTGCATGCCGTGGCATAGTGCTATTCCAAACTGGTGATGCAGTTTTGGTGATCCAATCCCCTTACCACCTAATCATGTAACTCGGATGTATCCACTTCCACATGGGGCACTCCAGTGTATTGGTTATGCCTCTATGAAAAGTATAGACTGCGATATCACGAGTTTGGCGGTGCTGTAAAAATTCAGCGTTAATAGCCTTACCACCACATTACTGCACTATGAGTTGGGCGGAAAGTTAGAAGATTAACCTCCAGCTCTGAGCTCGAGGTAAGTCCACTGATTTTTCACTGGTTTTTGGTGCAATTAACATAGCGGACCTACTGCTGCAGTAATTGCGCTGAAAATTCCCCATTAAGTCCAAAAATTTGGGATTTACACTGCCACCACCACTTATAATCCTGCGGTAAACCACTGTACCAAGTGGCCGTAACAGTTATTTCATTGGGTGGTATTCCGGTGGATTTACTGCTGTGATACCACCTAACTCATGGTGAGGGTGTGAAGTTTGCAAGTAAAAGATAGATGATGTAAACAGAGAGAGGAGGTTACGAGGAGTTGGTGAGAGGAAGTTGGAGGGACAGCAAAGAAAGTGCCTGGAGAGAATGATAACAAGGAAAGAGTGTGGAGGATACAGGGCAAGATGTTGTGTAAAAAGAGCAATGGAGGGAACATGAAGGAGGAAGAAAGGCAGTGTGGAGAGATCATCAGAAGAAGAATGGGAAGAAGCATTAAGAAGGCAGTTGGACATTTATTCGTAGGAGGCAAATGGAGTAAGCTATAGGCAGGTGGTTGGATTAAGTTCTGAGAAGGAGGTATGAGCGAGTTGCAAGGGTGAACCTTTGTTTTCTTTTTTTTTTCTTTCTTTTTGCAAAGGTTATTTTTTAACCATATGCAAATAAATAAAATAAATAAAGTAAAGGTGAACATCTGGGAGAAAGGAGGGCAGACGAGAGGTGTGCGTCAGGAGGTGGATTAATCAAACCCTGATAGGGATGACCCAGGGAGAGCTGTATCATCACATGCATGTGATGATACTTCAATGAGATGGATAAAGTCAAACAGGAGGAAGGAGAGGAAAAGCAAATTGAGGAGAAAGAAATCCCCTTATGTAGATTGTGACTAGTGGAGAAGATAGATGAGTTGGGTATTGTGGAAACCTGAGGGTGTCCTCACACTTAATCCCTATGGATCCTCTTCCCAGGTGGCCAGGGAAATGCCGTCGCTTTTGGATCCTGACCCTGGGGGTGGAGAAAAAAGGGAGGATCACCTGGGAGGAGGGACCTTGTTTATTGGGGAGAGGACATCCCTAAGGGAGACACAGTACTCCACCTTTCCATTCAAGGATTAACCCACAATCACATAAGCATTTATGGGATATTGTTACACTTTTCCCTCTAGCCAGGATAACACCAGAAAATATTATAAATCTAGAAGCCACAGAAAGAAGATAAAAGAGAGGGGGATAATAATGAGACATGGTATCCCCCTTTCCCTTCTGAAAATCAAGCTTACCCTCCCTCAGCCTTCATGGGCTATTGTAAATCATTTTCCATAATTTCCACTCATTCAACTCACTATGGTACTGGGACGAGTAGGAGGCAACTAGGAGTAGTGAACACTAGTAAGCTATTTCACCACTCTAGTACTGAGAAGAGGAGGAGGCCTGCAGAGTAGTGTAAAGGTCAGGCATGTTCAAACTATTCTACGAATTGTAACCAGCCAAATTGCAATTTGTGACTCACAGCTGCAACCTTTCAAGCAGTTGCTGGTGTATACAAAGGGAGGCAACCAGCAGCAAAGGGACCAGCAGGGAATCATGTGTGCGAGGAGGCAGTCATGGTCGGTCCTGCAAGATAGCAAGGATGATGGCAGACAACCCCTCAGGAAGCTGTGGAGCAAAGGGTCAGACAGGACGTGAGAAAGCCACAGGTGGGGAAGCCTCATTGGTCAGAGGCCCACAGCCAAAGCTGCAGACACAGAAGAAAGAATAAAGGTGACCAACAGCGTCTTCAGAGCGAGAGGGGCGCTGCCAGTGAGATCCGAGAAGAAATTGAAGTGCAAGCGTGTTGCGCGTGTGAAATGGAGGAGACGCTAGGGACCGGTGAGTGTAGTGGAAAGAGCACTCGAACCGGGTCTGTGTGAGAAAGCCAAATTAGGTGCAGAATTAATGGGAAAGCCTACGAATGCTGAAATTAACCCAAAGTAACAGGTTGAGAGGGAAGTCCAATGGCAATATATAATGCATTGAATACTGTACTAAAGGATGGCTTTTAACAAAGATGTGCCTTGATGACAAGTATGTGTGAAATATTCAAGTATGGCATATTGAATGCAAAACACATGTCGTATGAAGCATAAAAGAAAGCAAGTATGGAAGATTGCGAGAGAGCATGAAAGTAAGGTGGTGAATGAACAAAATCACCACAAAGTGAACTTTATATGAAAATACATTGTGGCAAGGCCAAAAGACTGGAAAAGGAGAGAACACTTTGTTGCAAAGCCAAGAGGCTTCTGAATAGAAACCTTGAGAATGTGACCCATAACACAGGTACCGATACAGAAGAAACTGTGAGAACTAGAGAGCCTAGGGTTCCTGTTTGCATGACCTGTAATGGGTGGACTGTTTGGTCGGACAACAGCGCCTAGACCAGAGAACCCCACTTGTGAAAGCCAAAGAGGTTGCTGAAGTGAAACATGAGAAAGCAATTGGATTGAACTTTTAAGAAACCATAGAGTATAAAGGAGGCCTGGAGCTGCTTTTCAATATTGAAAGCGTGAGAAAAAGTACAAGTGCAACTGTCTTGAACTTGGGGAAGAGAACCCCAAGGTTTTGTAGAACTGTCTTGAACTTGAGAAAGGGCACCCTGAGGTTTTGTGGAACTGTCTTGAACTTGGGAAAGGGCACCCCGAGGTTTTGTGGAACTGCCTTGAACTTGGGAAAGAGGAGCTGATAAGTAAGCCAGGATCTGAAAGGAAGCGCAGAACTTTCGATGGACCACTATTTCTTTTATTGCTGACATCCCACCACATTGTTTAGCTTTATTTGTGAGGGCAAGTTTAGGTTTTGGACACAGGCAGACTTTAAAGTTGAACTTTCTGGCTCAGACTTTCCTTAGTTTCTTTAGGTATGGAAATCCCACTTTAGGATAGGGCAAGTCAACCATTCTGAAATGTGAGTTAATAAATATGTTTTTGTTTGAACTTTGAATCTGTTGTCTGTGTCATGCTACATGATGCCTTCACAGTATTCAGGGACAGTTGAAGGGCACTGAGATGGACAGAGGAATATTTAGCTAATGGAGAGACCCTATCCAAAGAAAGTTCCCTTTTCACTGGGGAAGGCTGTGGGGACCATAGACCTCTTTCAGAGATTGCCTTTTCCCTGCTGGAAGGGACCAGCATGCAGGCACACGTGGTCCACTGAGCACCTTCTTGATAGAAGTCCTTCTACAATAGAGGGTGAGAAATAGACCACCAGCAGCCCCAGATACCAGAGACAAGAAGAAGTGTGCAGATATTTAAAAACGTGTGCACTGCAGTGACCTTTGCGACCATATCCAGCCACAGAGGGAACCCTGACTGAGGCTTAACAGACTGAGACTCAAAGTGCTAATCCCAAGGAGCAGCAATTCTGTAGTTGTTGAAGGTTTGAATTTACCATACTCATTTGGACCACCCTTGCAACTATTTTCAAGAACGAGTGTTTTAAGCTAAAGTTCTGCTCCAGCTTTGAACTGATCCCGCTCGGCTTTGTGAAAGACGTGAACTGCTTTCCTGTGCGTTTCCACTTAATAGTCCTACATTGAACAATGTGAACAGTTGGTTTAGAAATCACAGCTCAAGTACATAAAGTTTGATGTTCAGGCAATCTTACTATCCTCCGTATTATGTATATACATTATCATACATTATATTCTACTTTAATCAGCCTATTAATATTTACATGCATTTTACTGCTAGACATTGTGTGTTCTTACATCCTTGACAGAAGATTGCACAATGAACACAATGAAATGGGCTCATTCCTAGTTGACAGCATGAACATGATGCTGATGGAACCTCCAATTGCATTAGAACAGCTGGAATATAGTTAATTGGGTTTGTGCCTTAGCTTAGGAATATTTTAAAACACTGTTTATTCCAAGTCACAACTCTACTACCATGTTCTGTCATTGCCAACATTTAGTCCATGCATTTCTCTTCTGATTAACCACTTCAATTCAGATTTACTCTTTTCTCAATCAATCGTTTCACCTATGTTTTAACCATGCAATCAGTGTTGCAACTTCCCTTCTAAGTAGGGTTGCATGTATGCACGCAACCATGGGCTCCCAAAATGGTTTTGCAACTTATTGTGAGTCTTTTGCTCAATTGGACAGTCACTCCTGTAATACTTGTGCACGCGCCGTCCGGCTCCTTGATCTGCCTTGGTCCTACACTCCTTGCCAAACGCAGTCATTATCTACAATAAGGTGTGGTGGTGCTGGGTCATGTGCCTCTCCACAGCATCCTCCACTGTTGAGGGATGTGGTTCCAGGAATCTGATGATCATCTGGCAATACAGGTATTGGATTGCAGCACAACGCATCAGTCAGTGTCTCAATGCCTGTTCAAAGAGAAGCACATTGACACGACTACCACCACCAACACTAATATACTGTAGTGATGGTGATGGATACCTGGTCCTATTGGTTAGAGGTACCAATGGTCCTATTGGTTAGAGGTACCAATTGTGCAGTATGCAAGGGGGAAGGTTCAAATTGCTTGGGACCTTGGACTGCTGATGTAAGTGCATCCCGGCACCAGTGGAGGTGTCCTGTTGTGAAGAATTTGCGTACTCTGCCTCCTTAACTTCCCCTCAACAAGAAAGTGATGTGGAAGAGGGGA
Organism: Ambystoma mexicanum; assembly: GCF_040938575.1. Taxonomy (NCBI): domain Eukaryota; kingdom Metazoa; phylum Chordata; class Amphibia; order Caudata; family Ambystomatidae; genus Ambystoma; species Ambystoma mexicanum. The sequence goes on from NC_090929.1 coordinate 1,587,532,717, forward strand.
CACATGGAGTTGACTTGTCAGACCACGCCTCTGTTTCATGCACTTTTGCATTGCTGTGGATCTCAAGGAGCAAACCTTCTTTGGTATACCCTGATTCATTGACATTTTGCAGAGGTTGCATATCACAATGCCTTTCACCCCTCACAGTCTTATTCATCAGCAAACAAAAGTTGTTTGAGGCCAATGAAGAAGCTGCTACTGTCTGCGGTCAGGTCTGAAACTTGACAAGGGAAGCATATGACAGCCTTACGCCCGCTGCGAGGGAAGACACTGGTGCAGAAGACTCTGTCTATTCCTTCACTTGGGGTTGGGGGCCACCACTGTCTCCTCCATCAGTACTGCCATGTAGTCCACAGACTCATCACAACTTCTTCAACAAGCTCTGGCACTAGGACTGCCCGGTCCCTGTTCTGCCTGATCCATACTCCCACAACGTCCTCTCTATATGGCAGTCGCAAACCCTCCATTATCAGCCCTGCCTACTCAGCCTTCTCTTCAGCCTCCTCCCACTGTAGTAGTGTCTAACCATCTTTCCTCAGCCCTGCATACTCTCCTCTTCCTGAGCCCCCCTTCAAGGTCTTCCCTACGTCAGGCAACATTTGCCATCACAGTGGAAGGCCTGCACATGCACCCACAAGTGTAGCAGGCACACAATTCTTCTTCAAGAACTGGAAAAACAACAGAATTGAACCCCCTCTTACTTCTCCTCCTTTCCCTCCAATTACAAAGTCATTCTCTGATTCTAAATTTCATTTCCTTTCCAATAAAGGGCTAACACCGGCCAACACAACAAAGACAAGCGACTGACTAGGGCAAAAATGAATCTTCATGGGGTTCCTGAACACACAAAGGAATGCTCACAACTACTGGTGGACTGGTGGGTCCGACCCATGATGGAGACCCTGTAGGGGAGGGGAAGGGTGGGAGAAGGGAGGTAGGTGTAGGGAACATTTGAAGTCAGGATTCAATTTCAAGTATTTGTTCTTTATTTGGGTGATGGGTGGAATGTTTCTTTGATGTATACACCCCCTCCTGGGCACAGGGACGTCATTTCACCAAAGGGTAGCAGAAGTGACATCACACAACCCTTGACCTCTGATGAAGTGACATCATGGGAAGCGATGGAACTCAACCTTTCACCCCTCGACAAAACAGGTAAGTGACATTGCATAGTATTGTTTCTAAGTACAATACGAACAGTATGGTTACGATATCACTGTAATGTGATACATTTCATACAAGAATGGTTCAGCATTTGTATTGTTAAAATCACTGCGTATGGGCCCATGTACCCAAATCACTGTGAATGCAAGCAGACGTCCGAGGCCAAACGATAATTATGTGTTATTATATCGCATTTATGCTTAAGTGCTTTATATAGAACAAATATACATACATCAACCTGTGTTGGTACTCGTTTATCAACGTCAGCTAGATAAAAAGCTGAGTTGACCGTGCTGGGAGTCGAACATGTAACCGGCAGATCACACACACATTGCAGCAGCAATCGCTCAACCCACTGAGCTATCTTACCGGCTATACAGCACATGAGCCTAAATCTAAAAAAAGAAACAGAAATAAATGTGTTTTTTTTTCCTTCTTTTTTGGGGGGTAGCAAGGGAGACCACAGGGGTCGCAGTTGGCGACCCCTAAATGACATCTATGCCTGTGCAGTGTAACATGTATGTGGGTTATCTTTCTCTCCTTGGAACGACATGTGGCCATGAGAAAATGGGTGGGTGGGTCTTGCGGTTGTGTATGGAATGGTCATCAAAGTGTGGGTCACAGCCAATGTAACCTTCGCGTATTCTCATTGGACCCTCACAGCCACTGTTCCATTGTTCAGCTTTCTGTGTGTTGTCTTAGTCCTCCCAATTTGTGATTTGTGATCTGTAATTTGTAATTTGTATTTTGTTATGTTATTGTATTCAAGGTACGACTGCTATATGTTAGTAAAAAGATTCAAATAAAAAAAACGAAGGATTATCTGGTTCACATACACACATGCTAACTTCTGAGGTTGAACAAATAAGCAGGAGTACAACATGGAACTTTTTTATTTATGCTGTCATTTTTTCTGGGTACAAGGCAAGGTAAGGGATTCAAATGGTAGAGAAACCCACATGGCCTAGCCGGACAAATACGCTGCCAAATGGACGGGTGGCTACAATTGTAAAAATATCTTTTTTTTGTATTTTAAACATTTTAGTGGGACATACCGGCGGAAAAGGAACAGGGGCATCTTTGCAGGTATTTCTAAACCTTTTAAGAGGGAAATAACAGCAAAACAGCAAAGAAGAGAAAACCCCACAACTTGATGGCATTGAGGTCTTGCGACCATTTTCGGGGGCAATCTGGAGTCTATTCAGAGCTCATTTTAATCTTCATGGACTAGGCACTGTGGTCACTAATCGTGTGATCCAGAATCAAACAAAGGTGGCCCACACCAACGCCATCAGAGGATCTTATTGGTGTGTTATGATTTAGTGATGGACAATCCCGCTGCTGGATCCTAGTGGCTGATTTACGTGCACACGATGAAGCCCAAAAAATCCATTACTTAAAAATATGAGGGGTGTGTTGAAGGCCCCCGAAAAAAAGCAGATATAGCTTGAGTCCTCAGATGCTATGGCGGCACGTGCTTTGGACTTAATTGTTGCCTCTATACCAGGGGAGAAATCTGATGAGAAATGGGACATTTCACACCCTAAACCAGTGGTATTCAAACTTTGTTATGCCAAGCGCACCCACCCCCATCCCGTTGAGTAGAAATATGGCTGGGCCCCCATAGATGTAATTTCTGCTTATGTTTACCATTAAAATCAGTCACTGTACTCCCTTTTGGAAGAGTCTGGGGATCCAGCCACACAGTTTGAAGCACACTGCCCTAAACCTGCAGGGGCAAAATCCATCCAAGAGGGACGTAATAACTAAGCTATGCCTCGACCAGCTGCACAGGAGTGCTAGTCATTAGAAATGGTGTGAGGAGCAAAAATGTGCCGCTGATAAAAGCCCTCAGGGACGTTTTGTTTCAGAGAATCGACTCCATTTCTTTCTATGTCTGTGGTAATGATGATAGTGACTCTTTTGTGGCAGTATATATATTAGGCTGCTTTGTGGCAAATATTTACATATACAAGTACTTGCAAGCATGTGTACTATTAAATGCCCGCCATGCTGCACTGGCGGTAGAAGGGTGCTTTTAATTTAGGCGAGAGCTGGAATGATAGAATGAACAGATAATTGGCATCATTATGGAAAGAGGAGGAAATATCTCCTGTACTTGGCAGGAGGATGGGCTTCATTACAAGTTTGCCAGTCTGGAAACAAAGGTTGCCGGTAAGCTCACTGGCCGCCTCATTTCCGGACCGGCTAACTACGAGTCTGCCTGCCGGAGCCGATGTGCCCGAGAGGTCTGACCCTGCCGGGTGCAGCGGCCACGGTAGGCGCACTCTTAACAGGAATGGGGACCTACATTTCTTGGCTGCCGGGATTGTAATCTCCTGGTGGCACCGGGAAGTCAGGCGCTGGTAAATTATTCTGAGTCCGGTGACAACCCACCAGTATCACCATGGTTACTGCCAGACTCGAATGATATGATATTTATAACGCGCTTAATACCCAGAGGTTTCTAAGCGCGGACCCAGGGATCGAACCTGTGTTGCTCCGTGTCGTCTTGTTTCCAAGTCGAGCACGCTGCCGCTGAGCTATCCTCCTGGGACAAATGAGGCCCAATGTCTCCACTTAGCTTCCAAACATTGGAGAATTCACTACAGGCAGAATTGCCACCACTGGTAAATGCTTAAAGTCTGCTTAAAGTCTTCATTGTAGCCAGCTTTTAGACCCAGCACCCCTTTATTACGATTATTAATATTATCCACTTATAATGCGTTGGAGCCTGAGAAAGAAAGAAAGAAAGAAAGAAAGAAAGAAAGAAAGAAAGAAAGAAAGAAAGAAAGAAAGAAAGAAAGAAAGAAAGAAATGCCGGCGAGCACGTTAAGCTTAAACTGTATCTTAAGCTTTGGTATATTACCAAACAGTGAGTGAAAAGAAACTACAGCCCTCCTCCGTCCTCCTTCCTGTTGCCACATGTACAGGGTGGTAGGACGTTCATTTACCGACAGTCATTTTTCATTTTTCCAATGGAGTTTTTGCTGATTTATTATTCTCCAAAAAACGAATACAAAATTATAGGGGGTTGTGTAGAAGGGAATGTAAGGCAGTGGTAGGGGTAGAGAATAGTGTTAAATGAAGAGTGGGCCATTTGTTGGGGAGCCCCACAAAAAGAAAGCATTCCACACAAAAAGAAAATCGATAAATGACAGTGCATAGAACCGTGCAGTGCAGCTATCCCTCCAAAGCGAGGGTAGCTATACATTTTGCCGCATGTCTTGGAAATACAAAACAGGCAAGTGGTCCTTGCAGTCTACCATGTAGGGGACTCATTTACACGGGAGCGCCACATGTGAACACAGACCATCCCCAGAGAAATGGTCACTGCAGACCTGCAGTGTTAAACATTAAAAGTCATATTAAAGAAATATTGCACTGTCGCAAATGCAATTTCCGAATGCATCTGCTCAAGGGCGCAATCTTCCTAGTGCAACAAATATATGCTTTGAATGTGTTTTTGCAACAAAGCAAAGTTGTCCGCACCGCTAATAATATTCCATAATAGCACCAGAGCAAACATTTCCTGGGTGCAAGCATGCTCCAGAAGAATACATGTTTTGGACTGGGACAATTTCTTGAAAAACTTCACTTGTAGCACTGCAAGAGGTATCTAATATGTGGCTTTTGGAATCGCTTTTTCTGGAAACTCAACATTTAAGCTGGCGCACAGAAATGTGGGTGCAGACAACGACACCTCAATGGGCCAGACAAGAAACCTGAGCGTTTATGAATTCTTATGAAGACAAAGGGAATGGATTTCTCTCACGATGAGGTGGTAATCTGTTGATCACGTGGGTAGGCAGGGTCGCCGCCCTTTTTACGCGATCCTCCTATTTGCATTGTAACATACTGAGTACGTTTTCAGTATATAAGGGTATAATTGCAAGTTCGTTCTCATGGTGACGTCATTGCCCAGCGCCAGTCCGTGCTGCTTTTGTCGTCCTTGCGCGTAGTGTCTGCACAAATAACAGAGGGGGGCAGCCTTCCTATACATTGGCAGCTGGGACTGCAAAATGAACACGAGTACACGTGCTGCTGGCTATTTGTTCTCTGCTTGTCTAACAAAACATATTTAAATGTGAAAATCACAAGAGACGTTTAAATAGCAAACAAGCCCGCTCGAATAAATAGCAGATCAATGTACGTTTTTGGGAAGGAGAGGAGAATTATTAAGCTGGAGATAAAATGGTCGTTTTTCCTCCCGCTTAAATTACGTACTTGCTGTATGTCGTTGAAATTGTGTATGGCTTTTATATGAAAACATTGGCAGCTGTTTTTATTTTATTTTCTGATCCTTGCATGCTCTTAGAGTGACATGATCGTGTGCCTTGGAAGCAAGAAAACGCAGAGCAACACAGATTCGAATCCCCATCCCACTGGTCTCCAGCATTAGGCATGACATAAAAGATTAATTCATTGATTGTGGAGTACATACTCATCTGTTGTGCCATCACGGCAGGGAAATACAACATTTTCTCTTTCAAGTGTGTGAAGATAGTAAAAGTTGGTATTTGTAAATGATATGATATGATATGGCATTTATAATGCGCCTTAGGTGTTTCAAGGCGTGACGAGGCAAGGGAGGGGAAATAGAGGGAAGACAGACAACGATCTTACTAGGCCAGGTGTCATTCAGATCATGCAAGTGCAAGGGAAGGGGTAAGAAAAGTGCATGGGGTGAGGGGGAGGGGAAATAAGGTTCCTTTCTGCCCCCCCTACACCTCAGCAATAGTGGTAGATTGGGGACAACATTAATTGCAAAAGGGAAACAGATAACATTTTACCTGGGTAGCTTTCAACTTTGGCGTGTATTCCACCATGATATGATATGGCATTTATAACGCGCCCCATACACAAGTGTTTCAAGGCGCGATGAGGCAAGGGAGGGGGAACAAAGGGAGGACAGACAACGATCCTACTAGGCCAGGTGTCATTCAGATCACGCAAGTGCATGGGGAGGGGGAAAGGGAGTACATGGGACAGAAGAATGAATAAGATAAATAAAACGGCCAACTGGTGGCAAGTGCAAGGTAAGTGCAGACATAAGTGCTGGTAGGGGGACTGTAGGGATACAGAACCAGTCCGCAGATGCAGGGGTTGCCAGGGAGGAAGTGCAGGTGAGCAACTGGCGGGGCCTGGGCCCGAGATCAGAAGGGTGGCCAGGTAACCAGTGCAATTTCAGTCAGAAATTCAGCAGGGGAGAGGGGGGGAGAGAAAGCAGAAGCAAAGAGGAAGGTTTTGAGGTGCTTCCGGAACCTAAGATGGTTCTCCTCAAGTTTCAGGGAGGCAGGAAGGCTGTTCCAGAGGGAGGCCCCTGCTGAAGAGAGAGATCTAACACCAACACATTGCTTGGAGAAGCGACTGACCCTGAGGGAGTTGGAGGCCGATGAGCGAAGAGCTTGAGAAGGAAGATATTTAGGAAGAGAGAGTTGAAGGTATTGCGGCCCCAAGCCCCAGAAGGCCTTGTGGACAATGTAGAGGATTTTGAACTTAAACCTCGCAGCCACTGGGAGCCAGTGCAGAGATTTCAGTCCTGGAGAGATACGATCCCTGGGCTTGAGGCCAAGGACAAGTCTTGCAGTCCTGTTCTGGATATGTTGCAGAGGGCGGAGAGTAGAGGCAGGCACATTTAGATAGAGGCTGTTACAATAGTCCAGCCTAGACAGAACCAGAGCCCTGGAGACAGTGAGCTTCTGGGGGAAGGAGAGGAAAGGAAGAATACCTCTGAGGAGGTGCAGCTGGTAGTGTGACTTCTTAGAGACGTCAGAGATGTGAGGAGAGAAGGAGAGTGTGGAGTCGAAGATGACCCCAAGGTTTTTAGGCTTGCAGGTGGGTGCAGGAAGAGGGCAAAGAGAGGCCGGCCAGAGAACTGCAGGGAAGGAGGGAGTGGGTGTGCCGATGAGTAGAATCTCAGTCTTACTGGCATTAAGGCAGAGGTCATTGGTGGCACACCACTCCTGGATAGTAGACAGACAGTCAGAGATGAGGGAAGGAGAGGAGGAGGCCGAGGGTAGCCTGAAAATTAGCTGGGTATCATCCGCATAGCACTGAAAATTGGGGCAGAGAGCGGCGATGCGGAGGGCAAGGAGTGCCTGGTATTGGTTGAACAGCCAGGGAGAAAGGTTAGATCCCTGGGGGACACCACAGGTAGAGAAAAAGATATCGGAGAGGAAGGACCCAAGTTGGACCTGGGAGGGTCGGTCGGAGAGGAAAGAAGTCAGCCACGCCAGAGCCTGACCAGTAATACCCAGGTTATCACAGAGACCGTTGAGCAGGATGGCATGATTCACAGTGTCAAAGGCAGAAGAGAGATCAAGCAAGATGAGGACGTACGAGGTGTTAGAGTCAAGGTTGGAGAGCAGGTCTTCACGGATGTTCAGGAGAGCAGTTTCCGTGCTTCTGGTAGCTCTGAAGCCAGACTGATGGTCATGAAGACAACCAACAGATTCAGTGTGGAGATTAAGCTGGGAGATGGCCAGTTTCTCCAGGAGCTTGCCCAGGAAGGGAGTGATGGAGACTGGGCGATAGTTAGTCGGGCAGGAGGGGTCGGCAGAGGGTTTCTTAAGAAGAGAGTGCACAAGGGAGTGCTTCAGGGTGGATGGGGAGACTCCAGTGTTGAAGGAGTGATTGCAGAAATCAGTCAGGGCAGTAGCCATGGAGTCGATGTGGTCCTTGATAGTTTTGGAAGAACAGGGGTGAACCTGTTTTGATGAGACTTTCATAGATCAGGCTTGTCTAGAAATCTTGTCTGCAGAGAAAAGGGGAAAGGCAAAGAAGGAGGGAGAGGAGGTGGCTGCAGAAGGGACAGAGGAAGAGCAGGGAATAGAGGGAGGGAGGCGGCAGGAGGAGAGTGAGGACAGTGTTACGAAGTACGTTGGGCATACACATGCGCAAGCCTCGTTTGGGCTCACGCATGTGCATAAGATATAAAGACGTCCCGAATGGCAGTTGCCGCCGGGACCTTGTAAACACAAGACGCGTCTCCAGACTCTCTCTGTGTGAATGTGTATGCATGTGATATGAGGCGGCCCGAGGCACTCAAAGACACACAGGAGCGATCGATTACATCAGCGTTCCGTAGCATTTCCCCTCATTACGCTGCTCGAATCCGACACGGCGGTGGTTGGCCATCTTGAATTTTCACCGGTGATAGTTGCGGCCCGCAAGGGTGATCGTGCGCTATCCACGGAGGACAATACTACCAATTTTTGGAACTTTCATGGTTTCCCACGCTGGGAAGCCGTGATTCTGTGTCATCCCTGGCAGAAGTCAGAAAACCTAGGTGATATGGCAAGGAGGTGTGGCTGAAACAAGTTGCTGCACACAGCAAAGAAGGTCAGTGGTCTCTGAAGCAGAGTGAAGGCTGTGTGGGGTAAAGGTTTGCAGCCTCATAGAACTGGGTGAGGTGCCTGTGCGACTTGTCCTGCGAATATGAATGACCAAGATGGTGCACCGGTTCCCCCTGCACGGAGGTCACGTCGACAGCAAGGCACCGATGCCAGAATTCGACCCATCAGGCCCCCCTCCAAGCTGGGACCCAAGTGGTTGATCTGGGTCATGAAGTTGGACTTGTTCTTTAGGGCAACAGGAGAAGATGATGACGATGCAAAGGTGGCGACGCTGCTATACTCAGCAGGGATTGAGGTACACAAAATCTATGAGTCATTAAACCTCCAAGTAGTGACATATCCTGCAGTCAAAGCTGCTCTTCAGAATCATTTCATCCCACTGTCAAACATGGACTATGATAGATTTGTAATGTGCAGAGAAAATCAACATGATGACGAATCGCTGGACCAGTTTTGTGCGAGGTTGCGCCAACTATCAAGCACGTGCAGATGGGAAAATGAAGAGGGGATGGAACCAGGTAATACAAGGGTGCAACTCAAGCAATTTGTGGAGGCAGATCCTGCCGGAACCCGGAATGACGCTGTCACAAATCCTGGACACTGGTAGGGTATATGAGCTAGCAGAACGAAGGCGGGCAAAGATGGATGCTGCAGCTCGGCCAGGCAAAAGTGAAGAGGCTTTTGCTATAGGGAAAGCTGCCGCATCCAAGTCTAGGTGGAGCCAAAAAAGACAAGACGCATCCTCTACCCAAGGTGCTCCAGCATCATGTCAATACTGTGGATACGACCTGCCGCACACAGAAGACTGCCCTGCGAAATCAAGAGTGTGTGGAAGGTGCAGCACACCAGGACACTACGCCAGAATGTGCAGAGCTGCAACCCCAGTGGCAATCCAAAGAGGCCTGGCGAGGGCGAGTGGGGGCAACTTCAGGAGGTCACGGAATGTGGCTGCGGTGGAGCAAGACATGCAGAGACTCAATATGGCTGAAGAAGAGGAAGATGAGGAGGACATTTTCTTTATTTCCAATTTAGCCACTGGAGCCAGAAAGAGGAGGCAGCCCACCTGCATTGTAGACATCAAAGGTACCCCACACCAGTCTTAATCGACACTGGAGCGTCAGTGTGTGTCCTGGCTACTGAACATTACAATGCCCTCCCTGGCCATTCTCTCCTGAGCTGCGCTGCATCGGAAGCTCTGAATATCGTCCACTTTACTCTAGCTGTATACCAGTCGGACATAGAAAAGCTCCTGGAAAGATTTGAAAACCTGTTTCAGGGGGTAGGAAAATTGAAAGCTGAACTGATACGATTGCACATTGATGACACGGTACAACCTACAGCCCTTAAACACAGCAGGATTCCGTTCCACTTAAGAGCACAGGTGGAGAAAGAGTTACAGACACTAATAGACATGGACGTGATCGAAAAGGTGGAAGGCCCCACACCATGGGTGTCGCCCATCGTAGTGGCGCCAAAGCCCAAACAGCCAGGGGCCGACCTATCTGCCACTATAAAAAGGAAACGTCACATTACCCCGACGTTGGATGACATTGTCAGTGAACTCCAAGGAGCCAAAGTGTTTTCAAAACTGGACCTGCGTTCCGGGTACCACCAGCTTGAATTACACCCGGAATCACGATACATCACTACTTTCATAACTCACAAAGGGTTGTATCAATTCAAGAGACTGAGTTTCAGTGTGTCGTCCTCCGCAGACGTATTTCAAAACACTATCAAGGGAGCGCTTGCTGGGTTAGAGGGGTCCTCAATATGAGTGACGACATTCTCGTTTTTGTGTCGTCTGAAATGGAGCACATGAAGAGACTGGAACTTACCCTGCAAAGGTTGAGCAAACTAGGACTAACCCTGCACGGAGGAAAATGTGAATTCTTCAGGGATAGGATAGAGTTCTTTGGGTTTGTCTTTCACGCTGGAGGGATATCTCCTGACCCAGACAAAGTCTGCGACATTCACAACACAGCAGCCCCGGAGTCACCAGCTGAAGTCTGCAGTTTCCTTGACATGGTAAACTACTGCGGGAGCTTCACCAAAGGACTGGCGTCCCTCTCGGAACCCTTATGAGCGCTAACGAAATGTGACGTGGCCTGGACGTGGGACAAAAAGGAACAGAAAGCATTCCAGGACATCAAGTCTGCGCTGTCGGACCATGACAAAATAGCCTACTTTGATATCCCACGAAATAGTCTGAGATTGTGGTGGATGCGAGTCCTGTGGGCCTGGGTTCTGTACTGCTGCAGGCCAACTCACAAGGCAACATGTGCCCCATCGCCTATGCAAGCAAAGCCCTGTCAGAGACAGAGAAAAGGTACTCTCAAATCGAAAGAGACGCACTTGCGATACTGTGGTTCTGTCGGCACTTCCGCCTCTACATTCTTGGTAAGCCAGTGGTGGTGATCACTGATCACAAACCTCTCATCCCCATCATGGCCGGTGTATCTTCAAAGCCTCCCCCACGCATCGAATGCTGGATGCTGTCACTCATAGAATATGGCGTGAAGATGCAATACCAGCCAGGTACCAATAACCCGGCGGATTACCTGTTCCGCCACCCCAGCCAAGGAAGGGCGCAGGACCGTGGGGAGGTTGTTGCATGCCAAGAAATAGTGCACCATGTAGTGGAAGTGGCCATGCCAGTGGCGCTAGTTCGTCAACATATCATCACGGCGTCAAACGAAGACGAAGTGTTCCAGGTCATCAAGTTAGCCATAGGAAGTCGGGAATGGAAGGAAATACTGGGCAACAACACAAGGCGAGAAGCAAGGGCTCAACGGGACATGCAGGCATTATGGAAGGTGAGACACGAACTGTCGGTACCAAGGGTGCTTGTGTCAAAAGTGCTGGAGCTTGCACACACAGGACACCAGGGATCCGCGAAGACCAAGGCCCGACTGAGACCGAAAGTGTGGTTTCCTGACCTGGAGGAGAGAGTAGATGAACATGTGAGGGGATGTATATCATGTCAGGCTGCTAGTCCAGCAGAAAGAGCACCCCCAATCAAGTCTATGACGAGGAGTGAGCAACCGTGGGGGACTGTCCATGCAGATTTTGGCTCGCCTGGAAGGGGAATGTACTTCTTGGCAGTCGTTGATCAGAAAAGATGTTTGCAACCCACGGGTTTCCCATGATCCTATGCTCAGACAATGGCCCACCATTCCAAGGCAGTCAGTTTGCAAAGTACATGGAGGAAAAAGGAATCCAGCACAGGAAGGTGACACCACTCTGGCCCCGGGCCAATGGAGAGGCCGAGAGGTTCATGAGGACCCTAAACAAGATATTTCGGATCTCAGCAAATGGTGGTGGAGAACGAAGGCGAAACCTATTTGAATTCTCACGAGAGTACCAGACAACTCCACACCAATCCACGGGAGTTCCCCCAGTGGAAGCATTGTTCAAACGATGTCCAAGGGGTCTCATCCCAGAGCTGGAGGGCAGGGCGTCTGGAGCAATTGATAATGCACAAGTCAAACAGGAAAGAATCGCCCGGAACGAGAGAGAACGTGAGAGGAGGCATCTGCAAGAGAAAGACATTGCTGTGGGAGATAGTGTTGGTCAAGAACCGCCATCCGGAGGGCAAAATGTCACTCACCTAAGAGCCACGACCGCTTGGAGTAACACATGTGACAGGGTCCATGGTTACAGCAGCCAACGAGAGGGGAACGGTAACACGAAACAGGTCATCCTTTAAGAAAATGGATGCGAGTAAAAGGAATGAACTGTCGGAAGAGACAAGCAGACCGGGAACACTGGAAGCCCCGCGAGAAGCCACTGACCCCGATGAAAATGGACCTGCAGACGACTCACCGCTGCCGACCTTTGGGAGGAGCAGCAGGTACCCGAGCAGACTGGGTCGACAACCCCCTGCCCGATTCAATGACTACGTCATGGACTCGGAGGGTTGAGCCCCCAACAGACAAGTTTGTACGACTCACGTTGAGTCCTGTTTTGGTTATGTAATGTTTAGTTTCTGTTTTAAAGAAAAGGAGAGATGTTACGGAGTACGTTGGGCATACGCATGCGCGAGCCTCATTTGGGCTCATGCATACGCATAAGAAATATAGACATCCCAAACGGCAGTTGCCACCGGGACCTTGAAAACACCAGACGCGTCTCCAGACTCTCTCTGTGTGAATGTGTATGCGTGTGATATGAGGCGGCCCGAGGCACTCACACGGCCACAACAGACAGGATGTCCTGAGTTTTTGAAATGAAGTGAGAAGCCAGTGCCATGCAGAGGGCCTGAGAGGGGACAGGAGAGGTAGAGACTGTGTCAGGATTGGCCAGTTCCTTGCAGATTTTAAAGAGTTCGGCCGAGTTGTTAGATGCCGCAGAGATGCAGGCTTGAATATGAGCTCTGTTCTCGGTGAGGACGGAGAGCCGGTATTGCCTTTGTAGCAGGCGGCAGGCCAGTTTGTAAGAGGATGAACATGAAGCACGCCATTTCCTCTCGGCCACCCTGCTCTTGCGTTTTAGGGTGACAAGGTCAGTGTCATACCAGGAGTTACACTTGGCATGGGGATTCAGGCGGATTCTCATGACAGGGGCAAGGATATCAAGAGTATCAGATATAGAAGAGTGGAGCATGGAGAGGGCAGTGTCACGGTGAGAGTCAGCCAAAGTGGGAGGCTGAGGTGAGATGGTGGCGGCGAAAGCCTCGACTGACATGCGCTTCATGTGTCAGATGACCGAGAAGGTGGGTGGCAGTGATGGAGGTGGCTTGGCCTGAGGGATAGGGAGGGTGAAGTGGGAGGATAGGAGAAAGCGATCACTCCAGGAGAGAGGATTGGAGAGAGGGGCAGAGAGGGGAAGGTCCGAGGAGATCAGAACATCGAGAGTGTGCCCTGCAGAATGAGTCGGGCCAGAGGGGAGAATGGTGAGTGAGAGAGAGTCGCAGAAGTCACGAAAGAGTCCAGAGGGGGGACAGGAGGCATCCAAGAAGGAGGAGTTGAGTGGTTGAGGCCAGGAGAGAGGAGGAGAGGTTAACCCACTCAGAGAGGAAGGAAGAGATCTGACCAGGTGGCCGATTGATAGTAGCCACAGTAAGGGAATGGCTAGGGGAGAGAGAGAGCCTGCAGACGAGGCATTCATAAGAGGAGTAGGTCTGCGTAGAGGTGACAGAGGCAGGAATCCACTCTGGGAAGATACGGGCTACACCCACACCAGAGCGGTTGGGCCTGGGAGCGGAAAGGATCTTGTAGCCGTCAGGTAGGAGCATGTCAAAGCCGGTGACAGAGCTGGCCATGAACCATGTCTCAGTGAGACCGGGACATCGAGGTCAAGTTCTTCAAGAAGGCAGCAGATATCAGAGGAATGTTTGACAGCAGAGCGAGAGTGAAGAGTGGCAATGTGGAGAAGGTTGTCATCCTTGAAGGACTTCCGGGGAGGGGTATTGTTAAGGGACTTCAATTCAGCACTCCAACTAAGTCAATGCCAAGTCTGGGATGCCCAAGGGAAGCCCTTATTTATATATGTTTATGACAAGTTCGTGGATCTGGATGATAAACCCTTGTATAACGCCCCCCTCTTTGAATCCCCCTGACCTCACTGAGCCAAGAAGTAGGTTGGTTTTGCAAATTAAAAGATTTATTTTACAAATTAAACAATATATATATATCACACTTTTATAATAAATTAATATTTGATAGCACACTTTTGTAATCACTTAGGAGTTGGTATAGAAGGGATAAGGCAGCTGAGAATGCTTTATGGTTTCAAGGGAATGCAATGGTGGAAAAGAATGCAGCACAGGGATAAACTGATATGGTTTCAAGAAGAGATACTATAATCACTTTTCCCCTTGTGGCAATTCACTCCCCCTCCTATGCAGTATAAAGAGGTGGAAGGAGAGCACACAATTTTCAGGAATACCATCAAATGCAATACCAATTCAGTTCAAATTCTAGTAATCTTGGAGAAACCGGTATGCCTTTAAAACATGGAGAAATATTTTGAATGTGATTTGTACTGAAGTGAAATATGCTAAAAATTATTTTAATTCCCTATAGGAGATTCAGGGTAGGTGGTAGCTACTTAATATTGGTTCAGGTCAACACTACCAATTCTTCCTGAGGGATTATTAGGTTGAAACGAATCTCAGCAATGCAAGCAAAAGACAGCAATTTTTTTTTACAAGTGGTGAAATGAGCTCGTTGCAATTTGCAGCACTTTATCCGAATGCGTCAAGCGCGATTACGGAATAACTATAAGCAATAGAAAGCCGGTTCTGGGTTAGAAAGCTAAGGATCTTAGCTTTAAAATGAAAGTTAAATCTCGTTCCTTGCACATGCGGTTCCAAAGATACGGACAATTTTGTGGAGGTAGATTTTCAGAAATGAAATAATGATTCAGAATGGCAAATGACACTTTCGCAACTTTAAAATCAGAGAATGGACACACGATTTCTATGATGCAGTTCTGAACTGGTTAAAATGGTTTGAATCAGATTATTTTAGACTAAGAGATTGGTTCTGGCACAGTTTTCAGGATAATCACTCCTAGTCTTGGAAGGAATGGGCCTCCGTCACCGATCTGGTCAACAGGTTTAGCTGCGGTTCTCTCTGCTCTGCTGGTCTGGATCTCTGGTTCTGGCAAAAGTTCTGGAACTGCACAGCGGTCTGGTCTGGGTCTCTCTGGATACAGCACTGCTTTCTGGGTTCTGGCACAGGGTTCTAGCCAGAATCAAACAGCTCGCCCGGCTGTTGAATAGTTTGGTTAGGTTGCTGGATTCTGAGGCCTGCTGAGAAGGATTCAGCTGGTGGTTCAGGCCTCTCTGCTGCAAGTTCTGAAGTCTGGATTCTAAGTTCTGTTTCTGGAGTCTTCTGGATATTGTCTGGTCCGGCAAAATGCTTCGCAAGAAATCAGTTTGAAATGGAAAAGTGAATGTCCCTTCCTGGGTCTTAGTGGCACTTTTTATGTCTTTTGAAAATGGGTGTGTGTGGGCATAACTAAGCCTGCCCCTCACAATTTATCATTGGCCAAGTTCTCCTCTTTCCCTTGATTGGGGGAAGTAAACGGAGTGTCATCGTGATGAGGTATGTTTATGCGTCAGAGGATCCTCCCCTTGTCAATTTGCACACAAATCTATTTTTGATCCAAATACATATTTATCTATGTACAATTTTTCTAATATTATATGTCCAGTTAACATATTTTCTGTAGCACAAAACCATCCGATCCCTGTCTTTGTAAGATGTCGTGTCCATTCCTGACAGGATTCTGCCCTTTTCATCCAGAACACAACCTCTAAACTTTTCCAGAATTTACACAAACATGCGCAAGGAATATGGCCATCAGATGATAAAGTGTCAGATTTTTAACATACAGACATTTGGAGTAATACCTTATTTTACGCTACTACCCCCCAGAACATACCACAGAGTCCTAACACCTCTTAAAAAGTGCACAGAAAAATCACAAGAATAAATTATATTATTATATAATTTTGACAATTTCGTACTATGAATTATCCATCTTTTTAAAATTATGCTCTGGCCCAGATGGGTGTGGTTTAGGTTCCAAAGCACATGGTGGAATTTCTGGTTTGTCCACTTCCCCCAAGCTCAGCTTGCTCACAGAGGCACTGCTCCTCCCAGTTTCTTCCAAGAGGAAGCCATTTACGACTCCTTGATTAGCATTTGCCTGAGCCAAGGAAACTCATTGTTCTGTTTCCTGCAGCCCCCTGGTACTCCACCCCTATTTCAATCAGAGAGGTGTAATCTCCTTTTGGTGGGAGCAGCAGAAGGCAGCCAGTCCTGTGAATGCAGTTGCTGGGCAAGTTTCAACTCCTGTCGGGGGTAGTTGTCAGGCAGAATTTAATCTCTTTAAGCCAGGCTTCAGCTAAATGTCACTTTTGTTCCCAGTTTTTCTTCATTCAAATCAAACTTGCACTTTTTCCACATGCAGCTAGAACGCTGATTCTAAGTTCAAAACTATGACATTTAAACAGTTGCAACCTATGTGACACTCAAAAGTAGGTCACTCATTTATTTTAAACATTTCGATTTTAGTGGTTTTAAATCCTATTTCACTTAAGCTGCTGACATCCACAGCTCAGCCAGTTTTGTTATTGCTTTAGGCGCTTCATCTTTCCAGATTTTGTATGCACACAAGACTACATTCTGCCAAATGTCTGCTGGTGTTCAGTGAGATTTTTGAATATCTTGCAATGTTTAAAATAGGCAGTTTTAGCTTGCATTTCAGAGAAACAAATGTGATTTCAAAGCGCTTTTTTTTAGCTAACCGGCACTGCTGTTTTTCCTTTGGC
The DNA here is from genome assembly GCF_040938575.1 of Ambystoma mexicanum. Taxonomy (NCBI): domain Eukaryota; kingdom Metazoa; phylum Chordata; class Amphibia; order Caudata; family Ambystomatidae; genus Ambystoma; species Ambystoma mexicanum. The sequence continues at coordinate 1,587,549,520 of NC_090929.1, forward strand.
ACCACGTTTCACTCATGGCGCTTCTGGCCCATCACGCTCGCACTGGTGGGTGGCAGGTCAGGCGACCATTTTGGTGTGCGCAAAACTGCGCAGTTTTCCTGGATTCTGGCGCAAATGTGGGCTTTTCGGCCATCTTGGATTTTCTAAACCCACAGCACCAAATGTTGTAGCCTAATAATTCAAATGTGGGTCAAGACACCTGACAGTATAGATCAGAGGTACGCCTTGCGCAGGTGTAGAAGGAGCCTGAGAGGGAGCAGGGAGGGAGGGGGAAGGCAAGGTAGCCAAGGAAAGGGGAGGGGGGACAGCCAGAGAAGAAAGGAAGTTGATGAGGTGCAGGAAGCGTCTATCACAGAGGTGAAGGTTGGCCTGAGGGCCTTGGACCAAGACGGTCCCAGGCTGCTGAGGTAGGGCCGCCCTTTGCCTAGGAGGCCTTAGCCGTATGGGCTGCCATGCAGGGGCTGCCATGGGAAGACAGAGATAAGGGAGGAGAAGCCAATCAAGGGGGAGCACGGGTTGGGAGGCGGACGGCAGGGAGGGGACAGAGACGGAAGGGACGCGGGTGAGCAGGGGACAGCGGGAACCAAATTCAGCACAATACAATTAGCACAGCTCTTCCACAGGCCCAGGAAGGCAACACAAAGTTACAGTTTCTTTGCTGCAACTCACCCGCTCAGCCTCGGTGAGAAATGGTGAGCATGTGCCTTAGCAGCACACTACACACCGTCGCACAGTGAGCGGAGAGCCAATCAGGGGGAGGGCGTGTTGGGAGGCAGGGGGGAGGGAGGGGACAGAGACAGAAGGGACGCGGGGGAACAGGGGAAAACGGGGATTCAGCACAATACAATTAGCACAGCTCTTCCACAGGCCCAGGAGGGCAACACAAAGTTACAATTTCTTTGCAGCAAGTCACGTGCTCAGCCTCTGTGAGGAAATGTTAGAGTTCTGAGTGCTATTATAGACATCTCAAGAACCACTCTCTGCCAGGCATCCCTCGGAATCTTTCAATGGAATATATCCCTAGAGTTGACAGCTGCCATTTGCAGTTATAATTATATACGTGTCACTTTTAGGGCCCTGCATGCGTTACATGCCTGGATTTCAATTTCACAAAATCAAATATTATGAAGAACTCATGAAAGTATTGTGAAAATTCATGAATGATGTAAAAGCACAGCATTAAAATATGCATTGTACACGAATGTACAAAGACGTTGATCTATGCAATCCTTTCTCTCACCGGGCATAGTAAGGGCTGTGATAGAGCAGGGGAAGTCTTTATATTGCCTTAAGATGACAGGTCTTCTGGGGACATGCTTTCTAGCCGCAGAGAGCCTGGAGCAGGTTGCGTGCCATTCCCTGCTGATGCTCAATGCTTTCTTAATAACAATTCAATGGAATTGCCAGACCTGCTTTCTTGGCTGTGACTATGGGCCTCATTACACGGTAGGCGGTAAGGGTTTACCGGTACCGGTATTTTACCGGTACCGGTATTTTACTGGTACCGGTAAATCCTTACCGCCTTACTACGAGGTCCATTTGCGGGTTGGGGAATTTAACGCCTGCTTTTTGCAGGCGTTAAAAACCAACCCGCAAAGGGACCCAGGGAGCTAATTATGGTACCGCAATTTGTGGTACCGTAATTAGCACCTTCCCCATTCCCATTATGCCCTATGGGGCAAAAATGGGAATGGGGAAGGGCAATGGTGGAAGGGGGAATTACCGCCCTGCCAACCTTGGAATGGGGCAGTAATTCCCCTTTCCACCAAGGGGGTACCGGTAAATTACCGGCATAAACCATGGCGCTAATAGCGCCATGGTTTACCGCCTACCGTGTAATGAGGCCCTATGTCTCCTTAGATAACGCTGATCAACAAGAAGTGCTACTCAGATCACAGAGTGTCATTTCAAAGCATAACAATCAAAATCTGTGAGATAGAGAGGGACCGGAGCAGAGCGAATAACGCAAGCACTAAGTTTGATCTAGCTATGGGTTATTGGGTTATTTGAGAATTGATGAGTTATGGGGAATTAGCATTTGGAAAGTGTTCTATTTCTTTTTTATTCATTTATTCGAAGTCATTTGAACTCCCCGATTCTTTGTTGATGTGTAATCAAATAATTAAAGATATTTAAACAATAAAAAAGATCTTTGCAAAATAGAGAGTGGAGAAGAAAAATATTGTCTGACTCTGTTTTCCACCCATATTTGCCACAATGTCAAACTCTGATTGGATGGCAATTACAGCATGGATATCTACAGCAGGTTAGATGCAATTGCCCTTTAAACTAGGGATAGCAAATAAATGATAATGAAATAAATATAGGAAACAGAATTAATCTAACAAGCATCGACAAAGCCAATAGTTATGGGTTCGTAAATCTAAATAGTAGGCTGCTTTTGAAAAGCTGTCACTAATAAATAAAACATAGGAGGTCATTTTATAAAACAGAAAATGATAATGTTATGCGCGGGACGACCAATGGCAGCACAATCATGCTGTTGGGTCTCCTGCATGCATTTTCAAACATCTATTACTTCGTCAAAAATTGAAAAACTAAAAAGATTTGGTCACTCCGCAAATTACGCTTTGCAGGTGGTGTTTACTAATGGGCTCCTATAGAATTCACCTGCTGAGTGGAGGTGCTCGTCTGACGCAGATTACATACCAATCCATTTCTTCATTTGTTTAACACCTGCATGAAAATCTCATGCAAGCGAAAACCTGGTGCTTTTGCAAGACGGTGGAGGGAAGCACACTCAATTCATACCCCTTCGCGTTATGCTTCAGATGGAAATGACTACAAGAGAAAAATGAAAGCCTACAAGCAATATATCTGGCTTTTGCGGTTTCATTTTGCGGGGTGGGAACAAAAGGCCGGCCTTGAGGATGCAGCCTTCTCAGGCTGGATTCCTCAAAGTTTTCCTTTTGTTCCCAGCAGTCAGACTCTGAACAATTATATTGGTATACTTTGTCTGCAGTTACTATTCAATGACAATGAAAATAATTATTTAGTTAAATTTTAATAGTCAAATCAAATGCCCTCTCTGTATCATCGAAAATGGATCAGGAGCCTTGTCATTATATCGTTTAACCGCATTTACATTGTCAGACATTAACACAAAATACGTACTTATAGCAGCAAAGAGAGAATAATGTAATACAATAAAAAAACAAATTGAGCAAAGAAAACAAAGAGCACGACATGATATAATCTCTTAGATGTAACATTTAACACTATCTGCCCACTTTCACAATTTCATTACCTTCTATAACGAACCTGAAAATATAACAAACCTTTCACCAAGATGCTTTTTTTGTGAATCAGAATGTTTCTGATTGATGTCCCTATGCATACTACTGCAAACTCTCTGTCAGAGAGCTACAGTACAACCCAGCAATAACTAAAAATGGTGGCATATGCAAGGAAAGGCATGGTATCAAACAGTAAAACAGACACAAGTGATCTCAGTTCAAGGGTGTTTATTGAACTTCAATTGGGTTTGTAAAATGCATATCTAATCCTAAATCCAAACATGGGAGCAAGCTACGACCTTCAAATAATAATAACACAGTCCTAGTCGAGTCTGTAAAAATAAAAGAGCCTATACTAATAAACCTATTGCCAATCCTTACGTCTAAATACAAATAGTGTTGGAAACAATGTTATACTCCTTGTCTCGGGAGGATAGCTTAGGGGCAACGTGCTCGCCTTGGAAGCAAGACGAGACAGAGCAGTACAGGTTCGATGCACGTTATAAATAACCTATCATATCATATGCAAAAGAAAAGTGTTCCAGAAATGATATGTCAGGATATTCAAGCCGTCGTCTTCCCTTACCCACGTTTTCAGCATGGGACAAGGCGCGCTTTCAAGTTTAGCAAACTCTTGGACTTCTTTAGCATGAGGATACAGTTCAAAACACCAGGGCCTTCTGTGCCAACATCTCCTTGCCATTCAAAATCTCTTATTTCAGGGAGCCTGATGCAATGCAACAAACATTAAAGTTATTTCTTCTTAGGATTTGACATACTTTACAACTTCTCTGGTGATTTACTGTTCACCCTGGGTCCACTTGCAGCAACTTTAAAACAAAACGTTCAATTGGTCGCCCTCTGATGGGCTCGGACCTCTACTTCATCAAAATCAAAGACTTTCAACTGTGCATGGGCTTTTGCTTGACCCGTTGCAGGACCACTTTGATTCATAATTACTTGTTCTCTTCTTGATATAACTTTTTTCTCAGTTCTTTATCCACTTCTCAGCTCTATAGCTTACAGAGACCTTCGATTGAGCACCCACGCCGTGCCAGACCACTCTGTAAAATGTATAGTATCGTGCTTTTAAAGTTCAATCACTCATCTGCAGTTCAACTTTACTTGCATCTCTTATCACACAAGTTTTAACAATGTTCATTCCAGCACTCGCCATACAATTTTGCTGCTTGCAACCTTGGCTTAGACACAGACCAGTCTCAAATCGGTATCCCTAACTCATCGGCTGTGTTAATTTCACTGATGCTGCTTTGCTCTTAGAGCCAAGCACGGAACCTCAGCAGATGGTGCTTCTCCCTGCCTTGATTATTGATGCAGGAGTGCAATGGGAGTATCTCCGGCAAACAATGCAGTATTCTGCAGCCTTGTTTTCTGGTCTTACTGTTTCTATTTTTGAGTTCTCTGGAAAGTAACAGTTCCTTGTTTAAAAGGTCAAGGGAACATCCCTCCTTGCAATCCCCTTCTGTTTTGCTCTCTTTCCTCTCTCATTCAACTGCCATCTCGAAACTGCTGTTTCTTTGTGGGCTTTGCCTCGCTCAGAGTGTGCTCGGGCTCTGCCTTTTATCCATGTGAGGAAGCTTAATGGAAGTCAGGTGTCTGTGATGGTCAGTAATTTCCTGACCTCGACCGACCATTGTATTGGGACACGTCGGGTATACTGCTCAGGTGTCAGTCTGTTTTCTCTCATAGTGGGCTGTCCGTGAGAAAGTGTGTGTGTTGTAAAAGGGGTGTGGAGCGGTAGAGTTCCTAAATATCCTACCTGGTAGAATGGGGTAAAGGTGTGACAGGGAAGGGGCTACCACTTCTTACCATCCACTGTTGCACTCCCACTCACCGAAGATCCCTCACCCAGGTGATCCTCCTAGTCCATCCCAAGGAACTGTATCCAAAATGATGTCCGTGTTCTGGTCAACTACATGACAGATCCACAGGGACTAGTCGGTGACACACTGTCTGGTTTCTCACACATGCCAATGTGGTAAAGGGCAGATGAATTATGGGATGTTTCTCAGTTTCCCAATTCTTCCAGAAGCACTAGAGAGCAAAAACCCACAATGAATAAAAATCAATCCAAGGAGCAAAAATGAGTGCACAAGGTTGCACGAATAACACATTTTATTACATGCAGTTTCAGTCAGGAACGAAAGACAAGTTTCATTCAAGACAACATCATTAAATGGCGATATATAGAGAAGAAGACATGATGTGATTTTGACATTAGTTCACCCACATGTAAATTCTAGCACATTGATTGGTTCACAATTTAAATCCCCTACATAAGTCATTGCATTAATGTGACTTATTGGCTTAAACCTTCCCCTCATGCATGGCCAGACCAGTACCAACTCTCTAATCATGGCCTGATATCCAAATTAGGTTGAGTCCCCTCTTCTTGTTGGTTAACTCTGGTGATACAATGTGTTACTCGCAACCCCTTCTCCATTGGTTGTGGGGTCCATGGTGTGCTTCACCCCTTATTATTGACCAATCTCTGTGTGTTGCTGACATTGTGACTTTTAAGAAATTAATACATCATCCATTTCCCATGCGACCAGAATGCTGGCATGCCCTGATGGTTCTCATCCTTACAACTGCACAACTAACCGTTTAATTTGTGACTTCTCATTGGACACACATTGCACAAGCTTCCTTCTTCCAATGGCAATCAATGACCCCATGATGAACACTACTGAACACTGCTTATTTGGTGAATAGGTTCTTTGATGTGTGTGTTTTAATTGTCTTGGCTTTTCTAAACTGCATTAATGGGGGAGGCAGGAGTGTTTCCCCCCGACATCCGGGTAACTTATTTTTTTAATCCCCTCCCCTGCTCATATACTTATTTCCTTCTGCATCCATGTTTCCTATTTCCACTGTTTATTTGTTAACCATGTTCCCGACTACCTGTCTGCAGCTTCATTCTGAGTGACCATTTTCCACTAGGGTACGGTGTGTTCACAATCAGATCTGCTCTCTCTGGCCCTATTTCAGTGTTAGGGAGAGTTCTCAAAATGTGATAATGTCCCTAACCTTTTGAGACCCCCAGCAACTTTGCTGGATTTCTAGGATTTGATTTGTTTACCTGGGAAGAGTGTGAGCCTTTTTTCCGACTCTTCCATGTATTGTGTGTGTGTTTTACTTTTGTGTTCTTTGGTTATGGAGTTGTAAAACAACTCCATAGGCATCATATGTTTCTGTGTGTCACACAGCACCCTCAGCGCAGTGGCTTAAGGGTGTCTTTCAGACTCCCCAAGGTTTAAATACCTTCTGTGGGACTGACTACCGTCTCCCAGAGCATGTAAAGTTAAATTGGCATTATTAGTCTTTTTAAATTTACAGACCCAGCACACACTATCTTACAATACAGTGCTGGAGGGGTTGCCTAGCTTCCCCTGAGTCTAAACACTCATGTAACAGTCAAATGTTACCCTTTCCTACTTTAAATGGCTGGTGTCAGTGGTTTAGATCAACTACCGTGATTTTTCCTGACCACTAACAATGGTAGCTAAAAATCGTGTCAGCTATGTTTTTGAATATAGCGCCCCAGACCTATCTGTAAAAACAGACTCCGGTCATCTTTTTTCGCCATTTCTTCTAGGAAAGTTCATTCTTGTGTGTGTCTCTGCGCACCAAACTAGGTTTGGTCCCTTTGTTATTTGGCCTTTGGCGGACTTTAGTGCTGAAGCCCTCCTCTGGCGCCTGAGTGTCTGGGATGGACAGGATGTGAGGGAGCTGCCCGAAACTCCCCATGCTTAGTCTCCTAGGAGACCTGAATGCACTCTGGCATGATTGGCCGGCTGGCTGGCCGGCAAGTACAGCCACCCTGCTGTGTGAGTGACAGCCAGGATGGAATGAATGGGGGAAAACTGTTTAAACGCAGGTCTCTGGGACTTGGAAAACAGAGTCGACCACTGGAACGAAAGAACCGAACACGAGCAGAAGGAAGAACACTGCTGCAACTCCTGGATGACCGGTGAAGCCCTGCTGAAGGTCCGAATTGCCTGAAACTCAAATAGACAGAGAAGCCCTTAAAGGTTAACTTCTTCCCTAGAGTTTGGTGGGAACAAACAACTCGCAAGCCACTTGGACACCGTCCCCATTTGGTCGAATTTTCATCAGAGTGCTGTTGAAAACAGGATAGCCAGAGGGAAGGAAACCAGCTTGTGGACTTTAAGGCACTCCCACCTTAAACCAACGTCTTGCTAAGCTTTTGGCCTCATCCCTGGGCAGTGCAGGAACCTCCCGATGTCCTCCTTCTTGTCCCCATGACTGAAACCCAGGAACAGCAAGGTCTGCTCGAACTACCAGGAACAACTGCCTCAGCTACAGCTCTTCTTCACTAGAAAGGTACTGTGCAAACACGGTCCGGAAATCTTTTCGGCCACAGAGAATGTTTGTGAAACTTTCCCAACGTCGAATATGTGTGCTTCCCTAAACATTTGTCAAACTTTTCGCCTAGCCAAATTCTTCTAAAAAATGTGGCAAAGACTTAACCGTTAACTACCAGAACTGTGCTATACAATACAAAGACTCTGAACCATTGCCTTTGGCCCAGGCCTATGAGATGAATTGCTGGTTGTAGTTTACTGAAACCCTTTGCCCTACCTATGAATGCATTTGTGCTGTTGATTCTTATAACCTTGTCTTTTTACCCCTTTTGAAAGTATATGAAGTGCCATTTTGCTCCCACTTCAGTGGAGCCAAACTTGTTCATTTACTTATCGGTTGTGTATTTGTGGTTTATTAGTGTGTGATATTGAGCTGCTCTTGCTCGGGTAATGTTTTCAAACTGACTGTATAAATAAATGTATATTATTTTACCAAGAAATATTGAGTAAGTGTTTGTTTGAATCACTGTATTAGTTGGTCCTTTGTGTAACTTGTTCTACTTCTCACTTAAACTCTTGCGATAAATCTGGCTGCTCGGCCATCACTACCACTTTACTGTGTAGTACAGGCTTGTACCAAAGGTGAAACTTACACTTGTAGTCTTAATTGTGTGTAGTGTTCCCAAAGGGTACTCCATATGATTCTGTCTAACATTCAGCACTACAGTGTTCTCTCCAACCTGTGTCCTTCGTCCTGCTTTAACCTGTGCTCTAAGTTGAAACATTTAGTTGTATTATTGTTCCTCACTCGAGGCCTGAGTACTAGCTGCTCCCTTCCTTTCTGAGCAATCCCTGCAGAACTTTACACCATGTCTTGCAAGGGCACTGGCCTTGTTTGTGCACCGTCTAGGATGGACATGAATTAAGTGTATTTTATTTTTAGGAAAAATCCATGTGCTTCTGTGGCCTAATAATTGTAAATGGCATGGCAACTGCTTTTGCAATGGGGATTGTGTTATGGACGTCTAATCTAAATTATAAGCAATTAATAGGCAGCAAAACCATATTTATTATATTTTGTAGCTACTTCTTCTGGCATTACTAAAAGAAAGTCTATTTCTTGTTGTGCCCTTTGCACATTTATCTCCTTATACATGTGTGTAGAAACATAATGCACAATATTTGCCTACTGCATTAGGCTATATTTTCTATGTGCTTTTCTACTATATGTTGTTGCCCTACATTTCTTCATGGAATGCGCACAGAAATGTATCCCTTGCTGTTCACAGAACAGGAAGGGTGAACCTGTAATTAGGGCCACTGGCATTTTAACAGGCCCCAGTCCGCTATATAGGGATTTATCGAATTTGTACTTCCTCTCACGTTTGGGTCATTGAAATTGCATCCCAACATTCCACCGTTGTGTTCCCTCCAGAGCAAATGTTCTCATTAACTCTTTGTCCCTCAGTTCTTGCACTCTTGCTCAATCATAGACATCTTTGGGGACCTATAGTTTGCTGACATTCCTCAAATGTCCTCCTCCTTTGCATAATCCCACAGGCTACGTTCGATGAAACTGCAATCTCCATCAGCTTTGGGAACTACATGGCAGTCAAGGAAGTTCTCTGGATCTGGGGGTGGTGATAAAAATGTTCCTTGTGGGCCAATTCGGTAGTCTATACTTACCATTTTTGCCATTTTATCATCAACCCATGTATCTGTCAAGGTGATTTCATGTGTGCAATGGGAGGTGGCATTGCCTGTTCTTACTGTAAGCATTGTTCTTTTATTTCCATGAGACACAATGCAGGCCACAGAGGTTTGTTTACATTGGTCACAACGTTGGTAGCTGGAAAGCCAAGGTATCAGATGCAAGAACCAGGTGACGATTGATTATGATGAGCCTTGCCAAAATTCATTCATATTTTTTATAATGTGCCTAATACTGAAGACCAGTCTCTAAGCACGAGACTGGGATTCGTTGTCTGGCTTCCGAGACAATCACATTGCCCCTAAGCTATACTCCCGATCCTGAATGATGAACTCTGGATGACATGTTTTTTCAAGCTGCGGACTTCAGCAAGCCTAGAATTCTAGATAGTTGTATCTGGCAATAAGGTGGACACCATCCTGGAACAAAATTGAATCATAAGGGTAGTGGGCACTTAGTAGCATTCAGTAGTGGGATGCATAGCATATGATTTGATTGTTCAACCTATAATTGATTACACCATGTTTTTTTACCTACTCATTCTAAAAGCAACATTCTCAATCCTATCGTTGCTCCTGTTGATATTCTGTTTTAGGCCCATTTCTCATGACTGTCACATTATTATCCTATACTTTTTAACTTGCCTGCTCAATTCACAGTGTCCCAAAGCTTGCAAGATTGCTTCCTGGTATAGTAACGGTGTCACAAAATTCTCTTTGCAAGCCGTGATGCTTGTTTTTACTCCTATGTCTAGTCCTGCTATGTCGGTTCATTTTGTACTGTAGACATTTACTGATTATGCTCAGCTGATATACACAGTTCCTCTTCAGTTAAAATTCGTTTTCTAATAAACATTGGGCCTCATTACGAGGGGGGCGGTAAGGGATTACCGGCACCGGTAAGAACACCGGTGCCGGTAATCCCTTACCGCCCTACTACGAGTTACCTTTGCGGGTCCTTCCATAACGCCTTGTTTTTGCAGGCGTTATGGACGGGACCCGCAAAGGGACACCGGGGTCAATAATGGTACCACAATTTGCCGTACCGTTATTGCCGCCCTCCCATTGAGCCCTATGGGGCTCAAATGGGAATGGGGAATGGCCCTGGTGAATGGGGAATTACCGGTCCCTCCGACCTCGGAATGGACTGGTAATTACTCCATTCACCAGGCCGGTGTCGGAAGGGTTTTGGAGGCAGCCATGGCACTAACAGCGCCATGGCTACCTCCAACCTCGTAATGAGGCCCATTGTCCTCTGTACTCCCAAGTCTTAAAATCCAATAAAAGGTCAAAATGGCTGTGATACTCATAGAGAAACTCTAACACATTGTCAACTCTTGAGATAGTTTGCAGTGCTCATTAGAGTCATATTAAGGAGGCAAAGACAGTCTATTTTTGTAATGTATTCACACATTTTCATTATCAAACAAACCCCCCTTTTCAAGTAGTGAAAACATGTGCTATTTATCATTACGCATTGAACTCCATTAGAATCCTTTGATATTTGCATTGCAATCAATTGCTTTGTAGAGACTCTTGCATGCCATATTTATATTCATTTTTGTTGTTTGCATTACAATAATGGTTACCTTTGTTTATCAGATTTGCTGAAGTGCCTTTTGATGTCATGTATGTATTAGTAAAAAGTGGAGAAAATACAATTTCAATTTCCTAATCCCTGGTACACTCTTTAGAGGTGTATCATTTGAACCATTAACTTGTGTATAGGCGCAATATAAATGCCATATCATATCATATCATATCATATCAGTGACCCTGATCCCCTTACGTTTAATGTCAACACATCACACAATGAAGGCATTGTTCTCTCATACATTTAGATCAGTCCCATCTCAATTTTGCTCAAAAAGCTTATGTTGAGCTAGTCTTTTTGATACTGTGCACGGTTTGATCTGAGGTTTGATGTCATTGAGTCAGCAGAAAGGTCCAATTGTGGTAAGCGGGATTCATTCAAGGTCAGCAAGTCACCTCAATGGCATTCTGTCTCAGTAGAAATGTCCTCAGAACAAGACCGCTCTGTTGGTAGATCAACATTGTGAACAAGTGTTTGATGTCTCAGGTGGTGAATTGTTGCATGGGGATGCTATAGTTTAACTGGTTATTCGATGACTGCTAAACAGATCAATGCGGTCCCAAATTATCTTTTGGGTCTGCAGCCAGCAGTAGCACTTCTTTGGATTATGAGTGTTGGGCTTTTTTCTTCCAAGAATGATCTTAAATAGATCTCTCTTCTAATCTTCCACATCTCGCTTTGCATACCTGTATGTCTTGGGTCCAGGGTAATCGTGAGTAAGCAAACTCCTTGGTTCACACAAAAAGTGTCCCCTATTCCCTGGGGATATCTCTTCATGATTCTCTTGTCTTCACTCATTTGAAAGGAGACATTGGGCCTCATTACGACCCTTGCGCTCCCGTAATGAAGGGGGCCGGTACGGGACCGGCCCCCTTCATTACGGGAGCGCCGATTACGAGGTTCCCTTTGCGGGTCCGTGTAAGGACGCCTGGTAAAACCAGGCACCCTTTCTGGGTCCCGCGAGGGGAAGAGGGAGGTAATAACGTGCCAGTTGTTATGTGCCCATTATTACCTCCCTCCCCATTCCCATTGAGCCATATGGGGGCTCAAACGGGAATGGGGATGGGTTCCAGCAAGGAGGAATTACTGGGTCCTCCTATGTCAAAATGACCCGGTAAATCCTCATTGCAGGAACCCGGTATAATAGCACCATGGCTGCCTCCAAACTCGTAATGAGGCCCATTGAGTCCTTAAATTGCAACACATAAGAAAAGCTTTCCCACCACAATTATTCACAAACCCTAGAAGTGACTTCATGGTTTACAAGCCGTTTCCCCCACCTTTCGGGAGGACAGCTCAGCAGCAATATGTTCACCTTCGAAACAAGATGACACGGAGCCACACAGGTTCGATCCCCGGGTCCGCGCTTAGAAATCTCTGGTCATTAAGCATGTTATAAATAACGTATCATATCATATCATATCACCCCGTAGATCAAATAGCCATCTATCGTCTGGAATGTCCTCTCATGTTTATAGACCTCCTTAGGGTCACTTGCAGTTTCATGGTGGCATTTACTGAGCATGCTGAGAATTCCAATTGTGTAAGTGTCCCTTACTGTCACTGAGTTTGCAGTCTGTCTTAGTGCCTCACTTGTTCTGACTCATCAAGAACAACGGACCCTGACTGCATGTGCTAATCCCTTGTCCTAATAACACTCTGCTGCACATGGACTAGTGGTATGCTATGGGTTCATTCCAGCATGTGGAAATTCCTATTTCACACACAGAATAAGTGTAAATATCTCTCTTGGAAAGAGAAAAGGGCCTTCCTAGGGTGCGTTCAAGCAAGTGGATTTCAGTTCAAAGAGAGAAGCTGCTTTGCAAGCCTTTACAGTTGGTCTAAGTGCCAATTAGTGAAAATGGATATGTTCATACTTATCTACCAATTAATACAACAACATAAGCATATTTTACACTGCATGCTACCTTTCGTGGAAGTTTGCAATTCTGCCCTCTCGTATGTTTCCGGACTGTGGACTAAAGAAATAAGCATGTCTCCACCTTGTTTTTCACATGGATGACAGTGATTTAGTTTCTCAGCCCATGATCCAGAATCCAGTCCAGGCTTAATCAATGGCAACCCTTTGCTTTGCAACGCTCACTTAACTACATAATCTACCTTGACTTTGCTCTTGCTATTTATTCAACTCAGGTGAGTACAGCTCATAGATAGCATTCTGTCACAAAGGGTCTATCGGCTATATTCCTCCCATGATTAGATAGTGTCAGACCGTGTGAAATGTTCAATCAATGAAAGGGCAGGGATATTCCCAAGATACATAAGGCTAGCTTTTACACCATTTTTGTTAGATGGATAAGCTGAGCTGGCTCGCTGTGAGAATCAGACATTGATTAAAGGCAGTTCTCGCATATCTGGCAGTACATCTCATGTGAGTTGGGCCTGTCACTGAAAGATCCAACCAATCATTACAACTCCTGTTTGCTTCATGACCATACATGCCACTCTTCAACACCATCACACCAAAATAAAACCTAGTACTGCATGGTTTTTCCATGCCTTACATATAAAGGGTCATGCTCAAGAAATTGCTCACATTGAAGGAGAGCTGAGAATGTGTTTCATTTGTTATATTTTCAGAAATACACATGTCATTTTATTCTCAAAGGTGACCTGAGCATTTCAGGAGGGGCTGGACAATAGCGCCATGATGCGTTGTCCAGACCACTTGCATATATAGGGAGTAGGCTTCAAGCAATCACATGGTTGCTGGGAGCGCATTTCAACGTGGCATGCCTTTAAAGGCCCTTTATCTGTGAAATGACAGAAAGTGCTATTGCCCAGTTGGGGGATGGAAATGCTATTGTGACAGCTCTGTTTTAAGTCACGGCTTCCAAAAGATAGACCCTCATTCCTGGGCATTCCATTGGTAAATTCGGGATGCACTTTAAAATGCCCAAAATCGCAGACTGAGCTGAAAGTGTGTTGCATTCAATCTCACAGTGCCTCATATTTAAAAAAAATGCCAATTCCTACCATTTCCAAATTGTCTTGTCCTAAAAGTAATTTAGCTCTCGGTAGCATGCTTCAAAGAATACACCGGGGGTCATTAGGAGTTTGCCAGTTTTGGCCTGTGGGGGTTGCCTGACTTACCTCCAGCCAAGAGCTGGAGGTAAATCAGGCCCCCACCGGCAGAAAACAGCTAATATTACTGGTGCCAGTAATACCAGCAATCCTCTCAATGGAGTCATGTGAGACTCCATGGAAAGGGGTTTACTGGTATTCCTGCCGCTTGTAATATGCCTCTAATTCTGGTATATCAGGTGGCGGGAGCAGAAATACAATTTGCCGGTATCCTGCCAGAATTACCGGTGGGATATCGGCAAACTCCTAATGTCCACCAGTCTTTGTTTAATGGCCTATATATTTGCTTCAAATATAATAATAGTGAACATTAGTATATAGCAAATGTGTTTCTTGGCACATTCATGGTAACACTCCTTAAATCAGTCTGTGTTTGGGTATGCGCTCCGTCCTGGTAACATGCAATTCATATTCTCTATGGAAGCTGTGGTATGTGAAGAGAACATTTACTGATGGTTCAAACCCGTCTCTTTCATCCATGTTTCAGCATATGTACATTCTGTGAGAGTGCTAATCTGAGTTCTGTCTCTCTGCTGGGGTAAGTGTTCCTTTGCTATATGACTAATATTCAGTCCCGTGCATCAAAACTACCGCCTCTATAGTGCATCAAAACTACCGCCTCTATACCTTCCATCTTGCTGCTATTGCTGCTATTGCTATTGATAAAATATGTCCTGTACATTTGGTAGAACACAAGTACACTCAGCATGGACAGCTAGTGTTTGTCATGATCTCTGCTTCCAAAAGATCAGGACTTGCCCGACTCCCTTGGAAGCAGACACATAACCCCGGTTCCGAGTGCCAGCCAGTCCCAATTGGGACCTTTTGGACCCTGTCCTGGCGCCAGTGGCACCAGGCTCATAAAGATGCCCAGTCCCAGCGCTGGAAGCGCCGGGCTCATAATGCTTGGGTGGACTTACCTGCAGCAGACCATGCTGCTTACTTACCTGCCAGTTGAACCCCTGATCCTCTTCTGTTTGGGACTACTTTTCCTGTTGGGTGGGGCAGGAGCCACTCCCTAGGTTCAGAACACTGGAACTCTTCTGGAAAGCAGGAACTCTTTTCTTACCTAGGCGTGGCTGTGGAAGGAGACACCTAAGCACTACAGGAGGCTATTTAAACCACACCCGATGGATGAATCTTGCTTTGCGTTATTCTGCATTCTCTGCAGCAGAACGCTCATCGTGTCTTCTGCTTCTGATCCTGGGCCTAAGGGAATAAAGGCTTACCATCCTGGAATCCAGTCTTCAGCACCACCTGTAAAGAAGAAAGAACAGGTTAGCACTACGGTCTTCAGTGGCAGCGCATCTCCTACCTGGTCCATCGGCTGTCACCAACGCCTCGCCCTGCATTCCGGCATCTGAAAGACAAAGGCTTACCTACTCTTCGCATGCTCCGGAGGTCTTCGCACTGCATTCCGGCATCTGAAAGACAAAAGCTTACCAGCTCTTCACACGCTCCGGAGGCCTTCGGCGCTGCATCCCGCATCTGAAAGACAAAAGAAGGTGCGTTTAAAGACATTGGGCAACTTCATTACTCACGTGCCATTACTCCTTCCCACGCCGAATCCAGTGGGTATTCCAGCACCCTTCAGCTTCTCTAAAGCTCCGAACTTGTACCTGCAAGATAAAAGGGACAGTTAGTGCGCATCGTGAAGCAGGCTACAAGCGCTTACTTACGTGCTTCCAGGCGCTTCTATTCCTCACGCGGGTTCGATCCTCAACTCTCATCAGCCCGCCATCCGTCATCGCCGGAACCCTGCAAAACAAGAGATATCATTACAAAAGACTTTTAAGACATTTGAAGTGCCCAGAACTTACCGTTCGTGCAGTTAACGACGGACAGCAGTCCTCTGAGGTCAAGAGGCCTGCACCCTTATCCAGTGAAGAAACTGGTTACGGCACCCTGCCCCGAGGCAGATGGAGAGCTTGGCGTTCACTTACCTAAGGTGAGGGTGTTAACCTTTGGGGTTCTACAGGAGAAGAGAAAGGGAAGAGGAGAGAGGCACTCAATAACCCCAGTTCATTAATCCCATATTTTCTATCTGCAGACATCTTACTCTTCGAGTCAGACATACAGTGCACAGAGGTCCAGCCCAAAGAGCCAACCGTGTGTTACACATCACCTTTGAAGATACGGCATTCACCCAGTCAAGACCGGCGCCTCTGCGGGAATCAGGTGAGCGTTACAGAACGCAAAGCCTATCGCAAAACTCCCACCCAGGCGCTATGGAAACCTCGGATACCGACCAGCTAGCCCAGTTACTTGGGGAACTAAGAGCAGAAGTGCATGCAGCCCGTCAGGAAACGAATGCTCTAAGAAGGGAACTGATTATTTCCAAGGAGCGAACAGACGATCTCGCTAGACAATTGCTACAGTCACAAGCCGGACAAACTCCGTTACCCGCATCAGGGGCAAATCTTCCTTCAACATCCTCTACGAACCCAGTGCAGATCAACCTACCTGGGAATGTACCTCTGGCTCCGCCCAAATGATTTTCTGGTGACCCAAAGAGGTTTGCAGTATTTATTAATCAGTGCCGGTTGCACTTCTTATGCCGGCCAGCAGCCTTTCCAACTGATCAAGCTAAGGTAGCTTTCGTGCTTTCGTACCTTAGTGGCAATGCGGCAGACTGGTCGATCCCTCTAGTTAATCAAGATGATCCGGTTCTCCATGATTTTCAAGCTTTTCAGCTCAGTATGGAAAAACTGTTTGCAAGACATTCACAGGGGCAGGCCTTGGACAATGAGCTCCTTTCATTGCGACAGGGTAATCAAGACCTTTTGGCTTATATTGCGTCTTTCAACAGACTGATAGTGGAAACTCGATGGCCTGAGGACAAAAGGATTACGCTGTTTTATAGAGGTCTACGTGGAGAGCTCAAAGATGTGTTAGCCCAAGTAGTGAATCCCCCGCAAGACTGTTCGGACTATATTGACTTAGTCGTTCAAATTGACCACAGACTGCAGAACAGGAAGGCCGATCGTTCCAAGTTTGATGCTCGAGTATTTTCCAAACCACCAACTCCTACCAAAGGAGTAGACTCCGGGGAACCCATGCAAATAGGTGGCCTGAAAGGACCACTAACACAAAAGGAGCGGGAAAGGAGAAAACAGCTGCAATTATGCCTCTATTGCGGAAACTCGGGGCACTTTCTTCGAGACTGTCTGGTGAAACCAGCCAAGAAGGCAGTAGGAGCTGCAGTTACCAGGGTCACAAACTCTGAGCAGGGAAATGACCTCGCCCGACAAGAATAGAGGTCCTCTTGCCGAGCGTTAAAACCAGTTCCGTGACCTCGCATTTCGTGATACCTATGGTCCTCATTAGCCCTGAACATCCGGATCGATTACATGCGATTGAAGCTTACGTCGACAGCGGTGCCATCGGCAATTATGTGGATCATGAAATGGTTTTGAGGATGAATCTGACTCTTTGTCCAAAGGCTGTAAAGGACGTCATTACTACGGTGGATGGTACGGAGATAGCCTCCGGACCAGTAACGCATACCACCCAAGAAGTGACGCTAGTAAGTCAAGATGGACACCATGAGAAGATCGTGTTCGATGTGATCAAGGCCCCTCAGTTCCAGATTATTATAGGAATTCCTTGGTTAGAGAAGCACAATCCTCAGATCGATTGGCGAGCAAGAACGGTTCAGTTTCCAGAATGTGTCTCTACTTGTCACCCTCGACCTGGTGTTGCACTGGCAGCAATTTCCTCAGAGGCTCCTCAGTTACCCCCTGAATACCTAGAATTCCAAGATGTTTTCCGGAAGGATCATGCTAACTCCCTACCTCCTCATAGGTCTTATGACTGCCAGATAGACCTGATACCTGGATCTACTCCTCCATGTAGTAGAATTTATGCCCTCACCGAGCCTGAGAATCTTCACCTCCGACAATACCTGGATCAATTCCTAGCGAATGGGTTTATTCGTCCTTCCAAGTCCCCTGCTTCCTCAGCTTTGTTCTTCGTTCCAAAAAAAGAAGGGGACCTTAGAACTTGTATAGATTATCGCGCCCTGAACCAGATCACCGTTAAGAATAGATATCCGTTACCTTTGATCCCTGAACTCCTGGACCAAGTCAGAAAAGCATGCATATATACAAAGCTGGATCTTAGAGGAGCCTACCACTTGGTACGAGTAAAAGAGGGCGATGAATGGAAGACAGCCTTCCGCACCAAGTATGGGCTATTTGAATATCAGGTCATGCCCTTCGGACTTTGCAATGCCCCGGCCGCCTTTCAATATTTTATGAACGATGTCCTCAGAGAGCTCATAGATGTGTGTGTTGTTGTTTACATTGACGACATCCTCGTTTATTCTTCATCGGAAACTGAACATCGGAAACACGTGAAAATGGTCCTCGAGAGACAAACTTTTCGCTAAGTTGGAAAAATGTGTTTTCAACGTGACTGAAGTTGAATTCTTGGGATTCATATTATCACCTAGCGGAGTGCGTATGGATTCAAAGAAGGTCGATGCAATTCTCAAATGGCCATCGCCATCCTCCGTAAAAGGTGTTCAAAGCATGTTAGGCTTCGCTAACTTTTACCGCAGGTTTATCCCCGAATTCTCTCGAATAGTCCAGCCCATCACCGCTTTGCTAAAGAAAAACAAACGTTTTGAATGGTCTACCGAGGCGGAACAAGCTTTCCAGAATTTGAAGACTAGATTTATCTCTGCACCGATCTTAAAACATCCTCGCCCAGAACTCCCCTACATCGTTGAAACTGATGCTTCGAGTCTTGCCATGGGGGCAGTTCTATCACAAAAGGACCCAGTAACCAATCAGTTGCATCCCGTGGCATTTTGGTCCCGCAAATTCTCGCCTCCTGAAATCAATTACACTATTACTGATAAGGAACTTCTAGCTATCAAGACCGCCTTTAAGGCTTG
Source organism: Ambystoma mexicanum (assembly GCF_040938575.1). Taxonomy (NCBI): domain Eukaryota; kingdom Metazoa; phylum Chordata; class Amphibia; order Caudata; family Ambystomatidae; genus Ambystoma; species Ambystoma mexicanum. The sequence continues at coordinate 1,587,568,435 of NC_090929.1, forward strand.
GCGGCATTATCTTCTGGGGGCCCGACACACCGTTACTGTGATTACAGATCACCGAAACCTGCAATATTTCAAAACCGCAAAAGCTCAATCCTCTAGGCAACTCCGTTGGGCACTATTCTTTGCCGAGTTTGACTTCATAATTACCTATCGACCTGGTACAAAAAACGGTAAAGCTGATGCCCTTTCTCGGATGGGAGTGGAAGAACATTTGATCAATCCTAAACCTGTACCTATCATTCCCGAACAAAGAATTCTAGGTGTAATCGCCACACAATCCATAGAGGAAGTTAAGGATAAAGCCAGGCTACTGGTAACTCCAGCAGACATACAGAATTGGCATCTGCAGGGAACGGACTTTACAGTGAAGGACAACCTATTATATTTCCAAGAACGGTTATACCTGCCCAGCACAGATTTACAGAATAAGGTAATCTCTTGTTATCACGATTCTTTAATGGAAGGACATCCCGGTATGACCAAGACCTCAGAAAAGATCAAGCGCTACTTCTGGTGGCCGTCTTGGAAAAAAGATATCAGAGACTTTATAATGTCCTGTGGAGTATGCGCCCAATACAAGAGTCAAAAGGAAAAACCAGCCGGCCTCTTACGCCCTATTGACATCCCGCCTCGCCCTTGGCATACGCTTTCTATGGACTTCATCACCGATCTACCTCCATGCTCCGGATACAATACGATCCTAGTAATCGTGGACCTATTCTCCAAGATGGCGCATTTCATTCCACTCAAAGGCTTACCAACAGCAGCAACTCTGGCCCGAGAATTTCTCGAAAACATCGTCCGACTGCACGGTTTTCCTTCAGTTCTAATTTCGGATCGAGGTAGTCAATTTATTTCTCATTTTTGGCGAAGTTGCTGTCGGTCGGCTCAAATTGATGTGAGACTTTCGACCAGCCACCACCCTCAAACCGACGGACAAACCGAGAGGACCAATCAAACTCTGGAACAGTATTTGCGCTGCATGCTACAACAAACTGAAAAAACTTGGAAAGATATCCTTTGGATAGCCGAATATGCCTACAATAACTCTGTCCACTCGGGAACTGGGAAGACCCCGTTTTTTCTTTTATACTGTAGTCACCCTCGAATCTCGGAGTTGGATCCACTCCAAGATCTTGGAACACCAGCAGTAGACCACCTGCATTCTACAATCACCCAAGCCTTTAAGGAAGCCGTTTCTCACCTTCAAAGGGCTGAAGAACAATACAAGAAAGGAGCAGACCAACATCGGAAGGAAGCCCCCCAATATCAAGTAGGAGATCAAGTTTGGTTATCCACCAAATATCTACCTCTAAAAGGACCACGCACATTCAACCCAAGATACCTTGGTCCCTATTCCATCACTACCATAGTAAATCCAGTAGCGGTCAAGTTGGACTTGCCCCCTCACATGAAGATACATCTGGTCTTCCATGTCTCTCTATTAAAACCCGTGCAACCTCAAACCCGACTAACTACATCTCCAAAACCTATTCTAGTTAATGGAGAACTCGAGTTTGAAGTCAAAAGCATCCTGGATTCCAAGATCTCCAAATCTAAACTATTTTACCTGATTGACTGGAAAGGCTACGGTCCCCAAGAAAGATCCTGGGAACCTGCAGAATATGTCCACGCGCCTCGTCTAATCAAAAGATTTCATCGAACATTTCCTAACAAGCCCAAACCCCCGGAGAAGCCCGGTTTGGGAGGGGCCTTGAGGGGGGGTGCTGTCATGATCTCTGCTTCCAAAAGATCAGGACTTGCCCGACTCCCTTGGAAGCAGACCCATAACCCCGGTTCCGAGTGCCAGCCAGTCCCAATTGGGACCTTTTGGACCCTGTCCTGGCGCCAGTGGCACCAGGCTCATAAAGATGCCCAGTCCCAGCGCTGGAAGCGCCGGGCTCATAATGCTTGGCTGGACTTACCTGCAGCAGACCATGCTGCTTACTTACCTGCCAGTTGAACCCCTGATCCTCTTCTGTTTGGGACTACTTTTCCTGTTGGGTGGGGCAGGAGCCACTCCCTAGGTTCAGAACACTGGAACTCTTCTGGAAAGCAGGAACTCTTTTCTTACCTAGGCGTGGCTGTGGAAGGAGACACCTAAGCACTACAGGAGGCTATTTAAACCACACCCGATGGATGAATCTTGCTTTGCGTTATTCTGCATTCTCTGCAGCAGAACGCTCATCGTGTCTTCTGCTTCTGATCCTGGGCCTAAGGGAACAAAGGCTTACCATCCTGGAATCCAGTCTTCAGCAGCACCTGTAAAGACAAAGAAAGAACAGGTTAGCACTACGGTCTTAAGTGGCAGCGCATCTCTTACCTAGTCCATCGGCTGTCACCAACGCCTCGCGCTGCATTCCGGCATCTGAAAGACAAAGGCTTACTTACTCTTCGCATGCTCCGGAGGTCTTCGCACTGCATTCCGGCATCTGAAAGACAAAAGCTTACCAGCTCTTCGCACGCTCCGGAGGCCTTCGGCGCTGCATCCCGCATCTGAAAGACAAAAGAAGGTGCGTTTAAAGACATTGGGCAACTTTATTGCTCACGTGCCATTACTCCTTCCCACGCCGAATCCAGTGGGTATTCCAGCACCCTTCAGCTTCTCTAAAGCTCTGAACTTGTACCTGCAAGGTAAAAGGGACAGTTAGTGCGCATCGTGAAGCAGGCTACAAGCGCTTACTTACGTGCTTCCAGGCGCTTCTATTCCTCACGCGGGTTCGATCCTCAACTCTCATCAGCCCGCCATCCGCCATCGCCGGAACCCTGCAAAACAAGAGATATCATTACAAAAGACTTTTAAGACATTTGAAGTGCCCAGAACTTACCGTTCGTGCAGTTAACGACGGACAGCAGTCCTCTGAGGTAAAGAGGCCTGCACCCTTATCCAGTGAAGAAACTGGTTACGGCACCCTGCCCCGAGGCAGATGGAGAGCTCGGCGTTCACTTACCTAAGGTGAGGGTGTTAACCTTTGGGGTTCTACAGGAGAAGAGAAAGGGAAGAGGAGAGAGGCACCCAATAACCCCAGTTCATTAATCCCATATTTTCTATCTGCAGACATCTTACTCTTCGAGTCAGAGATACAGTGCACAGAGGTCCAGCCCAAAGAGCCAACCGTGTGTTACACATCATCTTTGAAGATACGGCATTCACCCAGTCAAGACCGGCGCCGCTGCGGGAATCAGGTGAGCGTTACAGTGTTGTCCTTTTGGGAGTAGAAGGACATTGGGGGAGTTCTAATGTTTATGTTAATCTTTTCAAGTGAAATATGTGAATCTTGTTTCTTTTTTGGGGGACCCCAAAGTTGTCTGTGCCTGTGCCACAAAAAATATTAAGATGGCCACAAGTTAAAATTTCAGACAAAAACACACAGCGAATAGAAGACAGCACAAAAGAGAAGAGCCTGTTGCAAAAGCAAACGCAAATAATGCTCTGCATTGTATGTGATATTCTCGGCTTTAATCCAATCAGGAATCTGTGACTGGATATATGTTGCAAGGGATTTAACAGATTTAATTGATTTACACATGTTGTACTAATTATGCATAATACTAGAATTTCTTCCAACAATGATAACAAGCAAGTTGCTCGCAGTCAGACTCTTCTGTGTTTTGTGTGAGTCTGAAAGAAGCATTTATTTTATTTAATAAACATTTAATCATTACTGGTCCTAGCCTGAGAGTCTCAGAACACCTTACAGGATTCAAAAGTTCCAAAGGTGGGAGAGGTGAAACAGATGTTATAGGATAGGCACAAAAAACACAACATTATAGGATAGGCTGATTATGATAGACAAGAAGTAGAAGGGGCGGTGACGTGGCTGGATTATGTGTGGGCAACAGATCTGTTTTGAGGCTGTTTCAGGGTGGTGATGGAGTGTGTCGTGTGGATGTGAAGTTGTAGGGATGGTCCAGTGGATAAATACTTATTTTTGTGTGAATGTTGGTTCTGTAGAATATGCTGGCTAGCTTGCCTGGTTTCTTTGTTGGTGATGGGCTTCAGTTTGCTGTGAATATACAATGGGGTTGAGGTGGATGTGTTTGAAATGCATAGTCCTTTGAATGCAATTCTCTAGGTTACAGAGAGCCACTGGAAATGGGTGAGTGCTGCAATGATGTATGTGTGTGTGTTTGGGTAACTGGAGGATCTGTCTTGCTGCTGGGCTTTGTACAGTTTGCAGAGGTGCTGGGCAGTGAAGGGAGGAAAATCTTATCAGGTTGAGGGGTCGTAGTTGTAGTTTGCATGTTTCGGTGACAGCTGCTGTATGGTGAGTTAAGTAAAGGTGGAGGTTGATGCTATTGTCAAGGGATTTGACAGGTGTATAGATGAATATGTCTAGGTTGTCTGAGGTGAGTCCTTTGATCCAAGGGGTGAGATTGGGTTTGAACCTTGGGAGACAGATGAGAAAGTATTATTTTTTGGAACAGTTGAGTTTGAGGGGGTGGGTGGGCATCCACGTGGACTTTTGAAGGGGATGGGATTTGGAAGTATATATTTGCATCTCATCTACATATTGGTGGAGATAGTTGTTGTGTTTCCTAAGGTTCTGTCCTAGCAACTCTGAATATAGATTGAAGAGGATTGGAGACAATGAGGACACTTGCAAGGATCTGTATTTGGCATACATAGTATTGCTCTTTTACCAACCCAAACCCTGTTACCAATTCCAGCAATACATGAAGGGGGCTAGATGTTAGATGCCGACATTACTCTAGCAGCTCCTTGCATTACTCCTCTCCTCTGGTCTGACCATAGCCTCCTATTCGTTCTCCTGGCCCACCTCAGACACCTGACAACCCCAATCATTAGTGACAAGTGCATCTTAGTCTGGCCCATGAAAGAGGCCACCATTGAAAACAATTCATCCCAAGTCTGTAAATATTGTCTCCTCACAGCTCACTCAGGTCTCCTGAGGCCGACATTATACAAACATCTGACATCCTAACCCCTTCCTTTCACATAAACATGCACACCTTTTATAATAATGGAAAACAAATGACACATATCAAAGGCACCCAATGGCCATGCTGCCTACTCAAGGCACCAACAAGTTTATCTGTAATCCATCATCAAAGAAAAGGAGGTGTTTCCATGCCAATGCATCCAGCTCGCTCACAACAAAGCAGTCAGATTTTTCAAAATCTTTTGTGAGCTTGAATGCTCTATTGCAGTGGTATTCAATTTTTATTTTGACATACTGAGCTCTATTTTCTATTAAAAGCTGTCACTGTAATCCCTTTTTAATGATTGTCATGCTCGTGCAGGACATCCTTTGGCCCTCCCGATGGGGGTCAACCCCACAGTTTGAAGAACACTGCTCTATGGAATAAAACCATTTCCCATTCTCGAACATAAGCTGACCACCTTGCCGACTTCTGCAGACACAAAATCACGGCCATCTCTCAAAATACTGAAAACAACTTCAGGTCCAGCCTAGTCTGCCAGCCTTCATCTCCCTGCTCTAGCATACTCTCTGCCTTCAAGCCAATCATTCACAGGGACCTGATGAGAACAATGAAACACATTGATGGCTTTTCTCTTCAAAGCCTTTCTCGCCCTATGATCAAAATCATAAAGAACATTATCGCCCTCAATCCCCCTCCCTTTCCACCTTCATTAACTGTTTCATGTCCCAAGTTGATGTACCATCTAATGTCAAGAAAATAATCGTTGTTCCACTCTTGAAGAGACCCAGAGTGGATCCTACTATTCTGGCCAATGCCTGCCCTACCTCAAACAACCCTTTCTTGGGGAAGAGTTTGGAAGAAATGGCAACATGTGTTGGAACCAGTTTACAGCATGGAATCTGCCTTACTCAACATCAAAGAGCCCCTTTTTCCGACATTGGATAACAACTCTGCCACTGTTCTCTTCCTTTTCGATCTCTCAGCATCCCACAACTCCATCAATTATTCTGCCCTGTTGAATAGACTCCAACATTTCTTCAGCTCTTTTCCTTTTTGTAGGACAGAGTCTCGCTGGTGAAAGAAGATCCATTCTGTTCTAAACCCTGTACCTCCACTGCAGGGACTCCTCAATGGTCGGTCCCCACACCAATATTCTTTAATTGCTGTATGAAGTCTATAGCTGAAATGCTACCTTCAAGGCCCCTTCCACTGCATGCTGACAACACTCATATTGCCGTTAAGCTGCAAAACTCTGCCTTATCATCCGAAATTATCAGAACATGTCTTATGTCCCTTCAGGAATGGACTATCGACAACCAACTATGCTTTAGCTCAGAGAAAACATAGATTGTGTTCCTTGCCATGAGCATCCCTGCTTTGCTCCCTTACTCGTGGACTACCGCCTTGGGCTCTCCCCTCACCATATCTGTGAGGAAAAGCTGAGGCATCTTCTTTAATGAAAATCTCTCCCGTTACAGACAAATTCCAGAGCCGACCGAAGTCCGCCACTTCCACCTGCTCATGCTAGTAGTGGACTATGCTATTCCTAAATATGTGCTGCAAAGTTGAGACTCCCAGGGACATGGCACTAGTAAGACTTGGCTATTGCAACAGTCTTTCCTTCGGCTCTCCAAAACATCTCCTTCACATTTTGCACATCATCAAAAACAAAGTAGCCAGGCTGAGCCGCAACTTAAAAGTATCTGACTTATCAAACCTGCACCTATGTCCCCAACTTGAATTCAAGACTTTTTGTCTTATCCACAAGCCTCTCTGTAGCAAGGCCCCTAATTAACTGCCTCCCTTCCTCAAACGGCGCGTCGTGCATTTAAAAAAAATATTTGTAAGGCTCAGTCCTTTATAACTTTCAATACTGCTAAGTTAATAATTTCTTCTCTTATCTTTTTTCAGCTTTTCAATTGGTCCTGCATTCTTGTTGGCCTCCCAGCCTCTCGTCCTGCTCCCCGTAAGCCTATTTGTAATTCTTCTACTCATTTTCTTTGCTCTCTCTTGATTTCTCCTTCGCTATCTTCTCTTGGTTGGCTCTCTTTTCATTTGTGTCTTAAATTCAACTTTATTTGTATGGTTTGTAAGCTCTTCATAATCTTCCCCCTCCTTATCTTTCTTCCCTGGTGTCTTTCCATTTCCCTTCCCATACTCTTCGCTCTCATTCTCTTTTTCGGCTAACTGTCCCTCGCCCTCCTTGTTCCCAGAACCGTTTTCGTTCATTTACTTTGCTCTCCCCTCTCCACTGGGACACACCTCATCGTTCTCTCTCCGTTCTATTTCTTCTTATTCCCAGTTTCATTCCGTTCTCCAAGCTTATCTCCTCTAGCTCTTTCAGCTAATTTGCAGCATGTTCATTCTTATTGTATCGTGATGTGATGTTTTGTACAGCGCTTTGGCGTATATACGCTTAATAAATACTTTATGAAGATGTGTACAGGAAACTCCCTTTCTCCTGACTTGCAACACGAAGACCACCTTCTGATCTTTAGGGAAGAGTGCAACACCTTACTGTTCAAACAAGCTTTTCCTCCATCCTAATGATGCATGTTCTCCTATCACCCCATCCCACCACACGATTCTGCATCTCTACAGTACTGTTTGCAATGTGCACATAATGCATGCCATAGAGACTGTGTTGGGAAATATACATATCCTGCCTGGTTATTTAACTAAAAGCTTCTCTGTATGATGTATATCGTCCACAGCTCCATGTAACTTGCTGTCTAACAATGTAACCATGTATTAACACATGTATCCGGGAAAATTGAACCAATCGCCCTCCTTACTGCTGCAACTAAGACATAGGGCATCATTATAACTCGCCCGGTATGGAAACAACGGTGGCGGTAAACCCATACCGGGCGATCAAAACTCCTGCAGGTGGAGGTGTCAAACCTGCCAGGTCTGACCTGGCGGTTTAATACCGCCCGCCTGCAGGCGGACGAGGAAACGCCGGCACCATCACAAGATGGTACCGGTGTTTCCTTGATCCCCATCCCCATTGAGTCCTATGGGACTCAATGGGAATGGGGATTAACACCATTCCATCTCTGGAATTCCCGGAACACCGGTGTTGTAATGCCCCGGTAATTCCGGGAGTCACGGAGGCGGAATGCTAATACGAGTCCGGCGGTAACCAGGCGTAATGAGGCCCATATTCTTGTAACAGTGCCTTGATGCCCCTGGGCTGTGTGAGCGCTTCTATAAATGCAAATAAATAAATAAATAAATAAATAAATACAATGGCTCAAATCCATGGGCTGCTAAGACTATCATGATATTTGCCTGTGCCTTTCTTAGCCCTTATCGTCTTGCACATACCCACAGCACTTGTACCTGATGCTCCCCCACTTCCACCTCTCCCCCATTGCACTTCCCCTGGTCTGAATGTACCAAGTCTTCTTAATAATCAGTCATTTGCTCCCTCCTCTCTGTCTCATCTTCCAGGTCCTTCACCTTCCTTCTGGGCACGACACAAAGTAACGTGTTTTTCAGCTGGCACAATAAATAGGGCAGTTTGCAGAGACCTCTAGATGTGCTGTGGCAGGAATGAAGTGATAAACTAGTGCTGTATTTTAGGTTCACTCCATATAGCATTTTGGTATATGCAGTCCTGTATTCGCGATATTCAGGAATACATACTTATGTTTGCTTGTACAGCTATTTCAAAAAGATTAACAGCCACGCGTTATAATGATAGTATGTTCATACGTGTACTAAAACCCCGGTGCATGCAACATATGGTTGGTAAAAAGTATAGAATGAGCATGTGGTTTACAGCAATATCTGCAGCGTAGATAGTGCAGAATCGAGTATGCTGGACTTAGGGATATCATTGATTGTTTTTTTGTAGTAAAATCCAACACTTATTTTTTTTATTTTTTTTATACTTGTATTTTAATTGTATTTCAATTTTTACAAGATCTTTTCCTTCACTCTGTTTTGGGGTGCTTCCTAAGATCGTTAATTATTCTGTTTGTTCTTTATGATATTCTTTAGGGTACTGTTTCTTCTAGGTTAGGAGAAACTGTTTCCCGTTTTGATCTCAAGTGTCCTTTTCTTCTAATTTCAAACTGTCCAGAAATTTTGCAGTCGCTATAGTCAGGGAAATTGAATCCCCGCTCATAAGCTTGTTCCACCAATCCTCTTCCCTTATGGTCTGGAGCTTTGATCCGTGTGGGTGAAGATAGGTTTGTCTGGGGTTGCTCGTACCAGGACAGTGAAGGAGTAGATGTCTAAGAGTTTCGGTGTCCCCACTTGCACAGAAACGGCACTTGTTGGTCATTGATTGTTTCCTGGTGTAAAGGATCTCATTTGTCTTCAGGATGTTTAAGCGTGCTCTCAGAAAGATTGTACGCAGTCTTTTGTCTGGGAACTTTTTTAAGTAGTTTCTTACATCGTCCAACTTTTGTGTATTGGTTGTGTGATGGGCCGAAGTTGTATGTTCATCAGCTATTTCAAGTGTTTCGATCCAATCTTGTTACTTTAGTTTTTTCTTTATTTTTCCAGGAATGCGTTCGATTTCCCATTCAGAACAACCAATATTTGCAGCTTGATCTAAAAGGTTTTTGTACCATGTTGTTAGCATTGGGTTTTGGCCGCTCTTCATTTCTGCAAAAATGATTTCCAGGATTTTTGGTCGTGGGTGCCTTAGAATCTTTCCCAGAAACAATAAGCTATTTCTCTCCACTACTGATTTCAATGATTGCAAACTTAGTTCCCGTCGAATGTTTGCTACCGGGGTGGAGTTTGGCAACCGGAGCACTCTCCGCCAAAATGTTCCTTCCAGTTTTGCCCACAGTGTTTTCGGCAGATAAGGCATTGCCTCTGCTCCGTAGGTTAGAGCTGGAGTGGCTTTTGCTTTGAAGAATCTTATTATTGGCAGGATTGAGAATTTGCCGAATTTACGTTCCAAAGATACGGCTTGTGCTGCTAGTGTTTTTGCCTTGGAGAATAGATGTTCTTGCATTGTTATTTCAATTCTGCTGCACGATAGTTTAACCCCCAGGTATGTGAAACTCTTTACTGTATCCAGTTTTTCTGAATTTACAAACCACTGGGGGCGTTTACTCTGTTTAGATCCTTTTTCCATGATCATTATTTTGGTCTTCGAGGTGTTAAGTTCCAGATCATTTTTCTTTAGGTAGCAGGATAGGCTATCCAGTTGTCTCAGGAGCCCAATGGGCGTTTGGTCAAATAAGAGAATATCGTCCGCGTAGAGCAGACGTGTCACTTCTGCTTACCTATTTGAGGAGGAAATGAATGGGTGTCATTTTCTGCGTCCACTATGTCCGCCATGTATGCTTTATACAATGCTTGTGCCAGAGGGCACCCTTGTTTGACTCCTCTCGCTGTCTTTATGATTGTAGACAACGAGCCTGCTGCGTTAAGCCGGACTCTGATGGAGGTGTCGCTATGCAAGGCCTTCGTTGGTTCCAGGATAAATAGTGGGCAGTTTTGTTTTTCGAGTTTCGTCCATAGTTTACCTCTATTGACACGGTCGAAGGCCTGGACCAAATCGATCGTAGCAATGAAGATTTTCGGTTGGCCTTCTAGGACTTTGGACTTCAGGATGCTGATCAGCATAATATTGACGGAGGTCCCTAGGTTCTTTTCGAAACCCGATTGAAATGGGTCTGCTATTTTAGCCTCCTTTTGCCATGTCTGGAATTCGTCTAGCACCAAGGAGCCGAAGAGTTTTCCAAGCACATCCAAAAGTGCTATCGGCCTGTAGTTTTTCGGGTCATCTCTCAGGCCCTTCTTGTAGATGGGAACGATGTTTGCTGTTCTCCACGTGTCAGGAATTTGTCTTGTGTTCCTGCATCTTCGGAAGATCTCTGTTATTAGCGGTGCCCAGGCTTTTGCGTCCTGTTTTAGATGAGTGTTGGATATTCCATCTGGGCCGGGTGCACGAGAGTTTAACTTGTAGATCTTTTCCAGAATAGCCTGCTCGGAGCAAGTTATCCATTGCGATGTATTTTGTTTTTCCACTACGGTTTCTGGTGTTGTAGGTTCTTTAAATAGTTTGGTGATGTGTTTTACCCATTTCTCTTCTGGGACACTGTTGGTGATGGTCATATCTGTGGTAGCCTGATTGGTTTTGATTAGTTTCCAGAAGTCTTGTGAGTTCTTTTTACACACTGTTCTCAACATGGACTCAGCGTCTTCTTGGTATAAGTTCCAGCGAACTGATTGGAGCCATGCTTTGTAGCCTTTTTTTTGTATAGTTGCCGATTTTAGATTTAATTGTGTTGGATATCGTTTTGCTTGTCGTATTATCTTCCGTAAGGAGGATTTCTTTATCCTCAACTCTTCATTATATTTGTGCAGATGAGTTGTTTCCGGTCTTCTCTTTTGCATTGGGCGTAGGTGTGGAATGAGAAGAGGATAGTAGTCCAATTTTTCAGGGGTAGCTTTAGCAGACCTTTGTCTGTAGTAGGATGTTGTAATATCGATTAAGACGTCTGATGTCATTTTCAGCCGGCTCCCTTGTGCGTTTGTTTCGAGCTTGTAAGGCATTGCTGTGGTCACGTATGTTCTTACTGGCCACATTGCAGATAGTAAGTTGTGATCACTGCTGATGGTTTTCACTACCTTGAAGCTCGTGATTGTAGAGTATAGCTCTTTGGAGGCGAAAATGTAATCGATGGTAATTTTCTTTTCTTCGCTTTCCCATGTAGGGATGGTGGTGCTGGCAACTTCTAAAGAGTTCAAGTTGTACAAGTCTCTGGATTTCATCAACGCCGACCAAGCGCAACCTCGAGCGATTGAGCATGGATTTGTTGTATTTTGCGGTGGCTTTGATGCTTTGTGACCTGGACAGGTGGCATTCAGGTCACCGCATATCAGAATATGGTCCACATTATAAATTTCAGCGACGTCGGTCAGTATTTTTTCCACGGTGTTTAGAAAATCGTTTGTTTTGGTTTCTGATGGGTTCCAATAGATGTTCAGGAGAAGAAGGAGGTCGTGTCTGAGTTTTCCTTGGGATGTTTCCTCTTTTTCCCATTTCAGTAATGTTACCTGGATTGCCAAGGACGATCTCAGATTGTGGACTATTCGTAAGGTCCCCCCTGATCGGACTGCTGTTAAGAGGCCTGATACAGGTCGGCCTTTGTCTCCTTTTTGAGAAGGAGATAATAGAACTTCGTAGCCGTCCAAGCTGGGTGGGTAGAGCAGCCAGGTCTCTTGTAAACTTATTAGGTCAAATTGGCCAAGGTTTATCTCTCCGGGTTTGGTCAGATGGGAATGGCCTCTTGTATTCCAAGAGCCAATGGTGATCATTTGCTGCTTCTTCTGTACACCTTGCGTTTGCTCTGATGAGTCTCCTCCAGTCCTCGCCGGAGGGCGGTTTGGTTGCAATTTCTTCACGTAGCGTGTCAATACGGACGGAATCCATGCCCATTTTTTGGGATCTTTTTCCACCTTGTCAGCGTGCTTTAAAATCGGGGGTTTTTCTCAATTGTTTCGCGTTTCTGTTTCCCTTCTGCCCGATCTCGAGGGCGGGCCCCTCGGTTGTCTGTTTGATTTACTTACTAAGGGCTCCTCCTGCGTTTTCCACCTTCCCGTGGTAGTAGAATTGTCAATACTCTTTACTCTTCCTTTATCTCTTCTGGTGTCTGGGCTGTATTGCCTTGTAGTTTCTCGCGCTGTGTTTCTTTTGTCTTCATTTTTTCGCTCGTTCTTCTCTGGTGTTCGGTGTGATTTTCTCTTTGTGCTGGAAGTGTCTGTCCCTTCCGAGGTACTCTGAGCTGATTTCCATCTTTCTTTTCCGTTTGTCTCGTAATTGCACTCCAATTTTGATGCATGTGGGTGAGCACTCCTATGACCTCTTTCTTCAGATGTGGTTTCCCTTAGGAGGTACCCTCTTTTAGACAGTTCACCTGCCGCCTGGAGCAGGAGTTTCTTCACTGTTTGAGACGTGATGTACAGAAAGATGCTATCTGTCCTAGCTTTTTGTGCGAATTCCACTATTTTTATGTCCGCACTTCTGATTTGATCTCCTCTGTGAATTTTTTCGAGGAGCTTCATGGTTGCTCTTCTATTGAGGATGATTTTTTCTCCCGTTTTGTCACGTCTTTCAAGCTTAAGCGTACGTGACGCATGACTCTTTTGAGTGAAGATTTTGGATGTACGCGTGGAATTTTGTTGTGTGGGCAAGGCAAAAAGTCTTCGATTTGATCCAGATGAGTCCCCGGATTTATGTCTTCGTCTGTTTTCGTCCCTCCTGTGACTCAATGTTCTGTGTGTTGGTGCATTTGCCTTTTTATCTGTGTCACTTTGACTAGTCGGAGACTTTTGTCTGTGCCGCGATTCGTTGTTTGATCTCTCTTCAAATCTTCCAACATTGCGTTTTTCCTTGTATATCCTTAGATAAGAATCCTCGGTACCTCCTTGCTTTGATTCAGTTTTGTTGATCTTTGAGTTTCCTAGGCGAAAAAGCGTTTTCCTCTCTGGGGTAATTTGACGACTTCTGTTACTTGGGTCGTCAGTTTTATCTTTCTTTTTTGTTGGTGTTTTTTTTTGGATCTGGTGGTGTGGGTTTTTTGATTCATGTTGCAAGAGATTATCATCCAGAAAGGATACCTTTCTTTTTTTTGTAGATGGTCTGGGAATGTCTGATTCCGATGTTTCAATGGAGTAGACGCTTAGGTTGGATAGGTCCAGCGAGTTGTCTTCAGTGGCTCCCCTCTGCTCTTCTTCTTCAATGATCTGGTAGGACTCGTTCTCCTTAGGTTTTGGTTTTTGATCGTTCACCGTTATCCATTTGGTCATAAGCTTGTTTAAGATGCTTTCTGTTGGTTCTTTCTTCTGTGCAGAGGGAGCTTTTGTGTTTTTTTCTTTCGCTGATGATTGATTTTTTTTAACCTTTTGTCTCAGCGGTTTTTTACTGCTCTCTTCGGTTTGCGTTCTGAGTTGAACTTCATCGGTTTGGTTTTTGCAGGTATTTTCCGTGTCTCCCGACTTAGCATGTGAGTTTATTGCTCTTTTTGGCGATCTAACGCCCGTATTGTCAAAGGTCATCGAATATACGTCTGCCGTTTTGTTTTCTGGTTTATGTTTTCTTTTAATCTCATTCGGATTTGTTTGAGTGCTCAGGTTCACTGATTTATGTTTGAAGTGGAATACCTCAGGGTTGTCTGTCATGGTGCTTTGATCATTTGTACTTGCCTTCCAAGCTTCTAAGGCTGTTATATAGCCTTCGAGATGGGTTAGCTTTGAGTTGCATGCCGCTATTAATGAGGTATGATCCTTTAACGTGTCGTTGATGGTTTCATATAGCTTCCCAAATGGTGCAAGCGCAATGGTCATGGCTGACATGATTGGTAGTATGTCAGTGCTTTTGGTAGGTAAATTGGTGTCTTTTTTTTTATGCATTTCGCTTTCTGTCTTAGCTTTATATGGAGTAGAGAGTAATGATCGTGAAACTTATGCTTGATCAACATCCTTTCTTTGTTTCGAGATCAGAATCCCGCCAGGAGATGTGTCTCTGATTTTTAACATGTTTTTATAGTTTAATAATGCCTCCGCCAGTTTGATTTCTTCACATTTTCTCTGGTGATCTAGTTGGACCATCATTGAGTTTGGTTCAGTTTCTTTTTTTTTCGCCGCAATAGGTTTATTTGATGGTTTGGCTTTACCCGATTTATCTGCCAGGCCTAAAGATGGGGACAATAGTGTTTCGCTCGTAATGAGTTCTGCCGTTTGTGTTTCATCGTAGTTTCTTCCTTCAGTCAGAGCTGGCTGTAAGCCAAGATCTAATTGTTTTTCTTCCCTGTGCATGGTTATAGCTGGTTGGCCAGAGGCGCTTTTTTCTCTCTTTTCCACGTTGTTTTCCAAGTTTCGCTCCGAGGGTCTGAGATCTGTATTGACGTTAGGTGGTTCGGTTTTTTGTTGGGACGTAGGTAAGTTGTAATGCCAGCGTGTTTGGGGTGAGAACCAGTGCTTCCCAGACACTGCGCTGAGGCCGGTTGTTTAGGTACGATTTTTCCAGGGGATGGGGGAATTCCCTCCAAGATTTCCAAATCCGATAGTTCAAACCGGTTTACCGGCGGAATCTTTCCCAGTTTTTCAAAAAACCTTTCAATCGGGTTATTTGTCGAAGTTATTGTATTAGTTGATTTTTTCGTCTGGGTCTTGTTTGGTAATCTGTTATTGGGTGTTGATGAGCCAGTTGGCTTTAATTTTTTTTCCCCTAGGCTTTGTGTGTTCTGATTTATGACAATATCGTTTGATTTGAAGATTTGAGATTTTGACTTTGCCTCCTCCTCTTTTCGGGGAGTAGGGGAATGAGTCAGAATAGATTTGGACTTGAATCGGTCGTGTACTTCTGTATTTGAATAAGTGTTTGACTTGGCCCAATGATGTTCTCTCAGGATATTCAGATCATCAGTTACCTCTACTTCGGGATCCTCCAGGTATGATATAGTTGTGTTTGGGCAGTTTTGGTCTCCATATCCAATCAAATCTAATTCAGGGCTGGGTAGAGCAGCTCTTATAGTCCTTGGGTGAACCTCGCTTTCAATTTTTAATGTTCTACAAAGGTCAATTTTATCCAACCCAGTGTGTTTCTTCTCACTTACTGTCTCAAAGAAGGCCTTCAGTCCTTTATCTGTAGTTAGATTTGTCCTTGTTGCTACTTCTGTATACGTTTCACCATGTAGTGGCACCAATCTGCCACAAGAGGGCGTGACGCGGTCACTCTCCGGCACAGGCTCGCCTCTCCCCACTTCCTGGAGCTCCGGAACCAGTCGCGGGCTCGCTGGAATAGGGCCTGCCTCCAGCCCTCCAACCCCCGGTGCCTGGTCCTCCACACAGTGGGGCTCAGAGGCCCCAACGTTCATCCTCACAGTAATCGGCAGAGCCGCCGCGCACTCCATCGCCGTCTCCCGCTCCCCCCCACCAGCCGGCCCGGACGCCGGCGGCACGACAACGACCTCGAGGGGCGGACTCCCCTCTGACGACCGCCGCTCTCCCCCGCCAGCGGATCCTGCAGGCGGCGACACGGCTCCTCTCCAAGGTAGGTCATGCTGCTGCCGATGGGGCGATCTGAGGGGGGGGATCGGAGGGGAGAGAGCATGTGTCTCTAATTGCTGCGATTTCTTCGTTTTGTGTTTGGGTTCTAGTTTGTTACGCACAAGTGGTTCCTCTTGTATTTTTAGTGTGAGAAAGCCACTTCTCAACACACGGCCGGCTTCTTCTTGCACTGTATGCCCAAGCTCCGACTTTTCTATCAGGGAGGGCTCCTCCATGGTTACACTAGTTTCAATGCTGGGAGGATAGTCGTAAGGATGTTCTGATAAGTTCTTAAGTGCTTGGGATCTTGTACTTGGGTGAGCTTTGCAGGGAGCAGTCGGGGGGAAGACAGACAACCAGCACGCCAGCAGCCAGACTGCCAGACTGCACCTCCTCGCAGCTCTCCAACACTTATTCAGCGCATCTGTTCAAAGTAGGCATTACAATGCAAAACACGTTCACTGTCCCGTGTCCTAACTGTATCACATATCACATGTCATGATATACGTCATGCAAGTGAAATTGCAAAATAAAGTCGAATGATGACTGGCATCTGGTAAATGATTGGCTGTCCACGTGATGAAACCACTGAAAGCCTGCCTGTGCTGAAGCATCCTTGGATGCGCTCAGCACTATGGCTATTAATATCCTTTGTTCCTTTGTGAATGCGGGTGTATACACTTCTACTAATGACAAATGGACCTAAGCCGAAAAAAATAGCTTACATGAAACAAAATAAATTGCACAACAATAATGACTGTTCAGTGCATTCTGTGACTCTGTTATCTTCAAGCTGCTTTCCTGCCCTCTGACTGGTCTAACTTTGCATGGCTGTATAGAAATATGCCTTGTTTTTTACTAGCTGTCACCATTCAATAGGTTTGTGTTCATTCTGTGTATATTATATTATTTTTTGGTGTATCATTTTTATATAGTGCACCATGCATATTGAGTTTTAAGAGACGTAGGGCCCGATCCATGACATTATTTGGGCAGTAAATCAGGACATTGTGTGCCAAAACGTGCCCGCAACTCAGTTTGTCAATTCATGGAATCTGTGCAGGACTTTTTCCTACTGTGCGGTGACTTCGCGCAGGCTCGGCACGTCACGGCTAGCAGCCCAGTGCCTTGAATGAGAAACCTTGCTGAACGTGGGCACAGCCTGTGCATAGATGGAAGTTGGGGCAGAACACACAAAATGGTTGAAGAACAAGGGAAAATGTGGGCGTTACGAGGGACAGCCCGCAGTCAGTCCATCGCACGGCCACTATTGAGTGGAACCATACGTATTCATGGATCTGACCACGCTTCCTCTCGACAGGGAAATGGCCATACGATGCACTTGAACTATCCGCCACCCGAAGGCAGGCATACAGACACTTGCGCATAGGAATCTCCATGAGGCGGTTAGTGTAGTGGGTTGCAGGAACCGTTTACGGGGGCTTGCATGCATGTGTACTGGAAAATGACGATTTTTACGATATGTGGTACGCACGTTAAGGGGATGCTGGAAATAGATATGGGGTCCACACGCACGTCGTCAAGGCAAGGTTGGGGCGTACACAGACTGCTTTTGCTGGGTGCATTTCTACGTGCACGATGGGTGAACAAAGTTCTGTTTCCATGGCTGGAATGGCTCTGCGTGTGGGCGTGTTGTGGGTGTTCCGGCAACAATTTACGCATGGGGTTACTTTGAGTGGACAATTCCATGAATACGCATGGCATGCAGATTTTCTAGCACAAGACGGGCAGCGCAGGTTCGTTCTCGGCGCACAGTCTTTGCGGGAACTTTGCACACTTTTCCATGAATCGGGCCCACAGTGTTGAGTGTGTTTGTACTTCTTTGGTCTAATTGTGTTTGTGTCTGTGTGTGTGTGTGTGTTTGTGTGTGTGTGTGTGTGTATCTGTGTTTGAGTGTGTGTGTGCGATAATGATGTCATCACCCTAATGCTTATTTCATTTATTCTGATGAACAGGGTGTTTGCTTGTTGTTTTAATACACAGTTCAGGCCAATTTGGTCATATGCAGGTTGCTCTATAAAAGATGAATGCAGAACTTGCGTACTGGTGAGGAAGTAATGGTTTAGAAAGTAGAGAAAGTAAAAGATGTGCTGGCTTGTCAAATAACACGCTAATATGTTGATGTTCAAAGTTCCCAGCAAAACTGAAATTCTATATTTATTTTGGACGTGATTCGAAATAGTCGGGCTTCTTAAATATTTGAATGGTTCTGAGTTTCTAGATCTGCCTATGTTAGCACCTCTTTCTGACATGGTCTAATTCACTCAATGCTGCCTTGTAGAATACTCCATATTTATCATATCAAATATTCCAATGGAAGTGCAACTGTAACATTATTCTGGATTGAACCAAATTGTGAAACTAATCAAAATATACAATGGAATTTCAAGTTCTGAGACCTTTAATGGACTATTATAGGTACAGATGACAATAGAGATGGCAGTTCTGCCTGGAGTCTCTCTTGTATTGCAGTCTGCTTTTCATGTTGCTTGCTGGAGGCGGAGCATTAGCACAAAAACTCTTCCCTTCTGTGGAGCGGCACGGAGTAGCGAAGAGGAGCAGGCCTGCAGTCCTCCGAGCCTGAGCTTCCCGGAATCATCAGGGAAAACTGTTGGAGTATTCAGCTTGTGCATTGGGATTGGGATTTTGAGTCAGAGGTCCACACATAAGAAACTCGTAGATATCCTGGCTGCAGTTCTCAAAAGGTACGATTTGAGGACTGGGAAAGTAGCGATGCAATGTCTCTAGCCAAACCGGGCTCCATTACCACGTTCCTTCAATGAGGAATAACCGGGTCATTCCAACATTGGAGGACCCGGTAATTCCTCCTTCAAGGAACCATTCCCCATTCCCATTGAGCCCTTATAGGGCTCAATGGGAATGGGGAGGGAGGTAACAATGGGCACATTATGAATGGCCCGTCATTACCTCCCTCTTCCCCTCACGGGAACCTCGTAATCGGCGCTCCCGTAATGAAGGGTGCCGGTCCCGTACCGGCACCCTTCATTACGGGAGCACCACCCTTGTAATGAGGCCCACTGTCTCATCTCACTCCAAAACTGATACTATCAAGGAAAAGGAGTTGATTGTTTTGTTGGACCCTATGTCTTTGGATGGTTTAAACATATCTGCACAGATGCCTCCTTCTAGGAAAGTGCTTCTGGTACCGATTACAGCCTTTATTGTGAAACATAGGTCCAAACAAACTGGAGGCAAAGGTTCTCCCACTACCTTGTTAGATCCACTGGTTGATTCGGTCAGGACATATTCATCAAGTATGGGAGAATGCAATCCTACACAATCGATGGGTGAAACCGCTCTCTCATCAGTGGTCGAGTCCAATCTGCCTGGGTCCCCAGTAGCAGCGTACCATGAGGATAGGTTTTTGGACACATCTCAGAAAATTTGGAAACGTTATGTACCAGGCTTTGAGTCAATGCTGTCTTCGGTGGACTCTTCACCTCTTCCGGTTGCTCGTCAGAGGATCTCGCAGGGTCCCTCGGATATAAACTGGAAACCTATGCCTGATTCAGACAAAACTTTGAATGAAATAAATCAGGTGCTGAGCATTTTAGAATCCCTGTTTGAGAACCTCAAACTGGAAGTAAAATCCAACTCTGTCCTTCTAGAAGAACTGTCATTTAAGTATGACAATGTGAAGCTTCATTTGGCGGCAAAGTAGTTTTTGTTTAATCAGATCTGTAAAAACCCTCTGGTTCAACCAAGTAAGACTACTGTGCCAGTGCGGGAAGAGGTCAACAACGCAACACTAATATTGGTTGAGAGGGGTGGTTTACATCCTTCTTCTGAGGTTCGAGAATAGGTTAATAAAGCATTGTTAATACTGATTGAGAGGGTAGGCCCAGAGCCTTCCTCTCTGGTGGATGTAGTGAGTAGTAGGAAGAATGGATGCATTGAGGGGCCAGCCTGGCTCGTTTGGGTCAGGTCCTATCTTTGAAGCACCAGGCTTCACTTAAAACAGCCACACAAAACAAAGGAGTCATGTGCTATTGTGGGGCAAAAATCCTATTCCTGGTCAAGCTACAAATCTTTTTGGCCTGAAGAAAAGCAGTCAAGTCTCGAAAAACCTCTTTAAAAATGTGTTCTCACCGCCGAACGTGTAATCCTTGCTGTGTCAACCTCTCCCTGGATCTTCCATGGCAGGTCCATCAGTAGCAGGAATGGAACTTTCAGTCATTAGTTTGGAAGAAGGTAATCAAGCCAGGATGTGAATGTGCAGGAGGACAAAACGTTGGTATGGATCACTGACCTTTGCAGCAGGGTGACCAGTTCCTGATTGCCCTCATGCAAACCCCGGGATTGCCCCAGAACAATATCATTATGGCACAAACCGCACCGAGTATAAACGGAATTGGTGAGTCTCACAGTTTTCAATGCAAACTTGGGGTATCGAAAGAGCAAGTAAGGTGTGGGCCATTGAGTAAACAAAGTAAAACAGTGAAGGTTACCTAAGGGACCACTTGTCGCGTCTGGGATTAGTGAACATAGAGGAGGTGGTGTTTCATGATCTGCTACGGGAGTGTATAAAACGAACAAGGAAGATACTATCAAGGAACATTTTTATGCCATACTCTTAGATGATGTACTACCTGAGACCAAAATACTAATTCTTAGGCGTACTACAATTCTGCAGTTGCTATCAGGGACCAAGGTCCTGGAGGGAATCACCACAGGGGATGTGAAAATGGGTTTCTTTATTGATCGCCATTGAACGGATCAATCAGTGGTTTATATTTACTCTCAACTGGTCTAAAATGCGGTTGTTAATGAGAGGGAAACAATAAGAACGTTTTTTTTTTACATTTCTCCAAAGGTGCATTGAATTTTGAGAGATCAAGTCAAATGCTTGGAGTCGACAGAGAATATGGTAATGAGATCTATAGACTCCAACAAAAAATGAACATTTCTGAAGAAACTAAAGATTGGTCCTGGCTCATCATTGCAACGCAAGAATAGTGTTAATTGGGTGGTGAATGTGTTTCTTCAAATTACTATTTATTCTCACTTATGTCTTGGAATACTAGGGGCCACCAGCTATTTGGGAATCAGTTACTTTTTGAAAAGATTAGGAAATTCAGAGTCATCTCCCTGCAGGAAACATGGCTGATGTCTGCACCAATTTTTGATAGATACGCAGTTATTTTTCAGACTGCAAAAAGAGGTTTGATAGGTCGCCTGGATGGAGATGTCCTGACTCTTGTTCGGTTGTCTCAAAGTATCACATTAAACGGGAGTGCAGACATTAGTTTCGGCATCCTAGGTACGCATAAAGAAATCTCCAGCACTAATAATTCTGATAGTAAACATGTATTCAAATGCCGGGATAAGGGATTTATCTGTAACTCTCAAGATGATTGTTGCTCATGTGAACAAATTGAGTTCCTGTTTCTGATGCGGGGACACATTTAAAATGTATACAAGGAAGATGTTGGGTGGAAGGCTTGAGCTCGCCTGGGTTTGCCTCCATACATTCTACTTCAAGTGTCTGGCCACGTGCAGCTCCAACAAGGTCAAATGGGTCAGCATTCTCAACTATTGACTATATTTATGTTGGATGCTGATGAATTGTCTGGAGTTCATTGTTACACCCTCAGAGTAAAGTGATCATTCAATGTTGGAAGCAAAATGTAATGTTCCAATAGGGCCAGCTGACCCCTATATGGCTAGTCTGACCAATTTGGAAACTACCAGACAGGGACACAAATTGGCTGGAACGCACATAATGCAGTGAGAGATAATGGTTATTTAGTAGATCTACTGGAAGGTTCCTCACAATCTTGGAAAATATCCCCCTTTAATCTAAATAGTTTTTGCAATTTTGTGGGACACATATTGGGCCTCATTCCAAATCGCCCGGTATGGAAACAACGGTGGCGGTAAACCCGCCGCCACCGTTGTTTCCATGCCGGGCGATCACAACTCCTGCAGGCGGGAGGTGATGTTCCCGCCAGGTCTGACCTGGCGGGTTTAACACCGCCTGCCTGCAGGCGGACGAGGAAACACCGGCAGCATTACGAGATGCTGCCGGTGTTTCCATGATCCCCATTCCCATCGAGTCCCATAGGACTCGATGGGAATGGGGATAAACCCCATTCTGCCTCCGTGATTCCCGGAAAACCGGGGTTGTAATGCCCGGTAATTCCGGGAATCACGGAGGCGGAATGGTAATACGAGTCCGGCAGTAACCAGGCAGTTTTACCGCCGCGGTTACCGCCGGACTCCTAATGAGGCCCATTAAGATTTAACAGGATTGGCGGCCAATCTAAAGTATATAATCCAAACATAAGACATCAGCATGCATTCAAGGAGGAGGTTGTCATAAGAAGAAGGGAGTTGGGCTGCGGTGTCAAGATCCTGAAGAATCAGAGTACCTTAAACAATGAACAACAGGATCTGCAAGTAAGCAGTTTATGTCAAAGATATAGAAATTGGCTCAAACACACGTGTACCAAGAGGCTACAGATTGATGCAGAAGCCATGTTATGTACCCTAAAAAATAAAAACTCACAAGCTATCTGGCGCTTGGTTAATAGGGTTCACTTGCCTGGCACTGACACACAAATTGTTGGTGTATCTTGGCTTACACATTTTACTTCTCTGTAAATCCAAGCATGACATCTGCAAATCTTGAATCATACCCGAATATGTTCTTTGGTAGCAAAATTGTTGATGCTGAGGAGCTAATCACTGTTATAAGCAAAAGTAGTTTATCGCGTGCCCCTGACCCTAACGACAGTCCAATTTCTTTTCAAAAAGGATCCTGTGGTATGGCCCAATGTTTGTCATATCTACTTAAGTCAGTAGCAGAATCTATGACCCTGCTGCCTCCGTGGTCTAGCGTGTTTATTGTTCCTATATTAAAAAAAGGTGTCAGGAAAGAACCAGATATATAAAGACCCATATTTATCTTTGATGCAGATATTAAAGCCTTCGGCTCAGTCTTATTGATCCAAATTGAAAGCTTAGCGATGGATTTCCATAGGCTACAGAAATGGCAGACGGGTTTTCACAGACATGGGCACGTCTGTTAATGGCCTAATGCTGAAATACATTCAGCATTTGGCATGGGGACGAAGTATTCTGCTATTTAGGCTGTATCTATACATCTGAAGCAGCTTTTGACGTGGTAGACCGTAATCTCCTTTGGAGAAAATTGTATAAATTGGGCATACCGATTGGCTTGCTAAGACTGATAATTGCCCTACACTCGATACCTGCATCCAAGTCCGTTTAAATTCTTTGGGCCAATTGTCTCGTAGAATAATCTTTAAATGTCTGACATTGGGGACTACTTAGGTCTTGCAGCTTTTGTTACGCCAAAACTGAGCTCATTTTGGTATCATATGCTGATGACTTTTTCCTTTTTGAATGTACTCACAATGGCCTCCAACGAATTATGAATGCTTTCTTAAGTATTGCAGACACTCATCATTTAAAGGTTAATACTGTTAAAACAAAGGTCATCAAGTTTACCAAGAGGACTAGGATGAGAAACGTCAACTGGCGGATCAGGAACTAAAGCTTAGTAGAAGTCTAATGATTGATTTATCTTGGTCTCTTAGTTCCACTCCCAGTTTGAGTAACGTGCATGAGTGGATTAGGAATAGAGCGAAATCAATGATTAACCACTTGATAAGGGTGTTTGCTAGATACAGAAGGTACTCTCTTCTCCCTGTGTTGAGATACTATGTGGGAAAATCAATACCCAAAATACTATATGGTACAGAGAGTAACTTCACAGCCATCTTAGATCATCTTAATGTGATTGAAGCAGGCATATGGAGGAACATCCTCGGACTACCCAATTGTGTGCCAGTCTGTGCAATTAGATATGAGCGTGGGTTGCTATCACTAAAAACAGGGGCACAATGGCAAATTATGTCTGTTTTGGAAGATTCTTTCATCAATTAAAGATTCCCTTTTTGAAGACTTTCATGTTATTTGGGAGGGTAAGGAGTGCCCTAAAATCAATGAAATGAGCCAACTTCTCTTTTGCTAAGTACAATTGGATGTTTATTTACAATCCTTGTACAGTAAAAAAGCTCTTCTTTCAGTTTGATTGGGCAAGCAATTTGGACGTTATGCACCAACTGTCCTCTATGGCACACTTACAATACAAACACAAAAAATAGCTGTGCTTGCACATTTTCTCAGTATATATCCTGATAAATTGACTAGGTCAATATTTCTGAGATTTAAGTGGAATTTACTCTTTGGAAAAGAGATCTTGTTGAGGTATGAAATTCTAGCTGTCCAGCAAAAGTCTTGTAATGATTCAGACTATTGCAAAACATTAAAGCATTTGAATACCCAATGACCAGAAATTAAGTGTAAAAAAGAGATGTGTTTTAAGAAACCCTTTGCACTGTGGTATGTGTAGGACTCGGAGGGAATATGGTCTAGATATCTGTCTGAACACACCATGTTCATTATAATTGCTGTCACTGGATTTTTAAAGTCATTGAAACTGGATGTATGGGTGAATTAATTATAACCTTTTTAACCTTTGTTCTAGTTAATCGAGTATAAGGAATGATTTATGCATTGATATCTTTCTTAGGTGTTGCTGTTTTATCCAAATCGTAAATTCTTATGGAGTGACGTAAAATGTTTTCATTATTTATTTGTGATTTGTTACAGGTTGAAATTGTTTTTTGTCAACCAAATAACAGTAAAAACAGAAAAGAAAATAGAGATGGCAATATTCTAAAACTAGTGAATTGCCATTTCATAAATTATTTGTACAACACAATCATTAACACAAGGGGCTGGGGAACAATTGGCTTTACATTATAACAAAACAGAAGTTGAACAAAATTTAGAAACAAATGAACAGTACACTCTCTTCTGATGTGTCAGGCGATCACAGCTATGGTAAGAGATTATCCCAGAAGATCAAGAGATACATGCCTAGTAGACCTTTTTAATCCATCTACAACTTCCCTCTCAAAATACCGGATTTGAGCAAAAAAGAGCTGTTGGTGCCAGCTTTCCTGCGCTTCGCCCCACTTTGAAGCAATCTCCCCCTCACCCTGCGTGAAGAACCATCATTCCACCAATTCCAAAAAATTGCTGAAAACTCACTTGTTTATGTAATACTGATCATCCGACTTTTATTGTACCACATGACAATCTTTGTTTCTACTTGTTGCTATCTGATGTCTACCTTCACTGTCTGTGCCAGTGCCTAGAGGCACACAGGCTACTGTGCGCTGTGTGAATGCCAAAATAAAATAAAATAAATCTCCTCAAGGGGTGACATGAGAAGAGACACCACTGTGAGGACATTACGTTGGTTCACTCCAGCATTCAATTTCTGTGGACACCTCAGCAGACGTCTTCTTTTAGGGCATTTGTTCTTAGTTCGGGGGATATCCATGGTTCAGGATGAGGTACTCTTGGTGGTTCCAGAGTCACAAGCAAATGGGACTTTGTGTATCACAGCTTTTTAATACAATTGCATTGCTCAGTGTTTGGGGAAGGCAGCACTATGAAGTATAGCTTTGATCAGCAAGTGGCAATACAGGAAGGCCTCTATGGTATTACCAGCATCCCTCTTGAGAGTCACATAACCTTACACCACCATCCTGAAAGCTGTAAGTGATTTCAATCCGGCACACACCCAAGTCAATGACTAGCGTGTAATGCACAACTGAAATCCTTATTTATTTTTGTGTAAAATGTCTTTATTCTGAACGATGTATAACTCATATCACGCCCCTCTCCTGAAGCCCTACCCGTCCCCCCGGTCACATTGAACTAGGAATCAGGCTGGTTTGCAAAGTTAAAATATTTAATTATGTATTTACAATTTATTCACACTATGTTTTAATAGGTACACAATAATCACCAATGAGGTGATGTAACACAGAATAATCTCTTTAATACACAAGTATTAATAGTGAGCAAAACAATTCAGCACAGAAATAATACTTGTGTGTGTGTGTGTTCAGATCAGATATCACTGTGTGTATAGGTTCCCCCTGCACACCTCTCAACCCCCAATAGGCAATGTAAAGAGATAGGAGGAGAGAGCAGGTATTCAGGAATGGCAGAATTCACACAGAATATCAATCCCACTTTCCACCAGCAAACACGAGAGAAAAACAGAATTGACTGTCAAACTGTCAGAATGGCTTTTAAAGTTATCTTAGAATGCACTGGGTAAAAACAGTAATATGGCCAAAATTGCTGGAATTGTTTTAATTCTTATGGGAGCCACTTTGGATAGTTGCACGCAAACACTAGCAATGATTTAATACCAAGAAACAATTTGAAATCTGAAAATTGACGTTGGAGGCACACAAAAGTTGCTTTACACGTGTCAGAATTTCCCTAAATGAACATTTGTGGCAAACCTTTCACTGCGCGATAATCACGATAACGGGAGAACCGTATGGGATGCGGTTTTAGGTGTGATTTAAAGCTGTGGATGTTAGCTACAAGCATAAGTTGAAACTTTGTTTCTAGCACAAAAACAGAGGAAGTTATGGGCGTTTTAGTGGAGGTCGTTTTTTCGAGACAGGCGCAAGAATGGAAAACAGGAATGCACTTTTAAAATGGCAAATGGGATGCTTACACTAGAGGATGACTATAAATGAATACCACACAGGAACACAGCCACTTGATCAAGTTGACTGCCTGCAGAGGAGCTTGCCTTCTTCAGATGAAAATTATCAGTGCAAAGATCTTTTTAACAATATTAGTACAGGAGGAAGATAGGATGTTTTGGATGGAGAGTTCAGACAATTTAAAAATACTCCTAATAACACAGGTTCGGAATACAAGATAGGATGGGTTTAAGATAGGGATTGACTATGGACAGTACATATGCTAGTGACACAGTTCTTTCTATAGATACTCACTAGATATGTTTTTAAACAGAACCGTTAGGATTCTGGTCAGGGAACTGGATCTGATTTTAGGACAGACTGCTGGGCACATCGGATTTGCCAGCGTCAAGGCTTTCTGGTCCATGCACAGCACCGGACTGGATTGGATCTGCAATGGCACTCTGGTCACAGCACGACACAGGATTAGATTGGATCTGCACTTTTTGGTTATGATGGAAATTATTTTCATCAGGCAAGCAGTACAGCGCAGCCCGGCTGTCTTTTGGTTCCCCTTAGAATTGTGGGATTTTGGTTCTGGAGTTTGAGGCCTAGCTGAAAGTGGTTCAGCTATTCAGTGGGTCTTTCTGCTTTGTCAAGTTTCTGGAGTCTGGAGCAAGGAAGATGTAAAATCCTGCAGCAGGGTGCTCCGGCAGCATCGGGATAGTGAGTGAATCTGTGTGTCTTTATCTGCCCTCTGCTGTCTCTATTTATGTTATGATAAAGGGGATGTATGTGTTGGTTTAGCCTAAGCTCGCCCCTTTGACAGACGATTGGTCAGAGTCTCCTCTCTGCCTTGATAGGAGGAGATAAACAGTGTGTCACCTTTATGATGTGGGTTTATGAGGCTTAGAGTCCACCCCTAGCCTCTTGAATACAAAATTTACTTTTGACACAAGACATATTTACACTTGAGCAACCTCAATAACAATTACATATACAGATTACATATTTTGTGTAGCGGCTAATCCTCAAAACCCCATCGCAGTGGGATCTTGTGTCAGATTTTCACCGAATTTCGCCCTTTTCATTAGGAACAGAATGTCCAATTAATCAGCAATCTGTGCGCATATAACCTGGGCATAGTATATAAAGTTTCATACTTCCAGCAGAAATACATTTGGTGTAAAATCACCTTTTCTGCCGTTTCTTTCCAGAACATGTCACACAATCTTTCCGCCTCTTGAAATGTGCAACCAAAATTTAGATTTACAATTCCGTTACTTTTGTATTTTTGACAATTTTTAGTGGTAAATTATAAGTCTTTAAACAAAATGTTCCTTGTGAATATAAAGCCACATATGGATGTTCGGGTCCGCCTCTTTTTGTCTCCCTTCAGTTCAGAAGCAGTCTCCTCCCTGTTCTCTTGGCAGAGGCCATTTTACGACTGTCCTCACACCTAGCTTTTCCTGCTTTGCAGCAGTTCATTGTTTCCTTCCCCACTGCAGACCAGGTTCTTCCCAAACCCTATAATTATCGCTTTGGTGTGATTTCCTGCTGGAAGGAGAGGCCTTGCCTCTGTGAGGACAGCTGTTATTCCAGTTTGGTAGCTTTAGCCAGCTTACTTTAATTTTGTTGAATTTTCCCTTAGCATAAAACAAACTTGTGGGATCAAATCACAGCTAAATACTTATTCAAGATTTTAAACCATGCAATCAAAACAATTACAAGAGGGGTTACTCTCAATAACAGGCTTCTTAGATTGCAAACATTTGATTTCATTTTATAGATGTTTAAAGTTTAATCAGGCAGGCTACTGACAGCTGTCATTCAGGTGGGCCAGGGTACTGCACCCAGATTGTGACAGATTCACAGACAGGCCACTTTTGCTGTGGAAATCCCTTGATGATTTCAGCTTTTCAGGACATTGTAAGTTCACAATGGTTTCTTACACTAAGTGGATTGTAGCACCCAGCAAGAATTTTGGATGTTTGAGGGTGTTTTGTACCGGCATTCTGCAGCTGCAGCACCAAAGAAAAATGATTTAAAGCAAGATTTTGGGGTTTCCTTTAGCAAAGCACTGCTTTTTCCTTCTGTGCTCCATTTTCACATGTTGTGGATCCCAGTGACATGTTTCAAGAGTGAGATCTCTGTTGCATCTCTGATAACATGCATGGCAGATCGGGTAGCCATCTTTTTGTGCATTTCAAAGCGCGATTTTCAGAGGTTTTGGCACGCACAAGGTTTTTGCGGCCATTTTACTATTTTTGGCACCATCAGAACACAGTGATGACGCATGGCAGAGCAAAAGTGGGTCGAAACATCCCACACAGCCCCCCTCACGACTTGAGTTTGACCGCCCATCAAGGGGAAGTCGGGAGATTGGGATGTTCTTTCTTTCTTTGGTCCAGGTGGAGAAAGTCGTCTGCTTCACCCATCAGTGCTGGATCGACATGCTCTCCTCGCCAGTTCTGGTTGGGAGTATGCAGCGATACTCGGGGCTCCTTGGGACTTTCCTCCTGGTCCCCGAGTGGTCCTCCTTTGTACTTAGAAATTCTTGATTCCAATTCTATGAGACAGAACAGAGCATGGTTATGGAAATTTCCCCACTACTATTCATGAAGTGGGGCAGCTGCATACATTGAATATAATTTACAATATTCCCCACCTATATTTACTAACGATTTTTACAGGTGGAATGGTTTTAACAGTTGGGTTCTTCTAGGTGTCCGGAATGTCCCTTCTGGGTTTCCGGTTGGCTCCTCTATTTGCCGCAAAGTATGCCTGGGATGGCAACTCTTCAGCTGGTTGATATGGACCCACTTGTCTTCCCCCTCTGCCAAACTGCCCTTGGGGATGCGGATTCTGTAGGCGACTAGTGAGATTCTGTCTGCAATTTCAAAAGGACCCCGCCAAGATGGGAGAAATTTGCGCTGTTTGGCTTGGTTTCTTTGGCAATTGTACAAGTAGACCTGGTTTCCTACTTGATATTCTTTTTTAGTGGTCTTAAGGTCATAGTGGGTCTTCATACTATCTGCAGATCTTTCTAGATTCCGCTGAGCATACACAAAAGCATGTTGAAAGTGTTTTCTCAGATTCTCAACATACTCATGAGTTGTGGTGGTATTCATCAAGGTATGCTCTTGGGTTCTGTAAAGCAGATGCTGGGGTAGCACCATCCTTCATCCAGTCATCAGCTCAAATGGAGACATTTTTGTTGCAGAAGAAGGGGTAGATCTGATGGCCATCAGGACAAGAAGTAATTGAATGTCCCAACTTGGCCCAGAATCTACCACAAACCTTTTTAATATGCTCACAATAGTCTTGTTGTATCTCTCAACTCCACCACTAGAGGCTTGCCGGTAGGCAATGTATAGTTTCCTTTTGACCCCAACTATCTCCCACATCTTTGTCATCACTTCGCTAATGAAGTGGCTACCTTGGTCTGACACAATCCTCGGGGTAGTCCAAAATGCGAGAAGATGTAATTGATCATCAGGGCAGCTGCTGTTTCTGCCTTGCAATTTGGGGCCGTGAGACATTCCACCCTTTTATTGAACAAGCATGTACTTGTTCCCCCTAGAGGATCGGATCACGGTCCCGATGAAATCGACTTGTAAATCTGACCAAGGCAGTGTCATCCCCCTCTTTTGGAGGGGAGCATGGTGTGTGAGTGATGTTGGCTGAAATTGTCCACACACAAGACACCACTTCAAGTATTGGTCGAGGTCCTGCCCCATGTGTGGCCAGTATGCAACCTCTTGCAAGATTTCTAGTGTCGTATAAAACCCTGATGACTGGATGTGGCCGCATCATGGGTGTGACTTAGCATCAGGCTTTGGAATGAAGTGGGGACCACCCACTGGTCATGGCCAGCTATGGATCTCCTCACCAACAAACAGTCTTGGATTCGGAATATTTTTGGACATTTCATCAACACTCTGAGGTCCTCTTTCCCTATGTAATCGGTATCCATCAGGGGAAAGTTCTCAGGGTCCTCAATGTGTTGATAAAAATTCCAAAATATTGAATCCCCTTTTTGAGCCGTAATCAAATCAGCATCTAGGGTTACCTTACTCCATTGTGCAGTTGAGAGTTCATTGAGAGCATTTGTCTGGGACCTAGTGATAGCAGTGACCTGGATTTCCCCCAACAGGACTCGATCTCAAGTAGATCCCCTTGGATGGCTCTTGTTTTAGCCAGCTGATCAGCTAGATCATTTCCAGGTTTGTCTGGTCCCGCTACTTTAAAATGACCCTTGATCTTTTTCCAGTAGATGGTCATCCCATTCGAGGTGACCGGATCATCAATATTTTGTATTAATTTTACATGTTTCAATGGTTTATTATTAGCACATAGCATGCCTCTGGTTTACCAATTAACCAGGTGCTCCACAAACCTGTTCCGTACATAATCTGAATCAGTGATTATGACCAGTTTGTGGAGTTGGTGTTGGACAGCAGTCAGGATGGATTGATGCACAGCCATCAACTCTGCCACTTGACTACTTCGGGGACCGATTTTGTACCCACCTGAGGGTTCTGGGGCATCATTCAACCATGCATTCCCTACGCCGGCCACAAGTTCCTTTTCCCCGTTGTTGTCAACATGGTAGGAGCACCCATTCACATAGACAGTGGGCATTCCCTCACACTGGTCTTCTTCATAGACTTTGTGTGGGGAATTAAGGTAGGCCTGCATGTTGTCGTCGATTTTAAGACGTTCGTCCTCGAGACAGTTTTCTGTGGCACATTCATGCAAGACAGCCAGACCTTGCGCGAGGGGACTCTTCTTGTTTTTGCCATATCTGACCTCCACAGGAAAGCCTTGCATTGACAGAATCCAGGAAGCAATGTGGGAATTACTCACATTTCCGGCCCGGATTCTGTCACTTTGAAGATATTGCAAAGACTGGTGTGGAGTCTCCACTATGATGCGTTCCCCTTGGATGAACGGGCCGTAATTCTTCAATGCCCACTCCGTTGCCAGGAGTGCCTTCTCACAATCGTTGAATTTTTCCTCCACAGAAGATAAAGTCTTACTTGCATAGGAGATTACTTTATTCACCTTGTCATGCTTTTGATATAATACTGCTGTCAAGTATGTATTTGAGATCCCTGTCTCCAAGAAGAACTCCTTGTTTTTGACCGGGTAAGCTAGGCAAGGCACTTGTGAGAGGCTTCTTTTGAGTTGTCTTACTACCTCGGTTTGTTCTGGACCCCACTCCCACTTGACACCCACCTTCAAAAGATGGATCAGGGGTCTTGTGATCTCTGCGTAGTCCTCAATGAACTTTCTGCTGTAATTAGTTAGTCCAAGGAGGCTCCTAAATTCTCACAGAGTGGTGGGGTCTTTTATTTTCTGGAGGGCTTCTACTTTCTTTTCTTGGGGACAGAGACCCTGAGGAGTTATCTCATGCCCCAAGAAATTGACACGGGTCCTGCACCACTGTGCCTTTTGAAAGGAGAGTTTTGCTCCGGAAGCCCTCAACTGTGTCAGGACATAACGGATCTCTGCTATGTGTTCCTCCACAGTTGAGCTTTTGACTAGAACATCATCTACATAGGCCAGGTTAACCCTTTCACCCAGGTCGGGCATGGCCTTATGTATAAAGATGTTAAATTCATGGCCGGAGTTGATGTATCCGAAGGGAGTCTGGGTCCATGTGTACTGCTGTCCCCGAAGGTAAAGGCCAGCTTAAATTGGTCCACTCTACTAACAGGTACAGTCCAGTACTCATTGGTCAGGTCTATTTCAGTGAATTCCTGTGACCCCTGAATCTGGGCCAGCCCTTGGTCAATGTAGGGAAGAGGCCATCGGGAAGTATGGACCTGTTTGTTGAGCTCCCTTAGATCAGCAGACCGGCCGTTTGGTTTCAAAATCCCCAGCACTGCATTATTGAAGGTGCTGTGAACGGGACAAATTATCCCACGGGACACAGGGTTCTTAATTATTTCTGTAAGGGACTCCATTGATGCGAGAGGCAAGCAACATTGTTTACAAACACTGGAGTCATGCCAGGGTCCGTGGGAATTGTTGTTGTGTGGATTTTGGTGCGACCACAGTCATATGAGTCCATAGTAAAGAGATCTTGAAAATCTAAGAAAACTTGTTTCAATTTTTGCTTCTGATCCAGAGTCTCACAGGCATCAGCTAGGTTGACTCTCTCTTCAACAATCTGCCTGAAGCCTGGAAAGACTTCCGGTTTGGCTATCTTAGCAGCCTCCTCCAGCTGGGTGGAGAAGTCCCTGGTCAGGGTATTGACTTGGACTAATGGCTTCAGGTGGAGAAGGCAGTCCTCGTGGACTTGAAAGATCACCTCACCTCTCCTGAAGTCACAGGTCACTTCTTCCTTACCATAAGGGCAAGAAGAGTATACCAGGAAATTCCGCCCATACCAGGTGAAGATCCTGTCTGGTGTTGTGTCATTGTCGCTATCACTGTCAAAACAGTCCTTGGGGATTGGACCTAACAGTTCAATACCTAAATCTATGGAAAAATGACAGTCATCAACCCCATTCCAATAATGGGGCCTGCGCCCAGAGTGATACTCTTTAGGTTGCTGTTAGCCACCTCTATTGGAATCGTGCCATGTTCTATGTTGACTAGTGGTGTTGGGTTTACCTCCAACCCTTGCTGTTGGAAATGAGCATTAAGATGGACATAGGCATCAGGATTTCTCAGTTTCTGTACTCTTGTAATTTTTACTTTCAGTGAGAATTGTCGAGTCCGTTCTGGGATGGTGACTTCCTCTCCAATCTGAATTTCAACTGCATATGGCAGAAGTTGAGCTGACGAAATACTTTCTCTGGGTCATCAAAGTCCATGGGATTACCTGCTAATCGGGACCAGGCTTTGATGTTTATTAGGTCCAAACT
The DNA here is from genome assembly GCF_040938575.1 of Ambystoma mexicanum. NCBI lineage: Eukaryota > Metazoa > Chordata > Amphibia > Caudata > Ambystomatidae > Ambystoma > Ambystoma mexicanum. Next base: position 1,587,601,835 of record NC_090929.1, read on the forward strand.
GATGGCAAAGCGATTGAGAATGTCACTGCCTAAATAAAATGCAGCAGGGACATCTCGCACGACCCAACAATTATGGATTATGCTCTTGTTGCCTATGGAAATTTTGAGCATGCACCTGCTAGGCAGGAGATGTTTGGAATTGGGTGTTTCCAGGTCCATTTCCCATTTATCTAACAGTTTAAATGTGGGAATGGCTGGATTTTTTGCGAGTTTGCAGAACATGACCTCGCTGATGAAGCTCTTACCGTTGTTCACAAACACTCGGGCAAGAACAGAGTCCTTCCCCTCATTTAACTGAATAGGGATGATCAACTGTTCTCCAATTCTCTGAATATCAGCCAAGCTTTGAGCTGATTTCTCATCTTTTTGGACCATAGGAATGGGATTTTCTGATTGTGAATTTGTATAGAACTTCAGAGCGTTTCTTTCCAGTGTGGAATGCCACCTTAGACTGGAAGGAAGGTTGATTTTCAGCAATAGAGATGACTCCCCATCACCAATTTGTTGTCCTACTGCAATTACTGTCACGTCTGGGATTTGATTTTTCTGGAAGTGGAACTTCAATTTGGTCAGGTTTTTGTTCAACCATGTGGCATGTGCCATTTAAACCAACATGGTTGACACTCTGTTTCAATTTTATTGGTCGGTTAGTCTGGTCCAGAGGACCTTGTTTACACAATCTATGAGGGGAGACATTCTACGCAGGATGTCATTCCCTAGTAAACAAGGTGTGCCCTCTGGAGTCACAACTATGACCGGGTGCTTCACCTTGTGTTGCCCAATTTTAATGTCTAAATCCACAGTCCCCTCGAAGGGAATTTCCTACCCGTTGAATTTCTGAAGTTGTCCAGGAAGAGGGGTAAGAGGAATTTGGTATTTCTCCCCCTTCCCGAATTCAGCTGATCAAAGGCCCTTTTTTGACAGAAGGGTAGTTTAGGATCCAGTGTCCACCAGTGCCAAGATTGTACATTGCCCCTGTATTTGGAACAGGGCATACAATCTTCCCTCCTTTTCCTGAAGGGGGCAAAGATAATGCACATTTCTGGCCAAATGGTGGGTTAGTTTCTTTGCTTTGGATACTGATAGAGATGTGATTTGGGCAGGATTCTGTTTGGGATCTTGGGAACCTGTAAGAAAAAGGTGACAGCTAGATATGGGGAAAGTTTTGGGTTCCCCTGGTTCTGATTCTGGGCTGCCCCCCGCTTTTTGGAGGCAGTCACCAGAATGGGTTTGAACAAGGGGATTTTCGTGCTGGTCATCCTGGGGTTTGATGATGGGCGGTTCTAACTCGGTCCCCACATCTACCCAGTCTGGATTTGGATCTTTTGGGACCCAATTTTCTATGGGAGGAGTTCCCCCATCCCTGAAGGAGAAGCTCCTTTTTCCAGAATTCCCTGAGGACCCCTCTCCTTCAAACTGGAAGAGTTGCATCTCCTCCACAAAATGGGCCTTTTTAGGCTCTTTATTTCTCCTACCCCCCCTCTGTTCCTTGGGTTGCAGACTTTCGGGGGCAGGAGATTTTGGTTCCGGTTCCTGGGCTTCCAGGGGCTTTTCACAAGTGGGGAAGGAAGCTTCCTCCAAGGCTTTACACCCCACTTCCCCTTGTGCCTCCTCCCTGGGAACTGGTGGGTTGTTGGGGTTCTTCCCCAGTCATTGTTCTGGAGCACCAGACCCTGGATTGGAGGAGTTCTGAGCTGCCATGCTCATCTGATGGTTCTGTGGAGCCCTCGGGATACAACCCAAATCCTGTGCCATGTTCTGGACCTGGCACTCTAGTTGGGACACCCGCTCTGGCTGGTACAGGGTCCTCAGATCTACCCTGGGTTGATCCCAGGAAGGGTAGCTATCCCTTCTCGCATAATACCCCTGGTTCGGAAAGTTGGGGTACCCCTCCACCCTTGGCCTCCCCTTTCCCGGATTGGGCTGTCTGGGTTGGCAGGTACTGGGGAAAGAAATTTGGTCCGGTATTTGGTGGATTACTGCCCTCCTGGGGAAAGTGAGGAGGGAAGTTTCCTGGGTTTCCTCTGTCTGGTTGGACCCCCCCTTGGGCTGGAGGAGTCTACACATAGCCCAGGATGGGTCTATTTCCCTTGTAGCATGGGCTGATGTAGTCAGGGGAGTTAGGGGTCCCATTTGTGGGGTTACCTCCCTGGCTCCCTGTTTGGGGTTGGCCCGAGGGCCTTCTGGGTTTGGGGTTGGTCGGATTCTGCGCGGGAAGGTTTTTAGGCCCCCCATCTCCAGATCTAAAATGGAGGCAAACTTCACCTCTGCCACCTTAGCAGCAGCAGGGGTGTTGGTCAGTTTGGGGCTTTTGCCAATATTTTTACTTTCCAAAGGCTTCTGTAATTCATAGATGCGCGTTGCTTGTTCAATGACCCAGTCTAGTGATCTTTTCTCATGTAAGTCCCTCACTAGCTGGGTCATAATGTACTTAGGGAGAGCATGAAAGAAGGTGTTCACAAATTCCTTACTGTCAGTGCGCACCCTTCTAGGGGTCTGCGCAAAGGCGTGTTTCAATTACTGAACAAACTCTTGTGGGGCCTGATCTTCCCCACATTGTAAGTTGTTGGCTGCCTTGCAAGCCTCTTGAGGGTTTCTAAGAATGGAAAAATGTTTCAGGATGACCGCCCGATAGGTGGAACATCTGGAATGGTTCTGATCCTCCACACATAATGAATACAGCTTTGGCTGTCCTTCGGATGGAAAGTCTCCATCATCTGCTCAAATAATTCAAGGTACTCCCAAACCGAATATTTGGCATTTTTGTGGTAGGGCGTGATGACGCTCCTAATAGATTTTATTTGTTTCAGGGGATCCTTGAGTAAAGCCCTCTTAACTTTGTTAGCCTTTTTAGTTCTTGTCACCCTGGTCCACTCATCCTCTGACTCGGAGGCACTGCTACTGTCTGGTCTTCTAGGCTCTCCTGGATTCTGCGAGCTTGGGAATGGCTGACAGAATGTGGGGACCTAGTCTCTTGGGACCTGTGGTGCTCAGAAGAGTCTTCTGACTCTTCCTTGCTCCCAGGATTGGTTCAGTACCCCCACCCCCCACTGTCCTAACTGGGAAGAGGTTTTTAGTATGCTCTTAGTGGGCCTAATCACATGGAATTCTCCACCAAATTCCACTGCCTGATCTCTTGGTAAGTTATATTTCAGAGGATCCATTTCTCTGATTCTCCCCTCACTGGAGTCTCACTGATCAGAGAAGATGGCCCTAGCACTTGGGAACCTGTACATAGATGCCCGCCCATCCATTTCTGGGAGGCGCTGACCTATTAGCCCCATATTTCCAATTGGGTTGAAGTCTACAATCCCCGTGGCCCTTGGTTCATGTGAGCCAGTGGATATGGGGGTGGCAGAGTCCATGGAATTGAAAACATTGAAGTCTCTGGTGAGAACAGAGTTCCTGAGGTTATGCTCGGGGTTTCCCTCTCCCATGTGACCTCATCCCTTTCAGCCCCTACTCCCAGATGGCCTGCGAAAGTCTGAACCTTTTGTTCTTCTATTAAGGCCTTACTGTTCTCTATTAGTTGTTCCTGCATGGCTATCTGTCTATGGAGCCTGTCATTTTTCGCACAGAGAGCCTCATTATCTCTATGTGCTTCCTTTCTGATTTGGGAGTATTGGGCCAACTTTTGCTGCAGGAGACTCACCTCCTGAGTTCTGTCCTTACTGGCCTGACTATAATTGTCCAGAGCATCTTCCACCCTCCTGGTGTCCTCTAACAGTTTTTCATAGTCCATTTTGAGTTCACCCAGTCCCTGAAGGGCCAGGTGATTTTCTTTCACCTTGGTTTTTAAATGGTTGACTTCCTGGCCTAAGGCGTTCCTTTCCTGAATTACAGTACCCCTCTGTGCAGCCAGGTTGCCCCTTGGTTTTCTGAATGCACCAGCTTTCTGGCGCTCTTCATCAAACTCTGTTTGGGATTCAAGATCTTTAATAATTAATTTATTATTCTCCTCTTTCAAGGATTCTAGGTGGTTCTGTAACGTGACTACCTGCTCTGCACAGGCTCTATTAAAAGTTAATTGTTGCTCCAGCTTTTGTTGGCTCTGTTGTAGAGAGTCCAATCTTTCCTGACACTCTTTTTGCAGTGTCAGTAATTTGGTATCCTGCTCTACCTTTTCTTGCTGCAGCAGATGCAGATCTTCCTTTAATTTTGTCAGGTACTGTCTGGTTTCTCTCTTTGAATCTTGGCTCTTTTGTAGCCTTTGCTCTGCAGAGTCCAAATCAGTTTGGGTTTTCGCTAGGGATTGTACTTGCCTTTTTGCCAATTCTAGGTTCTCGGCATATTTTTCCTGTATTACTCCAATGTGGAGGTACAGGTACGCCGCTATTTTGGCAATTTTAGATTGCTCTTCTTTTCCCCTTGGGGACATATACACTTCACAAAGTTCCTGGTGTAATGGACCTTGGTCCTGCCATCTATCTAATTCTGTGGCAGTGGCTTGTTGTTTGATTTCCTGCAGCCAAACATTCTCATCCTGCTCAGTCCATTCACCCCTGACAAACAATTTGTGCAGTAGATGTTCTTTTGCCATATTGATTTCCACTGGTGTCGCAATTCCAGAAATATTAATTTCCTTTTGACTTATCTCAGGGTTATTTTTACCTTTACAAACAGGCCAAACTCCTTTGATTGTTTCTTTTGAAGGGTGTTTTTAGAGTGTAGCACAGTATGGTAGCCCAACAAGGTGTATGTACCAGGTCAGTTAGCACGCTGTGTTAGACTGTCAGAAGTGATATGTCTAATTCAGGATCCCGCGATGGGCCTCCAAGCTGTAAGTGATTTCAATCCGGCACTCACCCAAGTCAACACCTGGCATGTAATGCACGACTGAAATCCTTATTTACTTTTGTCTAAAAGTTCTTTATTCGGAATGATATACAATTCATATCACGCCCCTCTCCTGGAACCCCCGGTCACACTGAACCAAGAATCAGGAGGGTTTGCAAAGTTAAAATATTTATTTATGTATTTACAATGTAATCACACTGGCCCTCATTACGACCCTGGCGGAAAGTGACTGACCGGACCGCTACAGCGTAAATAGCGTTTCCGCCATTGCACGAAGGAGCAAAGTGCGGCCCATTCCGACCCATCGGGCACGAGCACCACGGCATGGCGGAAGTGCAAAGTCCGCGATGGCGGAAATGACCCCAAAACGGCCCACACCACCGCCGTACGGCGCCCTAGGTGCAATACCGCCACCCATCACAGCGGACACCGCAGTGTGCGCCTACCGGAAAGTACGGTGACCGGAAATATACGGAAACGGAAGTTAAAACATGGGCCCGGAACGGGAAACATCCCGCCGTACACCTATAAAACCACTAAAACCACACAACCACTAAAATCACTACCCTGAGACACACCCCAACCCGTCATCCACCCTAGCGAAACCAAGAAAAATGGGAAAAGTAGCGAAGAAAGCGTGCGACCGCAAGCGGCAGGTCCACTTCTCCCGTGAGGAACTCACCGTGCTAACAGAGACCCTCCAGGAGAATGCTGCCGTCGTCTTCTGCACGCAAATGACCAGGACGGCACTTGCAAACAAGAAGGCCATATGGGCTCTGGTGGCACAGCGGGTAAGTGCGGTGGGGACCGCACCCTGCACCCCACAGCAATGCCGTAAGCGATGGGACGACCTGCGGATACGCGTCCGCAGCATACTCTCTGCCAACCGCAACATTGCCACAGCCACCGGGGGAGGTCCTGAATCACCCATCAAGTTGACCCCCTGGGAAGAAATCTGTGCCTCCACCATCGGAATGGAGAGCATAGAGGGAGTCGGAGGGATGGAGAAAGGAGTGCAGACATCCGAAGATTCAGGTAGGTGGCCCAAATAAAACAATGCCAAATCCACAAAGTCCATCCATGTGAAGTACCATGTGTCCACATAGTGCAACAGAAACACATGTCCAGGAGAACGTCCACACACATCGGCCTGATAGCGCACGTTAAAACCCACAATAAATACATAAATAATTAAAAACCCCTAAAACACGCACTACACGTGCAGCAGGCACACCCTAACTGCAGGCTGCCAAACAACTGCACCCTCACTCCACACACAAATGAAAGCACCTCCAAGGCCCCGACCCAAATCACCCTCAGGTACCACCCCAATGCATGTGATACAATGCCATTCCAATTCCCACAGACCCATCAATAACCCTCGCCCTCCTTTACTCCACCACAGGGTCCGATCCAAACGACGAGCTTCAGGACACCCCTACCAGCACACCTGCAAAGAGGGCCAAGACCCACGGCCAAAGACCCTCCACCTCAGCTGCACGCATCAAGACACGGCAGCAGCACAAATCAGGTGGCAGCACAGAGGAGGGAACATCAACAGGCACCCCAGCAGCCAGCATGCCCACAACACCACCACCACAGGTCCCCCCAACGGATGTCACAGAAGGCACTGCCTCTGGTGGCAGCAGCACCATAGGTGACACCCCATTGATGGCAGCATGCTCCGACACAGAAGACGGGGATGTCGAAGTCAGATCCATCCATGACCTGTCCCAATACCCCTGTCTGTCCCATCCCGTACAACATGAGGATACCACGCAGGGGCACCCACAAGACGACGACTGGCCATCCCCCACAAGCCCTGTGGCAAGGCAACATGAGGACAACAGCCCCTCTGTGACACCCCCGCAAATGGCCATGGCCCAGCAGAGGCAACAGTCCCTCGACCAGTTAATCGTGCAACAGCAGCAACTGGCCACGCTCCTCAAGGACCATGCCGATGAATGTGGGGGCACTAAGGCAGACATAGAAACATCAACTGAGACACTTAGGGCAGAAATGGAGAGAGGTACAGAGACACTAAGGGCACAAATGGAGAGAAGCACCAAGAGCCTGAGGGGGGAACTGCATGCGACGTCCAAGGACGTATGTGCCGAACTTGCCGCAGTGCGCCGTGTGCTCACTGAGCTCTCGCAAACCCTTAGGGACATGCATGGACGTGAGCAGGCAGAGACATCATCCGTTGCAAGTTCCGTCCAGGGCAGCCCCCAACGTAGATCTGGGAGGAACCTGCGCTCCACAGGCAGGGGTGCCCCTGATACCCGCAGAGGGGGCTTGCAATAGCGACTGCCCACTGACAATGAGCATCTTTGGACACTGGTGTTCGGGGGGGAGGTAGGAGGGTGGAGGGGGTGTGTTGGGCTCACTTGGGTGGCGGGTCGATAGGGTGTACAACATGATATCACATATGCCATAAAAAGTGCACGATCAACCAATGAGATGTGTGGACATTGATCTTTGTGTACTAGGCCATCATAGGCGTACAGTCCATATTGTGCATGTCCCAGACACACACAGTGCCACGAGTCCCGTGTCCATGTATCAGCCACCAGGCGTGAGTGCTAGAAGCATACATCAATGAGATGCTGACGAATGTCACGGCCCTCCGGTGCCTCGTAGACTCCTTGAGGTGCTGCCACATCCCCACCCTCATCATGACCATCATCAGGTGCTTGCAGTTCTGCGTCAGGGGGCATGGGCACATTTCTACGTACGCACATGTTGTGGAGCATGACACATGCCATCACCATCTTTGCAACCTTCTCATGGCGGTACAGGAGTGCCCCGCCAGACCTGCTGAGGCAGCGGAAACGACCCTTCAGTAGGCCCAATGCCTGTTCAATGACTACACGGGTACGTGAGTGGGCATGGTTGTAGTCCTCCTCATGCTGGTCCCGTGGGTTCCGGACTGGTGTGAGGAGCCATCTCTTCAGTGGATATCCAGCATCACCTGTATGTGGACGAGAAACGTATGATGTGGAATGCCATTGCTACGTACGCACACCCCCCCCCCCCTTCCTGCCAGGTCATTGCCGAATCACATACCCCACATTATCATGCATGAAATGAGACTCACCGAGTAGCCAGGATCTGTTCCCTGCGTGTCGCTCCATGTAGCGTGGTATTGTAGAGTTCCTCAAGACCATAGAATCATGGGTTGATCCAGGGAATCGGGCACAACAATGTGTAATGATTCTGTTGGAGTCACACACCATTTGTACATTCAGAGAATGAAATTGTTTTCGGTTGCGGTACTGGGCCTCCATGGCATGTGGGACGACCAATTCCACATGGGTGCAGTCGATGGCACCAATGCAACCCGGTATGCCGCCAAGTGCATGGAATCCCACTTTTGTGTTGGTAATTTCCTGCTCCGAGCGTGGTAGGGAGATGTAGTCGCCTGCGTGCTGCAGGAGGGCATCGAGCACTTGCAATAGTGTCCGTGAGAACAGTGGCTGAGAAATGCCATGCAACTGTCCGACTGTGTGCTGGTAGGTGCCTGTGGCCAGGAAGTGGAGTACAGACACCACCTTCAGTAGGGGTGGGATGGCGGTTGGGCTATCTATCATGCTGACAAGGTCAGCCTGTGTCATGTCCACAATGGCGGCTATGGTGTCCCGGTCCAGACGGTAGAGGGTGTGGATCTGCTCATCAGTGAGGTTGAACGGATGTGCTCGGAGGCGTGGGATTGCGGGCTGCCTGCGTGGTGGTAGTGGCTGTGCTGGCGGCCCTTGCTGGCCCTGCCTTGGCCTCCTCCTCCTCCTGCGTCTCCTCCGTGCGGCCGGTTGTAGTTGGTGTTCGTCTTCTTCTTGGAGTTGGAGTACTTGCAGTGCTATCAGGTCCCCCAGGGCCAACATCGCGAGTCCTGCCGGTAGCATTTCGGTGTGGTTGTGGGAGGAGACTGGCTGTGCAATTTATGTGTTTTCAGGCTGAATGGCCTCCACCTGTGGTGATTCATTCCACCTGTGCAAACTGCTCTCCCCTTTGGCCGAGCACGTCCCGCGCACAACGCTGCAATTCGTGGAATGGCATCTTGCTATTGCAATCATGTATTTGTACCCGATGGCCGTGTAACATTGGTTGATATGTTCATTCTGCTGTGGTCCCATTGGTTCACATACTATCTGTGCAGTCGCGAACAGAGTTGTGAAGGGTCAGTGGAACGTAGTACTCGAGTAACGGTGGGCCCTCATTCATCACTGTACCGAGTTGCAACGACGGGCGGGGCGTCCCATTCGTGGGTGAAGGCAGTTGCCATTTTCACACACAGCCGCACTCGATGGATTAATTAGTGTATTCAAACGGCCACAGATGCCTCTTCGACGTGATGTTGCAAATGAGGAATTCGTAGGGCGGCGCTTTCGGTTTTCAGCTAGCGGCGAGGAGATGCCCACAGGTCTGACTGCAAATATAACGTTCTATTGTTCAATGTCCTTGGGACAGGGGGCATGGCGAGAATGCAATGATTGATATGAATGGTTTGGGATGCGCAATAGCGACGTGGGCGATGAGGCCGGACGTTCCCATATACATGTTACTTCACTACACTGGAATTACGGGCTGGGGCACTGTGGATTTTGCAGGCTGCATAACGCACAGACTCAATGGATATTTCTAATGTTATGTGAGTAAATATTCAGGCGTTTTAATCCCGGGATGAGGGAATGATGAATGGATGCATGGGCAGGTGATTTGATACAGAGTTTGCCATGTACAGGGCTTCTTGGGATCTATCCGCCTCCCCTACGCTATGTGATGCAGGGCTGCCATAGTGGGACCATCGTCTATCTGGCCTTGTTGAGCCCTCCCTGTCTCGACACGCCCTCAGACACTTGTGTCCATGCACGTTACCAATCCCATCAGATGGATTCTGTTTTCACAGGCGCATGCACAGGTACACTCGTTTGTGATGGTGTTTACACCTCGATATAGATAGTTATGAGTCGCAAGTGGTTTTTGGGTGGTGATGGACCTTTGGAGTGGGCTAGCATGCATGTGGCTGTGGATTTAGTGTGATCATTGCAGTGAGTTGTTGGAATGTAGTACTGATGGCCATTCTGTTCTTTTTCTTTTCTTTTGGTTGACAGGTATCTCCTCCCCTTTTGCCACTGCCATCTGTATGCCACTCCTGCAGATGGGTTTTACTCCCGACACCTGCTGCTTCGTGTTAATCAGTGGAGCAGCATTACGATCTTATGGGACGATCGCCAATGGGCCACATGCCCTTACGCAGTACTGGTGGCTCGGAGCAACATTTCGGCCTTTCAGCTGGACTAGTGCCTCCCCATTGGGACGGCCCTGCGGTTCTGTGCGCTTCCATGTTGCCTTTTCGTACGTGAATGTGGCTCTGTGTACCATGAGGGAACAGGGCGTCACACAAGTAGTGGCTGGTCATTTCTTGCGGATGCAGCCCACAATGGTGAAATGTGTTTTGGAGTTCATGGCCTGATGGCTGTATGGGCTTGGTGATTTTGATGTGCATTAAATTTCTATTCTGATTTGGCCCGTGTAGCGTTCTTCTTTGCAAGTGATGTGGCATATGCCTATTTGGGGGGCGATGTATTGTGAGGAGATCTGCACTGGGTTCCAGCTTCGGAGTTTAGTTGCGTGGTACTGTACTGGGCGCGTTTGCCTACGAAGCCCGTGAGGTCAGGGATGGGGGCTGCCAATATGACAGTTTGAATGTTGTCATGCTCAGGGGCGGGGGATTGGGTTTTGTGTGCCAGATGCCGGTCAGCCAGGTGGACTGGTGGAATGATGTGATTTTCGGAATATTGCTGGTCACAGGTGCCTGTGTTTGCGTGCGTTTCTTGGTGGGGGACTGTGGTCATGTCCATTGGGATGGCTTCTGTATTCGTGCCATCTGTGCCCTGCAGCTCCCATTGGCCCCTGTTGTGTTTCTTTTGTTCGTTGGCATGCATGGGTGACTTGTACATTTCAATGGTTGCATTGTGACTTCATTGCACCTACGGGGAGTTGTACTTTGTGGGCAGGGAGCGGTGTACGGGCACTCAGTGGGGCCGTTTACGGTTGATTCGCGATGCCGTACTTCTCACCATGGCGGAATGGTGCATTCCGCCATGCTTGATGGCGTTAGGTACATGTCCGCTAGGGTCGGAATTGGCGTACCCTTGCGCCATGGTGGTGTTTATGGTTTGGCATGGCGCGCGCGCGCGTGCTTGGTGCAGTTAGCGTTGGCGTTCACTACGGTGTCGCTAATGGCATCGTACTTTGCGGTGACGGGTCATAGTCGCACCGAGCGCTATTCGATGGCGGTATTGCATTTCCGCCATCGTTTTTCGATTTCCGCCAGGGTCGTAATGAGGGCCACAATGTTTTAATGGGTACACAATAATCACCAATGGGGTGATGTAACACAGAATAATCTCTTTAATACACAAGAAGTAATAGTGAGCAAAACAATTCAGCACAGAAATAAAACGTTTGTGTGTGTGTTCAGATCAGATATCACTGTGGTTAAAGGTTCACCCTGCACACCCCTCAACCCCCAATAGGCAATGTAAAGAGATAGGAGAAGAGAACACGTATTCAGGAATGGCAGAATTCACACAGAATATCAATCCCACTTTCCCCCAGCAAACACAAGAGAAAAACGGAATTGACTGTCAAGCTGTCAGAATGGCTTTTAAAGTTATCTTAGAATGGACTGGGCAAAAACACTAATATGGCCAAAATTCCTGAAATTGTTATAATTCTTATGGGAGCCGCTTTGGGTAGTTGCACACAAACACTAGCAATGATTTAATACCAAGAAACAATTTGAAATCTGAAAATTGAAGTTGGAATCACTCAAAAGCTGTTTTACACGTGTCTGAATTTCCCTAAACGAAAATTTGTGGCAAACTTTTCACTGCACGATAATCGCGATAACGGGAGAACGGTATGGATTTGGGATGCGCATTTAGATGCAATATAAAGCTGTGGATGTCAGCTACAAGCAGAAGTTGAAATGTATTTAATACTGAGAAAGTTATGGATGTTTTAGTGGAGGTTGTTTTTTCGAAGACAGGCACAAGAATGGAAAACAGGAATGCGCTTTTAAAATGGAAAATGGGATGCTTACACTAGAGGATGACTATGAATAAATAAATACCACACAGAAACACAGCCACTTGATCAGGGTGACTGCCTGCAGAGGAGCTCGCCTTCTTCAGATGAAAAATATCAGCGTTCAGACAGTTCAAAAATACTCCTAACAACACAGGTTCGGAATACAAGATAGGATGGGTTTAAGATAGGGATTGACTATGGACAGTACATATGCTAGTGACACAGTTCTTTCTATAGATACTCACTGGATATGTTTTTAAACAGAACCATCAGGATTCTGGTCAGGGAACTGGATCTGGTTTTAGGACAGACTGCTGGGCACATCAGATTGGGCAGCATCAAGGCGCTCTGGTCCCCTGACGGCACCGGACTGGATTGGATCTGCAATGGCACTCTGGTCACAACACGGCACAGGATTGGATTGGATCTGCCCTTCTTGGTTATGATGGAAATTATTTTCAGCAGGCAAGCAGTACAGCGCAGCCCGGCTGTCTTTTGGTTCCCCTTAGAATTGTGGGATTTTTGTTCTGGAGTTTGAGGCCTAGCTCAAAGTGGTTCAGCTATGCAATGGGTCTTTCTGCTTTGCCAAGTTTCTGGAGTCTGGAGCAAGGAAGATGTAAAGTCCTGCAGCAGGGTGCTTCACCAGCATCGGGATAGTGAGTGAATCTGTGTGTCTTTATCTGCCCTCTGCTGTCTCTATTTATGCTATGATAAAGGGGGTGTATGTGCTGGTTTAGCCTAAGCTTGCCCCTTTGACAGACGATTGGTCAGAGTCTCCTCTCTGCCTTGATAGGAGGAGATAAACAGTGTGTCACCTCTATGGTGTGGGTTTACGAGGCCTAGAGTCCACCCTAGCCTCTTGAACACAAAATCTACTTTTGACACAAGACATATTTACACATGAGCAACCTCTATAATAATCACATATACAGATTACATATTTTGTGTAGCAGCTACTCCTCAAAACTCCGTCGCTGTGGGATCTTGTGTCTGCTTTTCACCGAACTTAGCCCTTTTTATCAGGAACACAATGTCCAATTTATCAGCACATTTCTATATGTGTGCGCGTATAACCTGGGCATAAGTGTATAAAGTTTCATACTTCTAGCAGAAATACATTTGGTGTAAAATCACATTTTCTGCCGTTTCTTTCCAGAACATGTCACACGATCTTTCCGACTCTTGAAATGTGCAACCAAAATTTAGATTTACAATTCTGTTACTTTTGTATTTTTGACAATTTTAAGTGGTAAGTTAGAAGCCTTTAAACAAAATGTTCCTTGTGAATGTTCAGCCACAGATGGCAGTTCGGGTCCGCCTCTTTTTGTCTCCCTTGAGTTCAGAAGCAGTGTCCTCCCTGTTCTCTTGGAAGAGGCCATTTTACAACTGTCCTCACACCTAGCATTTCCTGCTTTGCAGCAGTTCATTGTTTCCTTCCCCACTGCAGACCAGGTTCTTCCCAAACCCTAGAATTATTGCTTTGGTGTGATTTCCTGGTGGAAGGCGAGGCCTTGCCTCTGTGAGGAAAGCTGTTATTCCAGTTTGGTAGCTTTAGCCAGCTTACTTTAATTGTTACTTCTGTTGAATTTTCCCTTTGCATAAAACAAACTTGTGGGATCAAATCATAGCTAAAATCTTTTTAAACCGTGGAGTCAAAACAATTACAAGAGGGGTTACTCTCAACAACAGGCCTCTTAGATTGCACACATTTTTTTTTTTTTTTTTTTTATTGATTTGTTTTGGTTGAATTTAATCAACCTTTCAAACAGGAGAAAAAAGAATGAAGTAGAAATACAGCATTAATCATAATTCGAAATTCATCATATATGTTTTTTTTTAAAAACAACATCTTGTTTACATTATTTACAATATAAAAAAAAAAAAAGAGAGAAATCAGATGCAACATTTGATTGGATTCTCGCTTTGATTAATTGTCTAGTTTGAGGCTGGTTAAAAAATTAACAGCCGCTATCTGGATTGCAATGTTATTGGAGCCCAACATAACCGACCAGCATTCAACCTGTGAAATGTTTCCCAAGTATTGACAATGTCTTGCAAAGGCAACTTGTCTTTTGGCACTCAGTGGTACACATTCTGTAAGTAGATGGGCCAATGTTTCGCCTTTAGGTGAGTCTTGACAGAATCTACAAATATTTTTTTCTGTACTTACTAATCTACGTTTAGCCTTTACTTCCATTGTGGCCCATAAGTTAAAACGAAAACGCATTATTCCTGCTCTGTATTTTAGGGCCGGTGAGCGTATTAAGTACGGTGGTAATGTTCTAAGCTTTTTTGGAGGGAAGCGTGCAGTATCACTGTCACGATACATAATACTGGATTCACATGTGTTGATCCAGTCTGTTTGATGAACTTTGAATTTGGCTTTTTCGGGGTTCAACAACAACAGATCAAGTGTAACATCTGCTTTTACCATTATCAGATATACTCGTGTTAACCAATCTGTAATGTATCTAGATTTCTTTACTGCAAATATGTGGCAAGAGAGCGTATTTAGTAGTACGTTTGCATTAGATGACAGCAAGCATTTTCCAAAAAGTGAACATATTCGCCAGTTATAATGGGCTTCAAGAGAGGTTAGACCAAGCTCATATCTCAACCATGATGAAGGGACGCATTGCGGTAGATGAAGGATTGCACGCCAATATTTAGCTTCCCACTGTTCGAATTTGAGTGCAGAATCAACGGGAAGAGTCTCCAAGCCATATAATAGTATAGGGACAACTTTCTTGGTCCAGTAATGCCATGCTGGGAGTATGGAGAATTTGCCATATTTGTACATGATGACACGAGCTTGGGAAATGGATGAAGATAGCTTGGACTCGATCCTCTCAATCTGCCCATGAGGTTTTAACTGTCCTTCAAAGATCATGCCTAAGTAGCAATAGCTTGGGACTAAACTAAGTGGGGTGCTACCTATCGACCACATAAAAGAGGCTGGGCCTGTACGCTTAGGCGAGTATTGAATGATATGAGTTTTAGACGTATTGACAGATAATTCATTAGATTGGACATATTGATGGAACGTATCAAGAAGTCGTTGTAACCCCACCTGGGTTCTGGATATAAGTACTAGGTCGTCTGCGTACATGAGTGATTGAACTTCCCGATTGAATAGTCTAGGAGAATCAGAAATGACAGCAGAAAAAGCAAATTTGACATCATAGATGAAATAATTAAACAGTGCTGATGCTAGAGAACAACCTTGTTTTAAACCCCGGAAAGTCGATATATTGTTTGTTAATAAATCATCCAATGTAATACGTATTCGTATCGACGTGTCATGGTGCAATGAATAAATGATATCATATAGGGTCGCTGGACAGTCATCTCTAACAAGCTTGTTTAATAACAAAGGATGACTCACAGAGTCAAAAGCAGCATTCAGGTCAATAAAGGCCAGGAACACCTGTTGCTTTGTCTCTTGGCACTGGGCTTTGATCGCATTCAAGGTCATGAGATTGATGTTGGTTCCCATTCCTGCCATAAAGCCAGTTTGATTGGAGTCCCTAAGTTTATTATTGCCTGTCCAGGTATTAAATTCAGCTAATACCAATTTGGTAAAAATTTTCCCTGGGGCATCTAATAATGCAATCGGTCGATAGTTAGCAGGAATTGACCGGTCGCCTTTTTTAAAGATTGGAATTATAATAGAGGACTTCCATGATGTTGGAATCATACGGTTGCGTATAATATCGCCGAAAATTTTGTACAGGATCTTGGACCATGTGTCTGGATGGCTTTTGAACATATAGTTTGACAACCCATCTGGACCTTCAGCTCTTGAAGCGCTCAATTTTTTGATTACATCATGAATGGCCTCAATCGAGACTTTTAAATTCCAACTAGATGTTGGCGCCAGCAAGTAATTTGCGTGGTTGTAACAAGGGTCGTCATATAATGTTGAGAAGTGCTTAATCCACATGTGTTCAGTAACCCCATTCAATTGAGCATCTGCTTGATGATGATGTGAATGATTATTCAAGAGCGACCACATGCCAGCCGAATTTTTATTACTCATGGCATTGTACATGGCTTCACTATCTCGTTGGTATAGCAAGGACTTACGCCCACTGAGCCAGTTTTTATATTGGCTTTTTGCAGTTTTCAGGGCCTGCCATTTATCAGCTTTAGTTGAAAGTAGAATTTTCCTTTTGAGCATCCTGTATTCGGTTCTTCTTTTACAGACTACCGGGTCAAAAGTATGAGAGTGTTTAATCATATTTGAATACGGTATATTTACAGTCTGAACAAATGAACATAATAGGTTGATATATTCATTGCTACTGCAATAGTGAGCCCTATTCATTATAAGATGTTCAAAATGATTCAGAGAGTTAGCAGTCCACTTGAGACGTGTGCGGGAGTTATTCACTCCCACAGTGCCATGGTATTGGGGGTGTCTAGTTGGAATTATAGATTGCAGCATACACTGTAGAGACAGGAGGCAATGATCACTTTTAGGATGATCTATGATGTCAAAGCGGTCTACTTGTTGGAAAAGTTTCATGTCAACATAAATATAATCTATGATGCTATTTGAAGACCCTCTATGCCAGGTGTAATGAGGAGGGACATCATTGTGGACTGAGCCATTCACCATTTGATAATTGCATTCAGACATAATCTGCTCCCATTTACGAGCACCTTGGGTTAGTTCACCCACCTTCAAACAATTGCACACATTTGGTTTCAGTTTATACACCTTTAAAGTTTAATCAGGCAGGCTACTGACAGCTGTCATTCAGGCTGCCCAGGATACTGCACCCAGATTTTGACAGTTTCACAGACAGTCCACTTTTGCTGTGGAAATCCCTTGATGCTTTCAGCTTTTCAGAACATTTTAATTTCACAATTGTTTCTTACATTAAATGAATTGTAGCACCCAGCAAGAGTTTTGGATGTTTGAGGGTTCTGCAGTTTCAGCAACAAAGAAAAATGATTTAAAGCAAGATTTTTGGGTTTCCTTTAGCAAAGCACTGCTCTTTCCTTCTGTGCTCCATTTTCACATGTTGTGGAGCCCAGTGATATATTTCAGGAGTGAGATCTCTTTTCCACCACTGATAACATGCATGGCCGATTGGGCAGCCATCTTTTTGTGCTTTTCAAAGTACAATTTTCAGAGGTTTTGGCAGGCACAAGTGTTTTGCAGCCATTTTACTACTTTTGGCACCATCAGAACACAGTGATGCTGCATGGCAGAGCAAAAGTGGGTCAACACATCCCACAAAACATCAGCTGCAATCAGTGTCTTGAATGTATGGAGAATATGGAGACCAACAACTGCACTGTTAAAGATAGAGGTGATGTGAGAATTGTGAGTCAAATAAAGCTTAAATATTCTTGGAAGCTAATACCCATTACACACATATCTATTTACTTTAAGGATAAAAGACAAATAAGTCACCCTTGAATTGAAAAAACAAATCTACAGGGGCATGTATTTGATGCCTTAAGTGTTGCAGGTGGTCACATGCCTGAATTGTCTGTGAGTATTGCCCTGCCCAACTTCCTACAACACCCAGGTGAGCTCTAAATTTAACAGAGCCTGCCTAATGAGAAATAAAACGGCAGGAGGAAAACGGTCAACAAAACACCAGTGGACACCAAAGCTGCAGAGGGAAACAAGGACAGGAATTAGAAAAGAAAAATTATCCATAAAATGGAATTGCACCTACCGAGGGTCTTGGAGATGGCACTGAGTCCATAGACAAGGAAAGTTTATGCCGAAACGTGGTGTGACAAAAAGAAACAAGCATTGACAAAGCCAACAGTTTGGGCTTTGAGTGTAGGCATGGGTTCGGCATTTGAAAGGCACTACCATAATCTTATTACCTGGCAATAAGATGGCAATTGCTGGAAAATTGTGTGATTGCCTGGGTCTAGGAGTGCAGTACCTATACAAAAGCCAAAACTGTTGGCTTTGTCAATACTTGTTTTGACCAGGACTCCAATGCAAGCAAAAGATATACATTAATTAATGTAATGTATTAAGATATACAATAATTAATGGTGTAATTTATATTACACCATTAACTCTTAACAGACTGCTTAGACATACACAGACAGGAGCAAGGTTGCTGTTACTTCTTGATAAAGCTAACTTAGAGATCTCAGGAGGATGTGTTTTGGGAATGGATGGGGAGGTAGTGCCTGCAAATGGCCAAAGGCATTAGCACGATTATTGGGAGTCAACGGGTTGGTAAATAACCAAAAACATACAAAGTGTGTGTCCCTCCTCAATGTTATCTCCCGTATACCTATACTCTTAATTATGATTATAATTATAATGAAATAGCATTAACTTATAGGTGGTGCTTGAGAACCAAAACTAAACAAGGGCTACTTTTTAGCCAGCTGAGAAAAATGCTAATTGATAGGTACCTGTAAGCAAAGGATGAGGGTTGCAAAGTCCTAAAATGACACAAGGGGCCTCATTACGAGTTGCCCGATAAAACCGGGTTCATTACCGGCATGCCGGAATGAGCGGGTCCGTGCTCGTATGAACCCGCTAATAGCGGGTGATTACCAGTGCGCAAGCACGCGTGTTATCCCATGCTGGTAGTGGCAAAAAGACTGCCATGCCGGTAACAGGCCACCAACCCCTCTATACCGGCATTGCGGGTACCGCCCATTCCGTAACCGCGTCATAACAACCACTAAACACCGGCACGGTAATACCGGCACGGTATTACCGTGGTCGCAAAAAAGGTCCCGGAAATTACGTCATCGCGCAGGAACGGGAAATGAGCCAGCGGCCATCTTTAAAAACACAATCCATTGCCATCCTCCATAACCACCACTACACTTGTGTTGTTGTGTGCCACAACTGAAGCAGGATGTCGAAGGCCACCAATAATCCTCCCAAAGGAAGAGGAAGCAGCGTTTTTCTGATGCTGAACTGACTATGCTTGCTAACACCCTCGAACAGCATGCAGACACAATCAGGAGCACAGACCTCAAGCATGCGGCACAAACCAAAAAAAAACAGGTCTGGCAGGAGGTCGCTCAGAGGCTGTCGGCAGTGGGGAGCACCCCAAGGAGTGTACGTGACTGCTGGAAGCGCTGGGACGACCTCCGGGTCAGGAAGATCCTGGCAGAGAACAGGAGGGCCGCAATGGCGACAGGCAGTGGGCCACACTCCCCTATGAAGCTCACCGCATGGGAGGAGACCGCAAGTGCATTCATTGACCTGGAATCCATAGAGGGAATAGGATACCAGGAGTTTGGCACTGCAACTACCATAGAGGAAGGTGAGTGAACCATCACATCCACGTATACCAAAACATGATGTGGCACAAGTGATGTGGAAGTTAGACTAGGCAAGGCAATGCATGTTCCAAGGCTACATCAACACATCCATAGAATAATGAGTGCCACACCCTGCACCACACGCATGCTGAGTGAAAATCCCAATCCCAGCAGAGGTGCAACATGACCCAACCATGCCCATGGGACCCACCACACAGACACCAAACCAATGCTATGCCACCAGCCATGCATTGATTGCCAACATGTCTCCTCAGTACACCAAATGCCACACACCAGAAATGAAATGATGCCTGAATGTATGAACATATCACACCGCAATACATCATAGCTGCCATTTGACAACATCACTGATGACCTGCATCTCTTCTATCTCCCAGGCACCGATGAGGAAGGTGGAACACAGGACAGGGGTGCGAGTACATTCAGTGCACGCAAAGGGACCAGGGCTACCGCCACCCCCGTCCAAGAAAATGCATGCAGCAACACCCAGTGTGCCACGCAAAGCGTCAACCCTGAAGGGAGCCGTTCCGCCAGCCACCACGGACGTTGTGTCCACAGAGGTGGATGATGAGGCTGGAATCATGTCTGGAATACCCACCCCAAGCCCCATTGCCAGCCCCGACCCACCTGCGGAGTCTGAGAGCCTGGACGATCCGTGTCTCCATGACTCTGACCTTGAGAATCAGACATTGGGATCTTCCAGGATGACAGTGCCCAGGACGAGGAGCCCACGCAGGTGCCTTCCACCACCCTGCCAGCCACCACCCTGCCAGCCACCAGTACACCTGCGGCTGACACAACCTTCGAGGTTCACCTGGCAAGGATAGAGGCCCGCCAAGAGTCAATGCTGCAAATCATGCATCGACAGGTCGACGCTGGGAATGAGGCAATGAGGGCCATAGCCACGGCCATAGCAGCCAATACAGCTACTGTGGAGGCATCTAGGTGTGCATTCAGGGAGTGCATGGGGTCACTGACACAGGCCCTTCTTGCAAACATCCCGCAAATGCAGCGGCAACACCTTGGCCCAGCCATGGGACTGACAATAGACACCTCCACTACAACAATCCCTTCCACCTCGGTGCAATTGAGACGTTTGCGGTTAACGCGCAGGAGTGCACGGCGCTCAGCAATGGCACCCCCAGACCCAAAAGTCTCAAAGAAATAACAGTATGGCTAATGACAATGTGAAGAACTACATTGGTGAAGGGAACACTGTTTGTTGCACACATGGGAACATTTGGGATCTGTGGGGCGGGTGAGGGAGTTTGTTGGGGTATTTTCTGAGGTTTGTTGGGTGGGTGAGGGAGTTTGTTGGGGTATTTTCTGGGGTTTGTGGGGTGGGTGAGGGAGTTTGTTGGGTGGGTCTGGGAGGGGGGAGTGGGCACATTTTTGCAGTTTTAAATAATACACAAGTTGTGAGAAGAAAAATCCATGGCTGGACATTGTTATTTTCCGTGTGCATCCATTTAATGTGTTACGGTGTTCAGTGCCCAACTCCCAACATTCCCTGTGTTCATGTTCATATTTGCCCAGTGTCTGACTGACACAAGTCTTTCATAGTCCCTGTGTTTCAGAAGTATACTTGAATTCGTGCTTGCCATACAGCATGGCCATCCCGTGCATCACGTACTGGCAGTGGGGCTACTTCACCTCCGTCTCCATCCTCATCATCCTCACCCGGCCCATGCATGCCAATGTCAGGTGACAATGGTACATTTCTCCGGACGCACATGTCGTGCAGCATGACACAGGCCATGGTGATCTTTGCCACCTTCTCAAGCCTATATAGGAGTGCCCCACCAGACCTGCTGAGGCAGCGGAACCGCCACTTCGACAGGCCAAAGGTCTGCTCAATGACAACACGGGTACGGGTGTGCACACGATTGTACTCTTCCTCATGGC
This sequence comes from Ambystoma mexicanum, assembly GCF_040938575.1. Taxonomy (NCBI): domain Eukaryota; kingdom Metazoa; phylum Chordata; class Amphibia; order Caudata; family Ambystomatidae; genus Ambystoma; species Ambystoma mexicanum. The sequence continues at coordinate 1,587,622,919 of NC_090929.1, forward strand.
CATTCTGCGGGTTAGGCACAGGGGTGTGTAGCCACAGCCTCAAGGGATATCCTCCATCACCAGCAAGCTGATTCAAATAGGTCTGTGTCACTCTGAACTCCCGTAATTCAGGGAGCACAGTCATGCCGCCAGCTATTTGGTGTGGCCATGCACATGTCCCTGTAAGCATGAAAAAAATGTATCTATGTGCAATCTGTCATGAGGTGTGGTAGTCTGGTTGGCATTCAATAGATGATGCAGGGTGTAATCATGCATGCTGAGGCAGATATGATGTGGTAGTGCAACAATGTTTTGACTCCAATTCATGCTGTTCATTATTTACTATGCATGGTCACACTGCCCACATAGCCACACTTGTCGTCCTGTTCATTCATGCATTGCTTGCCATAACCATGGTGGCCTGGTTGTGCCTCTTACTTGTTCTCATTGATATGCATTATTTGTGATATGTGGCCCAGTGAAGTGTCATGTACCGTTTGACTGGTTCAGGTCAGGAGTGTTTGGCTCTGCATGCATTCTCCAATCACTGGCTATTCCCACCCAGGTGCAGTATTGCCCCCCACCCCCTCATGCATCCCCACACATCAGTACCCCAAAGCACTGCCATGAGACGGTTGTGCAACTCACCGAGCAGCCAGGCACGTTGTCCGGCATGTCGCTCCATTTGATGGGGTACCGTGGATTTACCCAGTAACATGGCATATATATATATATATGGATTTTGTTCTGTTGAAAATGGTTTTTGATATTTTATTTTCGAAAATATCACTGGATACCCTAACCAGTGTCATCTCATTACTGCCTGAAGAAGAGGCACTGGTCTTGAAAGCTATCAGGAAAAAAATATGAGTTACCCTGATAAAGCGATCGATTCTACAGGGCCAGATGTTTTTATTTTTTTTATAGGAAACATCAATCTGCAGAGGTTATATAGACATGTCAGGGAAACTATACAGGCAATCCACGTGCATCACCAGCCTATACCACATTAATTTGCAAGCAATGTAATATGATGTATTTTGATTTGCCGCAGTGGGATGAAATATGACGTGTAGTTCTGCTAGGTCAAGCTACGTTATAGGCATACGTTATTTGCAAGTGTGAATTTGGAATATGCAATTCATAATCAACTGGCTAGGGGCCCCCTTCCGACAGCCCACCACAACTCATTGACACACTTAACCGCATCAACATCCAGCCTTGCATGGTGCACACCATGGAGCAACAAGGCATGCACTGATTATCATTTTGTAAATTACACACCACACTGCAACCATGCATTGCAGTATTACTTTTCTGGGAGATACCGACAATGGTTAGACCACTTTGTTGTTGAAGTGTTATCTCCAGTCTGCATGCAATGTTATGATGTAACAATGTCTTTGCACATGCATTGATGTCAATAATATATCACGCCATGGTTTCCGTACTGTGCCTTGTTATGCATGATAAACTATGTTATGTAATAATTTATCAATTGACTATTATGAGAGTTTGTACGTACCTTTGGATGTATGTTGTGTAGTTCATCAAGTGACTATAGCAAAACCAAAATGTGATGAGCTGGAAGGTTTTGAATCAATCATAACCACTGGCACAGCTGTGGGAAGCCCTCCAGAACATCGGTTTTCATCTTGCAAAGCCATTACAGAAGGGGAAATATCGTATGCAAATCGGAATTGGTATGACCAAAAAAGGGGCAGTACAGCCCAAACTGCTAGGTCACATTCCTTCTGCAAAGATCACACACATCCCCAGACATGTTTTGACCTCAATGGGCATCATCAGTGAGGAGTAGCTTCAGACTCTAGGCCCAGCAGGCTCGATACACACGTGCCCAGCAGTATACCCATCCCACTCGGGGCGACTTTAGCAAAATCAAAGCTTGTTTTAAATCCTCCACTTTACCTAAATAAAATGGTGGATTTACTGCATGCTAATACCACCAGTGGTAAATCCACCAAAAATCCCCATGGAGTCCAATGGACCCCACAAAAGGGAATTACACCACCCTGCAGCCACTTCTAATCCTCTGATACACCCATGGGACCATTGCTATTAACGGTAAGCGATTATGGCAGTAATTCAGTGGCATTACCACCTCATTACTGTCAATCTCAACATCAAAATAAGGCCCAAATAATTGCATTAGTTATTCTTGGCCCTTTTAGTCCTACTTCATTCAACGGCGTACTTCAACAGAGTTAGCCATTCAGTCATGATGAACTTCCTAACAACATGCATGGGTCTTGATGATGCTGTTTTAGGATGTGTATACTTCAACAATCGATTGCAACTGGAAAAACTGTTAGCCTCCATGTCTAAATGTTATCCTGCTACCTGTGGGATCGGCAGGGCTGTGTCCTCTTTCCTGTAATACTCAACCAACGCATGCCAACTCTGGAATACTCCTTGAACAACAAAATCAAGGTGCACCAGGACACTGTTGGATGTTATTTGATCAAACAGATGTTTTCAACTAAATGGTGTAAGGTCACCATGATAGTTTACACATAAATATCAAGTAATCAATTTTAGGTAGACCAAAACCAAATATTTGAAATTCATTTAAGGGGAATATTCTATGTTTGTATGAAAACAAAATATTGTGATTTTAAGGAGTTTCTGCATGTGTGTTGTTTTTTACAGTTTTAAAATGCAACAATTTACATCACAAAATCCCTTACAATTTTCATAAACTGCCATAGTATTCAGCTGGCCTTCAGTAAAAGGTAAAAGAAAAGAATTCAGACAACAGATCAGTCAATACATTAGAAATAACAATGTAAGTATCAGTCTGGTTCCAGTTTTAATAATTATATCATTATTATTATTATTATTATTATTATTATTATTATTATTATTATTATTATTATTATTATTATTATTATTATTATTATTATTATTATTATTATTAATATTACACATGTTGCAATCCAAACAAAACGCATGTATTTGTCCTCCAGGTTATTCTAGGCTTGCGTGGAGAGTAACAATACTTTTCCAGAGTTTGGTTAGGTACACATTGCAGACATCATGGTTGCCACACATGAACATATTCCAGAGATAGTCAGAGGAAAAATACATCTCCATACCTGCAGATCTTGAAGCCTAAAGTCGTAAGGTTAGTAACGAGGGACAGACAGTCAATAGATGTTGAATGGTCTCCAGACAATTCTCCCCACGCAGGCGACAAAGTCTACATTCTCTTGGAATATTTAACCGTGCACTAGTAATTTTGAGTGTCGTCACTCCATTGAATTTAAATTTGAAGTCCTCCCAAAGGAATGTCCAAGGTTTGGATTCCATCTGGAGGCACTATGAAGAGATCTCCTTAAAAGGGTCTTTTGACATATTGGGTGGAATGTAAAGTCCTTCCCCAAGACATAACCTGAAAGGGGATTTGGGAGCAGCAGGACAGACTGAAAGGAATAGTTTACCTGGCAGAACTGCCTGAAGCCACTTTCTATCTGTTCCTGTCCTGGGCATTTGAAAGGCAAATGTAAAGTGACAAAAAAGACCCCATCTTATTTAGACACATGTCCTAAGGGTACATTTGTTTCCTGATAACAAATAAAATCATTTTTACAGTTTATACAACGAAAAGGTGAATTTCCTGCAACCTGTTTGTGTTTTGTGATTTACAAATCAAATTGAAACCTTAGCTTGTATCATCATAATACTTATTTTTTCTCCTGCAATTTGGGATTTATGGGATTTCTGGTGAACTCTCAAATTTAAATGTGTAATGACACGTCTTTTGTTTGCTGTCTTCCATAGTCTATACAGTAATTGAAAGCTATTCCTTAACAAACACATTAGACAACAGCATTGTGAGGGTGAATCTGATTCTGTTATGTGCTCAATAGGTAAGCCAGCATGGACCTGTGATCTTGGTTTTTGCAGGTGGTGTAGATGTAGGTGGCGATGTCTGTGGCCAGTTTCCAGTGTGTTCCAACTGCCCATCTGTAGACAGTTGGACCCGTACAGCAGCTGCTGAGGAAATGCTCAGGTATCAGTAAAAATGATGAGGCGTCAGTCAAAGTTCACAGCAGGAGGGGGAGGTGGAAGGTTGCAGGCTGGTTGAGTAGGCAGATAGGAAGGATGAGGAAGAGAAGACAGACCCAAGAGGGTTAACAACTAGAGTCTGAGATGGAAGAAAGGTAAAGGGCTTGGAAACAGGAACCCAGGAAAGCAAGGGAAGCAAGTATGAGTGTCTGCTCTAGTCACACTAACCTGTGAGTTGCGATGCATCACTAATTGTTTTTGGCTTCCTTTTGAAATGCCACTGACTCCCGGTGAACACTGACTCCGGAGTGCCGGTGCCGCCATCTGGATTGGCAGCACAATGTTACATGTTGACCATTTTGAGGCTGTCTAAGCAATGCAAGCCATCAGCCATCTTTGGATGGGCGATGGGCGAGCTGTACAAAGCTCCTTCTTTTCCAGAGTGACCAACCAAGGGTGTGCCTGGGCGTGACAGAAACCTAGAGAATAGTTCAGAGAGTTAGGCACTGTTGTCCCAGCATTAGTAATGAAAATGAATTCAAGAGAATCACCAGACTTTTAAATGATTTACAACCAATCCAACATCACATAAAATATGAAATTGTATTTATGTCCAAGGAAGGAAACAATAGTTTGCCGTATACATTTTACATTCAGATCAATCCAGGAAGTGGAGAACTGTATTGTGAAAGTGCTGGTTAATGGATTTCAGAGAAAACGAAGTAAACGGTTTTGTTTCGAAGTTTATTCTGATAACTGCTTCTCTTTATGATTTCGGGGAGAGGTGGGATTCAGGTAGAAATTATTATATTCTCCAGATTAAAATTTTAAAAATGAAATATTGTACATTTTCTTTTATTATGGCAGGACAAAGTCTGCCCTAGTGCTAATACCAAGGCATCTGCCCTGATGCAAAAATGCATTGAAAATATATCCTTTTTTGCCCAAGTGTCATTTTTGCCCTTGTGCTTATACCATGCCAAACTGCACTTCTCACAGTGCAATGATGTTCTAATATGTTCCAGTGTTTTAAAAAATAGGGCTAACTTTGCCCTTGTGCTAATACTGTGCAAACTTGCACTTGCACCGGTGCAATGTTTCTATAATCTGGCCCCAGGTAGGCATTCAACTGCACAGCCACTACCTCTACAAAGTGTGATTGATGGCCTTCTGGATGCCAATGTGATTAATCAGATGCTTTCATCACATTCTCCCCCCACATGAAGTGCACCTGTGCCCATGGCCGGTGCATGAAGGTGAGGGTGTTTCCACTTGCATGGAAAAAAATGTCACTCTCAGTTAATCCAATTGCATAATTTTTTAACCAGACTAAATTTCCCAAATTATGCATGGTATAGGTAAATGGGGATACGGCTGATTTTACTCAACAACCTTAATGATAGCATTGGAGGGAGGATGTTTTCATTTAAAGTGATATAGCTCGAAGTCGTAAAAAGAAAATGTGCGCCAACCTTTTATATAAGTGACACTATCAGTAACTGTGCGTCATTGTAGGTCAATGTATCATTTAGGCTATGATAGTAATCTGGAAGGGAATTTGCTGCACCTAGCTCATGTTTTGAGCATTTACTCAGCATATGAGAAAGTTTGGATATCCAGCACCAAGTAGTGTTATAAGCCATCAAGGACTGGAACTCAGATAAGGACTAGGTAGCATACAAGACTGGGGCAGAGAGGGTAGCGGTAAGATAGCATTGTGTGCTGTGAGTTGGGGTGGAGAATGCAAATACGGCAGAGGATGTGGAGGAGAACATGGCACCAGGGAAAGAGACTGCAGTGCAAACAGGAGGAAGGGAAGTGGGAAAAGATGGTCAGACATTTGCTGGTCCGGAAACAACAGTGCCAGTAAGCTTATCGGCACCGTTGTTTCTGGACCAGCATACTACGAGTTTGCCTGCCGGAGCCGCTGTGCCCCACAGCTCGGACCCTGCTGGACACAGCGGCCATGGTAAGCAGACCATCACGGAAGCACTGACACCGTTATCAATGGTGCCTGTGCTTCCGTGTTTCCCATTCCCATAGTGTCCTATCGGACACTATGGGAATGGGGAATTACAATTTACTGGTGCCTGACTTTCCGGAACGCTGGGGTTCTAATCCCCCAGTGTTATCGGCAAGTCAGGCGCTGGTAAATCATTACGGGTCCGGCGACAACCTGCCAGTAGTAACAAGGCGGTTACTGCCAGACTCGTAATGATCCCCATAGACATTTCATAGACACCAGCAGGCTATAATTGTCACTAACACCCTTTTCTGAAAGATTATTGCATCCTGTCCAGCCAGGATGCTTAAATTCCGCGTATTATTGACATGTAGTTGCCTGAAACGTCAGGATTATTCCCACCAGCAACAAAAAATCATTCTGTCCCTCGCCTACATGCCCCATTCTCAACACTGTTCCCTGCAACGTCTGACTCTTGCCGCCACTCCATGCTCCCTCTACTCACTTACAGCCTTATCAATCCATACACTGCTCTGCTGGGCCACTATCATTTCCCTCCTGGATGCTGGCATACCGCTCTTCCATGACCACGAATGTGCTGGTATGTCTTCCTTTCTTCTTTACACTTGGGGGGTAATTCATAGAAATTTGCATAAAAGTGGCGCACGCGACTGGCGCACAGCGTGCCCGTGCGAATGTCTGCGCCAGCCGCGTGCGCTAAAATCGATTTCCGCGCACAGCGTATTCATGGATTTTCGCATCCAAAACCAGCCGTGGCGCAGCGTGGCGCAGCGACCCTGCAGCACCGCCAGTTACGCCCCGAAGAACGCCCTCGCGCTAACCCTGGACCAGTTCACAGGGCTGGCAAACAGCAAACGCCAAGCGGGGAATGTGTATTTCAGTGGTTCGCGGGAAGTTCCACACGCGATTGTCCTGTGTACGTGTGCATTAGGGGTGCGCGGGAAGTATCACACGCAAAATCAGCAGGGTATGTGTATTTCAGGGGTGCGCGGGAAGTATCAAACGCGATTCCAGCAGGGTACATGTATTTCAGGGGTGCGCGGGAAGTATCACACGCGATTCCAGCAGAGTACGTGTATTACAGGGGTGCGCGTGAAGTTCCACACGCGATTTCAGCAGAATACGTGTATTTCAGGGGTGCGCGGGAAGTTCCACACGCGATTGGCACCGTGCGAGCAGGGTACGTGTATTTCAGGGGTGCGCGGGAAGTTCCACACGCGATTGGCCCCGTGCGAGCAGGGTACGTGTATTCCAGGGGTGCGCGGGAAGTTCCACACGCGATTTCAGCAGGGTACATGTATTTCAGGGGTGCGCGGGAAGTTCCACACGCGATTGGCCCCATGCGAGCAGGGTACGTGTATTTCAGGGGTACGTGGGAAGTTCCACACGCGATTTCAGCAGGGTACGTGTATTTCAGGGGTGCGCAGGAAGTTCCACACGCAATTTCAGCAGGGTACGTGTATTTCAGGGGTGCACGGGAAGTTCCACACGTGATTCCATCAGGATACGTGTATTTCAGGGGTGCGCGGGAAGTTCCACACGCGAATGGCCCTGTGCGAGCAAGGTACGGGGGTGCGCGGGAAGTTCCACACGCGATTTCAGCAGGGTACATGTATTTCAGGGGTGCGTGGGAAGTTCCACACGCGATTTCAGCAGGGTAGGTGTATTTCAGGGGTGCGTGGGAAGTTCCACACGCGATTGGCCCCGTGCGAGCAGGGTACGTGTATTTCAGGGGTGCGCGGGAAGTTCCACACGTGATTGGCCCCGTGCGAGCAGGGTACGTGTATTCCAGGGGTGCGCGGGAAGTTCCACACTCAATTTCAGCAGGGTACGTGTATTTCAGGGGTGCGCGGGAAGTTCCACACGCGATTTCAGCAGGGTACGTGTATTTCAGGGGTTCTGGGGAGTACTACATGTGAATTGGCCGTGTGGGTCCTCCCAGGTGTTTGCTCTACAACCTCCACGGCCCCTGCAGGCAGCCCACACCACGGGGGAATACCCTGCACCCCTGCTCATGTCCCGCAGGCAGCCCATCCACCATGGGCATGCCCCCCAGCCAACCCACATGTCACCTTGCACTACTGATCAACAATGCATGTCTCCCAGCACCCCCAACCCCCAGCAGTCAGGGGCACCCTCCACCAGGCCCCCACTCCTGTCTCCCTGCACCCCCACCCCCCAACAGTCAGGGGCACCCTCCACCAGGCCCCCACTCCTGTCTCCCTGCACCCCCTACCCCCCAGAAGTCAGGGGCACCCTCCACCAGGCTCCCACTCCTGTCTCCCAGCACCCCCACCCCCCAGCCACCAGGGGCAGCCTCCACCAGGCCCCCACTCATGTCCCCTATTACCCCCACCCCCCAGCAGTGTAGGGGCAGACTCCACCAGGCCCCCACTCATGTCTACCACCACCCCCACACCCCAGCCACCAGGGGCAGCCTCCACCAGGCCCCCACTCATGTCCCCTACTACCCCCAACCCCCAGCAGTGCAGGGGCAGCCTCCACCAGGCCCCCGCCCATGTCTCCCACCACCCCCACCCCCCAGCCACCAGGGGCAGCCTCCACCAGGCCCCCACTCATGTCTCCCACCACCCCCACCCCCCAGCAGTGCAGGGGCAGCCTCCACCAGGGCCCCACCCATGTCTACCACCACCCCCACCCCCAGCAGTGCAGGGGCAGCCTCCACCAGGCCCCCACTCATGTCCCCCATCACCCCCACCCCCCAGCAGTGCAGGGGCAGCCTCCACCAGGCCCCACTCATGTCTACCACCACCCCCACCCCCCAGCAGTGCAGGGGCAGCCTCCACCAGGCCCCCACTCCTGTCTCCCTGCACCCCCACCCCCCAGCAGTCAGGGGCAACCTCAACCAGGCCCCCACTCCTGTCTCCCTGCACCCCTTACCCCCCAGCAGTCAGGGGCACCCTCCACCAGGCTCCCACTCCTGTCGCCCAGCACCCCCACCCCCAGCAGTCAGGGGCACCCTCCACCAGGCCCCCACTCCTGTCTCCCTGCACCCCCACCCCCCAGCAGTGCAGGGGCAGCCTCCACCAGGCCCCCACTCATGTCCCCTATTACCCCCACCCCCCAGCAGTGCAGGGGCAGCCTCCACCAGGCCCCCACTCATGTCTACCACCACCCCCACCCCCCAGCCACCAGGGGCAGCCTCCACCAGGCTCCCACCCATGTCTCCCACCACCCCCACCCCCCAGCCACCAGGGGCAGCCTCCACCAGGCCCCCACCCATGTCTCCCACCATCCCCACCCCCCAGCCACCAGGGGCAGCCTCCACAAGGCCCCCACTCCTGTCTCCCTGCACCCCCAACCCCAGCAGTGCAGGGGCAGCCTCCACCAGGCCCCCACTCATGTCCCCTATTACCCCCACCCCCCAGCAGTGCAGGGGCAGCCTCCACCAGGCCCCCACTCCTGTCTCCCTGGACCCCCTGCGCCCAGCAGTGCAGGGGCAGCCTCCACCAGGCCCCCACTCATGTCCCCCTGCACCCCCTACCCCCCAGCAGTCAGGGGCACCCTCCACCAGGCTCCCAGTCCTGTCTCCCTGCACCCCCACCCCCCAGCAGTGCAGGGGCAGCCTCCACCAGGCCCCCACTCATGTCTCCCTGCACCACCTACCCCCCAGCAGTCAGGGGCACCCTCCACCAGGCTCCCACTCCTGTCTCCCACCACCCCCACCCCCCAGCAGTGCAGGGGCAGCCTCCACCAGGCCCCCAACCATGTCTCCCACCACCCCCACCCCCAGCCACCAGGGGCAGCCTCCACCAGGCCCCCACTCATGTCTCCCACCACCCCCACCCCGCAGCAGTGCAGGGGCAGCCTCCACCAGGGCCCCACCCATGTCTACCACCACCCCCACCCCCCAGCAGTGCAGGGGCAGCCTCCACCAGGCCCCCACTCATGTATCCCATCACCCCAAACCACAGCAGTGCAGGGGCAGCCTCCACCAGGCCCCCACTCATGTCTACCACCACCCCCACCCCCCAGCAGTGCAGGGGCAGCCTCTACCAGGCCCCCACTCATGTCTCCCTGCACCCCCTACCCCCCAGCAGTCAGGGGCACCCTCCACCAGGCTCCCACTCCTGTCTCCCACCACCCCCACCCCCCAGCAGTGCAGGGGCAGCCTCCACCAGGCCCCCACCCATGTCTCCCACCACCCCCACCCCCCAGCCACCAGGGGCAGCCTCCACCAGGCCCCCACCCTTGTCTCCCACCACCCCCACCCCCCAGCCACCAGGGGCACCCTCCACCAGGCTCCCACTCCTGTCTCCCAGCACCCCCCAGCCACGAGGGGCAGCCTCCACCAGGCCCCCACTCATGTCCCCTATTACCCCCACCCCCCAGCAGTGCAGGGGCAGCCTCCACCAGGCCCCCACTCATGTCCAACTCATGTTCCCCTGCACCCCCACCCCCCAGCACTGTTGGGCACCTGCCAGCAGTCCCCCACTCATGTCCAACTCATGTTCCCCTGCACCCCCACCCCCAGCACTGTGGGGCACCTGCCAGCAGGCCCCCACTCATGTCCAACTCATGTTCCCCTGCATCCCCACCCCCCAGCACTGTGGGGCACCTGCCAGCAGGCCCCCACTCATGTCCAACTCATGTTCCCCTGCACCACCACCCACCAGCACTGTGGGGCACCTGCCAGCAGGCCTCCACTCATGTCCAACTCATGTTCCCCTGCACCCCCACCCCCCAGCACTGTTGGGCACCTGCCAGCAGGCCCACACTCGTGTCCAACTCATGTTCCCCTGCACCCCCACCCCCCAGCATTGTGGGGCACCTGCCAGCAGGCCCCCACTCATGTCCAACTCATGTTCCCCAGCCAACATGTTCCCTATGGTCAGCCTCCAAATGCAAAACACCCACCCGAGTATTGCATCCACCCACTCAGAAATGGCACTCAGAAATGGCAATAACATGATAGAACAGCAATTGCAAGTTTGGAAACGAACACATGTCCCTCACATGCACCCAATGGGTGTCAGTGAATCTCAAAACCCATATCATGATATGCATGAAACCAATGAGATGATACCACACGTTGAAGTTTGATCAAAAAATATGTATTAAAGGAAACATGAATTGAATCAAAAATAAACTAACAGAAATGGGAATGTAAAAAAAGTAAAAAGAAGCATGTCCATGAAAAAATGCAAAACCAAAAATCAGAATCCAAAGGAATGGTGTCCAAAGTCACAGTCCACAAAAGAAAATCCAATGGGAAATTATAATTGAAAGCCATTGCTCCATGGGTAATTTGTAAAAAGAAAAGAAAATCCAACAGTGAACTATGTGCAGGTGAACAAGCCAGGGTCCATGATCCCAACAAAAGAAATGAAACCTATCTAACACTACCTAATAAAAAATAACTATATACAAAAATGTGGCCCATTGTCCAAAAGGTCCAAAGAAAATGCAAAAACAAAGGAAACCTAACACTAACTACATAACTATTTACATGGGCAGCGGGCTAGTCCAAAGGCTCACTGGATGTTGTCATGGATCAGGGCATCATCGAACTCCTGTTCAATGGCTTGGAGGCGGGCATGTTCCCTGGCCCCGAGGTCTCGCAGGGATAAAGCAGTGTCCAGCTCCAACTCCCTGCGAAGACCCTCGAGGCACTCAGCCCGCCTCAGCGCCCTCCGCATGGAGTTCTCCGCCCTGACCATTGTGAGCCGTTCCTCCTCTGCCCGCTGCCGCTCCGCACCTATCTGCTGGCCCAACCGCTCCCACACAGAAGCCACTCCCATTCCAGGGTTCTCCTGCCCTCCGGCCAATGCCTGCACCCCTGATGTTGATGGCCCCGAGCATTGATGCCTCCCACGTCGAGCCTGCTGCTGCCTCCGACGCAACTGCCTGTGCCAGCACGACGGCATCCAGGCTGATGAAACTGCAACTGGGCCATGTCGGCCATGTCGGCACGGTGCTCTCCGTGATGACGTGCATGCTCCTCCCGGGAAGCACGCACCTCATCACGAATTGCACCTGTGCGCAACGCGACACCAATCAGGACCTTCTCCATACGGCCAGGGGTCCCCTCGTCCGCAGGTGGAGGGGAGTCAGATGACATGGACATCCCCCTACCTGCGGACGGGCCTGGGATGGGGCATCCCTGCTGGTGCATGGTGGTGCAGTCACAGTGTCAGGGACAGTGACATGCACAGGCCCCTCCACAGCGACCTGTGCTGCCTCCTGCCCCTGCCCCTGGACTGCAACACTTGCACCAGCAGGGATGCCCCCACCAGGCCCCATGTGCGCCTCAGTAGCGGCCTCCTCCTCCTCTGTGGAAACCACCAACCTGGATGGCTCCACCCCGTCTTCCGCCGTTGCAAGCCCCTGTGGGGGCTCACCCACCCCTTCCGCTGCAGCCGTGGGGGCATCCCCGCCGCTTTGCTCCACAGAGCCGTCTCCGCCCTCTTCTTCACGTGGCGCTGTGTAGAGGGAGACATAGAACACAAGCATCAGGGTACTGTACAATGGTCCCCTAGACAGGAAGCAATAGCAGATGAGTGGCACTGTCAAAGATCACTTCCATCATGTCCCTCCACAACACATAGCTCAGTGCAGGTAAAACACATGCGGTAACAGACATGGCGCATGCTATGGACATTAGCATACATGTCCAAGTGATTATTGAAACATACACTGTTGTTTTGGAACTCACATGCATCATGGGCCATGCCTATCACATGCACACACTTCACCCTAGTTTCATCCATCTGGTCTCGTACACCACAGACACAGTGGATACAAGGATGACAAGGCTGCATCAGTGAACCTGAACATTGCGACAGACATGTGTCATGCATCCCTGGCATTCACAAGTCACAGACACGCAGGTCAGACACACAGACATGGACAGCATACATGTACATGGCATCAGCACCCATCCCTCACCCATGTCCAGGAACAGAGACTGGCATGCTTTCATGTGGCCATTCCGCATAGGGCAACCCATGTTGCATTTGAACACATGCACCAACCGTGTGGTTCACACATTACTGGTCTCACATGCATGACATCCCTGCACACACACATGCATACATGGCCTATGTCACACATACAGGCAAGTATCAGACAACCAGCACACTGCGACATGCCCTGTCTCACACAGCAATGCTTGGCCACTTACCGCTCAAGTCCAGACATGTCTGCCACTCAAGGATCTGGGCGTGGAGCGTTGGGCCTACGCGTTCCAGGACCCTCATCTGGATGGTACTCATGCGGCCCCGGCCCCCCTCCACGAGGCGCCGGGCCTTCAAGAGGGTCCTGGACCTGCAGTCATCCCAGCGCTTCTTGACATGTTGGTAGTCGCGGACTGCCACCCCCTCCGCGTTGATGGCAGTCACGATGTCCGTCCAGATCCGAGTCCGTCCTTCCTTGTTGGCGCGCTTACTTCCGAAGAGGGCATCATACTGCCCCAGGACTTGCTCCACCAGGACACCAACTTCGGTGGAAGTGAAGCTGGTGCCCCTCTGCCTCTCTGGCCGGGGGTTGCCAGTGGTGCCAGATGTTGCAGTGCCCGACATGGCAACCCCAGAGGCAGGAGTGGGTGGGCAACTGGGTCGTGGGGCTGGGCTGTGGAGCGATGGTATCCCAGTCAGGAGTCTTCTGTTCCAGCAGGGGTGGACACAGCAAATGGACCCCTGCAGATGGCTGATGTGCAGGCACCAAATGGCAGGGCACGGTGGCAGCAGGCAGGCAGGCAGGCAGGCAGCAGCAGATGGCTTGTGGGAGGCTGCTCGGGGCTCTGGGGGGCAGTAATTCGGCCTTTTGGGCAGGAGTGTGGTCTTCCGTGTGCTTACGCGTGGCCAGCTTGATACGGAGTGATTTGGCACGTGAAAATCCTGCACGTCTGCGTGTAAATCGAGGAAAGGCTCTTAGCGCATATGCACGTCAGCACGCATATGCGATTTCATTGGACCAAAGGCCCTTAGCGCGTGAGCGCGTCTGTGACGTGAGGTGCACGGGTGTTTCCCTCATTACACGTGATGACAGAGCACACGTGGATTTCCACCAATCGCGTGTGGAACTTCCTGCGCACCCCAGAAATACACGTACCCAGGCGAATCGCGTGTACCCTCACTTCCCTCCGATTACACGCGATGACACTCGGACGTGCAGTTTTACCACGTGTGCTCGAATATGCGATTTCATTGGCCCAAAGGCCCCCATGCGCAGCTGTGACGTCACGCGCATGGCCGTAGAGAATGGCGCGTGTAAAAATGAAGAGATACACGTCCGAGTGTCAAAGCGCGTAATTGGTGGAAATGGCCTCATCGCGTATGCGCGTCTGTGACGTGTGTATAAAAGGTACGTGTAGAACGCCATTTCCTTGTACGTGCTTTTCGTGGAGAGCGAGTGGGTGAAATCTGTACTTCTTGTCGGTTCACACGCGATTTACTTCACGGCGTTTCCAGTTCGTACTCCCTGTTACCTCTGACAGCTTTTTCTCTTTTCCTCTTTTTCCTGGGCCTGTTTCCTCAAACAGCGTTCCCTACTACTGTTGTCCTGTCTCCTCAGACAGCGTACAATTCTTCTTTTGGTGGGGGTGTTGCCAACGCGCACACGCGCATATTTTTCACGCTTTTGTTCCTGCCAGACGGTGAGTCGCGCACGTATTTAACATCTGTGCTTGCCCCGTGTGTCGCGTACCCCTTCAGAGGTCATTCTAGGCTGCGTGTGACACGCATACGTTCATTCTTATGTTCCTCGGTGCCACAGCGTAGTGCAGGTTTATTTTTCCACGCAAGTGGTCTAGGAGGGGTTGCGTGCACCTTACTTCGCTTTTCTGGGGTGCCTGTGCGTTGCGTGACCCGTCATCTTTCCCCAGGGGTGACATACAACCTTGCTAGAGCACTAGGGTACGATTACCATCTGGTACCCAACCCCTTCGACCCCCAATTGCCCAGGACAATAGTTCACATCGACTCCCATACGCACAATAACATCAGTGCCATGGCTGGGAGGCGACCAAGCCGTAAGGGTGGCAAAGGTGGCCGAGCCCCAAGTGGTGGCCGTGGTGGATTCAGTAGGGGACGTGGCCGTGACTTGCAGGGCGCCCCTAGCCCCCCATGTGTGGAGGAGCAGTCAGGGACACCCATGCCCCCCCCCTGGTTGAGGTTACCGTGGCTGACACCATCCATGCTCAGCCCTTGTTGGACCAGCCCACTGTGGAACCAGACCTGGCACAGGGTGACTCCATGGCTGACTTCCAGGTCAGCAGGTCTAGGCCACGTGCGCGGGTGAACGTTGGTGTCATCAGGCCACGTGGATCAGGGGCAGCTAGGTCATCTGCTGCCCAGCGTAGGCAGGCTGGGGAGGCTGCAGGAGCAGCTGTGGCTCCATCAACCCCACCTCTCACACACCCATCCAGGACAGTGTCGGCCCAAGTCCATCATGCTGACATTCCCCCTGACACCATCACACTTGAGATAATGCCTGCACCAACTCCCATGCTGAGTGTGCAATCCCACGCTCCTGCCCCTAGTGTCCAGAGTGGCGTAGGACACTCAGGATCCCCACCACCTTCCAAGCAGAAGAGGAAGAGTGCTTGTCCAGTAGAGGCTGATGCCCCAGACACGGCTACACAGTCCGGCCCGTCAAGGAAGCCCAGCTTCAATGAGGCTGAACTGAATGCACTTGTAGAGTATGTGTCCGCACATGACCGCGAAATGGTGATTGTTGCAGGATCCAAGACCACACCTGCACAACGTCAGGCACACTGGCAGACCATTGCGG
Source organism: Ambystoma mexicanum (assembly GCF_040938575.1). Taxonomy (NCBI): domain Eukaryota; kingdom Metazoa; phylum Chordata; class Amphibia; order Caudata; family Ambystomatidae; genus Ambystoma; species Ambystoma mexicanum. Next base: position 1,587,638,664 of record NC_090929.1, read on the forward strand.
ACATCATAAGTGCCCTTGGAATCGTGAGGCGCACAGCTAATGAATGCTACAAGCGCTGGAATGACCTGAAGCACAGGGCAAAGAATAAGCTGGCCTCAAGTCATGCCGCAACTCTAGTGACTGGAGGTGGGTCTCCAGCAGACGACATAGAACTCACTCCACATGAGCAGGTTGCTGGGACCTACGTCACCGAGGAACAGATCCAAGGCGTGGGAGAACTGGCAGATTACGAGGCATTGTCCGGTGAGTGCACATGCATGTGTGTGTCATCCATGTGCATGGTGTGTGTGGGAGGGCTTCTGTTTGGGTGCCAGTGGAGGGTGTGTATGCCTGAGTGGTTCGGCTCACCCATGTGCCTCTTCCTATACATTCTTGGCAACAGCATTTGGGTATAGCAGCATCCCTTCGGCCAACATTAGACATCCAGCCCAACACCACGCCAGTTGCCCTTGGATTGTCATCTTGCCACAACACTGTTGCTTATTTACCTCTGTTTAATCAGGCAGATTGTTTGCATAACACCACTTTTACTTGGGATTTCTCAGTCCTATTGTCACATGTCTGACATGGCTATAGTACAGTGGACTGGCTCAGTTTCGTGGACATTATTAGTTTGGACATGTCCCTGTGCTATAGGACCATTTTTGACTGGCAGCTGCAGGTTAAACATTTGAACCATTACAATGAAAATAATCAATTATATGAACAAACTGGACTGAATGAACAATTGGTGACCTCCTCTCCCTCTTCACTTCATGGCTAGGGTACATGCCATCTGTGTGATGGCATGTGTATTTGACCTGCCAATCACTGGCCAATGTGTGATGCCACTCCTAGGCAGCATGCAGCAAATGTGTTCATCTTCCATCTTGGTGTCATCAATGTGTGCCATCTGCCTCCCCATCACACGCAGTGACGGTGCATGCATGGGAGTGTTTTAGTCTTGTGGGACATGTGTCAATCAAGTACTGTTTCTGTAGCCTCTCAGCCCTAATTGTGTGCTATAGTGCTAATGCCTGTTTCCATTTGTTTTCTTTTATGTCTTTGCAGGGGAAGACGCACTTGATACTGTTGGGGTTGTGGAGATGGTGCAGACCCCAGAGGGGTCTGAGGGCCGATCGACCACCAGTGAGGGACGTGGTGTGGTGGTGGGTGAGAACCCACAACTGCTGCAGGTCGTGCTTTCAAGGGGTGTCTCTGGCTGCACCTCCCCCGAGCTGTACTCAGGTGTCAATTCGGATGATGAGACCTACGTGCCGTCGCAGGTGAGTGTTCCTGGGAGGGATTCTGTTCTGTCCGACCCACCTGCACCAGGGTTAGAACCCTCAATGGGGATGTCAGTGTTGGCAGGTACGCCTTTGGTGGTTACGGATGCAGGGTCACACTCCGCGACATCTGATCCTGTTCCTGGGCCAGCAGATCAGAGGGGGAATGCAGTCCTGCAGCCTCAGGCAGTGCCGGCACAGCAAGGCGCAGTTTGCCTTGCCCCAGACAGGAGTGGTGCCCGCCGACGTGGTGGCCGTACGCCACCTGCCAATACCGCATGGGAGCAATCCATTTACGGTATGGCAACCCAACAGGCAGCATCATCAGAGATGATGGCTCAGGCCATGGATAGGGTGGCCACTTCCATTGTCCCCCCCGAAAGGCTGATGGAGCGACTACAGCAGGCAACCGACTCCATCTGCCAGTCACACAGGGAGGACATGTTGGCGTCCGACAGGGACAGGCGGGCGGCACTGGCGACTCTGCAGGAAGCCATCTCCATAGAGTCCCAGGGCCACAGGGAAGCCCTGAGGCTGGAACTCCTTCACCTCAGGACGACTCTTGTTGAGCTTGAGGCTTCAACAAACCGAAGGACAGAACAGCAGCTGGAGCGTCTCACCTGTACGCTCTCAGCTGAGATGCAGGCAACTAGGGCGGAGGTCCGGTCATCCCGTGAGTTGTTGCATGGGGACCTCCGCACACTTATCCTCCAGAACGAGACCTACCACACCCGCATGCTTGCAGCCATGGAGGAACAGACTAGGGCTTTGCGTGGGCTGCCTCCCATAGTGCCACCACCTCCTGATGCAGCTGCAGAGGGTGAGGATAGCGACAGCAGTGATACTCCCACAATAGGGTAGCCGTGTAGGCCATGAGCCCATGGAGGTGTTTTTTTTCCGCAGGATTCACACAGGTGGGTTCTGGTGTGCACCCTGTCCTCGGACCTCCTGGGTGGCCTCCCCCACCCCCCCCATTGTGGCTGGGCACATGCAGGCTTGTCATGGATTTGGTTCAGATGCTTGGGTTTTTGTCACACACACCCCTCCTGCTTCCCGTTTCCATGGGCTTGCAAAGGGTGTGCCCAAGTGACATTGACGTACATGGTGACATTGGACTCCCATGAGCTGTGTGGGCAGTCTGTAGTCAATACTGTGTATACATTCATAGTGCATATTGTTGTTGTATTGTACACTGCGTGGTGTATTGATATGTGCCTCTGCATCCATCTCATCCTCCATATTTGCAGGTCCATTCCTCATGTCTTCACAATGCGGTCCACCTTGGAACTGGAGTCCATGTTGTAAGCAGTGCACCTACACTCTTGCGTGGCGCTAACACTGTACACTTGGAAGTGTTCGGAGGGCTGTCATCATCCGGTGGTGAGGCTAGCTAATTTTTAAGTCTGTAATGTCATGTTTAAGGTAGGTAGGAGGTTGTGTAGGTGATTGGTATTCTTGGTAAGTATTTGGTAATGTTGGTTGTAGGTCCTGCATTACTGTGAGCATTTCATGTGTGGACATGTTTCTATTAGGGACACTGTAGCTGCTGACACTTGGGGCATGTTGTGGGGATTAATTTCTTTCCTCTCACATTGCATGACATGCCGTGGTGTGCTGTGTGGCCGTGCCGGGGAGGGGGTGGGTGACATGGCACTGTTTTCATGTAGTATTTTGAAAGTGGGTATTCATTTCTGCAACATGGAAGTGTCTTTTCATGACACTGCATTGGTGGTGTTTGTGTAGGTAGGGATGCACACATTGTGACACTTCCACATGAACAATACCAGGCTGCTATGGTTCTGACAGTTGACAGTCCCTTTGTTCGTCTTAATTGTCAGGTCGAGTTATCATTGCTTATCAGATGGTATGTGCCAGGCCTGTGTGCACTCCACTCGGGTGTGATTTCTATGTGAAGTAATTAGCCACCAGCTGCGTACGGGCTGCCTCACCCCGTGCCCTCTCCCCTGCCATGCGCAGCGGCCGTGCATGTGGTTGGGGATGTGGGGGAACCACCATGTCCACAGCCAGGCCCCGGCGTGTTGCAACATTGTGCAGGACACATGCTGCCACTATGGTCCTGCAAACTACTGGGGGCGCATATAACAGCTGCCCGCCAGAACGGTCAAGGGAGCGAAAGCGTGACTTGAGCACTCCGAATGTGTGCTCCACTATGCCCCGGGTTGCAATATGGGCTGTGTTGTATCTTACCTCTGGAGGCGTGATGGGGTTCCGAATTGGCGTCATCATGTGGGTGCTCAGAGGGTAGGCACTGTCCCCTGGTGAGGAGGTGATGGGTATCATTAGTGGGGTAGTGACATAACTCTGCATCTGACATGCATGCATGTGCAGTGGCATTCATACTCACCAAGCAGCCATGTATCGCCATGCCGCCCAGCTTCTAGGTCCCGGCTTAGGGTAGACATTCGGTAAATGAAGCTGTCGTGGGTGGACCCTGGATATTTGGCATATACTGAGGTGATGATTCCCTTAGCATTACATACTACCTGCACGTTGATGGAATGCCAGTGCTTGCGGTTCCTATAGATGTGCTCAGATGCCCTGGGGGGACGTAGCGCCACATGGGTGCAGTCAATGGCACCTAGCACTTTTGGGAATTGTGCCACACCGTAGAAATCGAGGGTGGCAGCCTGCCTTTCTGCAGGTGTCCTGGGCAGGTATATGTGCCTACGGACTGATGGGCGTGCAGTGATGATGTTCAAGACCTGGTGTAGGCAGCGTGACTGCGTGGCCTGTGACACCCCACCCACTATGGCACGTGTCCGCTGAAATGGTCCTGTGGCCAAGAAGTGCAGTACATTGAGGACCTTCTCCAGGGGGCTGAGTGCTTGGGAGCACAGGGTGGGTGATGTGAGGTCATCCTCCCACTCACTGACCAGGTCCAGTATTATGTGTGGGGGAAACCTGTACCTCCCATACACCTGGTCATCAGGCATCCCAAAAAGACTGGTTCTGGGAGTGAAAATTCGGGCCCTCACTATCCTCCTCCTCCTCCTTTGGTAACCCACGGCCACTGCTGCTAGGAATGGTATATTCATCCTGGCGTATGAGCTTGTTTGTTGTTTGCGCGCACTTTTATGCTGCGCGGGTCGACGTACGCCTGCTTCATGCTGGCGTACGTGTCTCAGGATTGGACCATTAATTTTTCGTCACGTCGTAGGCGAACGTGTGAATCTTCCCGCCCACCCCAGGAATGCACGTAGCACGCTCTCACAGGCACAGTCACGGGTAAATATTCCCGCCCACCCCTGGAATACATGTACCCCACTCTCACAGGCCCAATCGCGAGTGGAAGTTTACGTGCACCCCGAAGTACACGTACCCAGGCCAATCGCGTGTGGGACTTCCCGCGCACCCCGAAGTACACGTACCCAGGCTAATTGCGTGTGGAACTTCCCGAGGACCCCGAAGTACACTTACCCAGTCCAATCGCGTGTGGAACTTCCCGCGCACCCCGAAGTACACATACCCAGGCAAATCACACGGGTGGGGGGTGGGGGTGCATGGGGACATGAGTGTGGGCCTGGTGGAGGCTGCCCCTGGTGGCTGGGGGGTGGGGGTGGTGGGAGACATGAGTTGGGGACTGGTGGAGGCTGCCCCTGCACTGCTGGGTGGTGGGGGTAATAGGGGACATGAGTGGGGCCTGGTGGAGGCTGCCCCTGCACTGCTGGGGGGTGGGGGTGGTGGGAGACATGAGTGGGGGCCTGGTGGAGGCTGCCCCTGGTGGATGGGGGTGGGGGTGGTGGGAGACATGGGTGGGGGCCTGGTGGAGGCTGCCCCTGCAATGCTGGGGGGTGGGGGAGCATGGGGACATGAGTGGGGGCCTGGTGGAGGCTGCCCCTGCACTGCTGGGGGGTGGGGGTGGTGGGAGACATGAGTGGGGGCCTGGTGGAGGCTGCCCCTGGTGGCTGGGGGTGGGGGTGGTGGGAGACATGGGTGGGGGCCTGGTGGAGGCTGCCCCTGCACTGATGGGGGGTGGGGGTAATAGGGGACATGAGTGGGGGCCTGGTGGAGGCTGCCCCTGGTGGCTAGGGGGTGGGGGTGATGGGAGACATGAGTGGGGGCCTGGTGGAGGCTGCCACTGGTGGCTGGGGGTGATGGGAGACATGAGTGGGGGCCTGGTGGAGGCTGCCCCTGCACTGCTGGGGAGTGGGGGTGGTGGGAGACATGAGTGGGGGCCTGGTGGAGGCTGCCCCTGGTGGCTGGGGGGTGGGGGTGATGGGAGACATGAGTGGGGGCCTGGTGGAGGCTGCCCCTGCACTGCTGGGGGGTGGGGGTGGTGGTAGACATGGGTGGGGGCCTGGTGGAGGCTGCCCCTGCACTGCTGGGGGGTGGGGGTGGTGGGACACATGGGTGGGGGCCTGGTGGAGGCTGCCCCTGCCCTGCTGGGGGGTGGGGGTGGTGGGAGACATGAGTGGGGGCCTGGTGGAGGCTGCCCCTGCACTGCTGGGGGGTGGGGGTGTTGGGAGACATGAGTTGGACATGAGTGGGGGCCTGGTGGAGGCTGCCCCTGCACTGCTGGTGGGTGGGGGTGGTGGGAGACATGATTGGGGGCCTGGTGGAGGCTTCCCCTGCACTGCTGGGGGGTGGGGGTGGTGGGAGACATGAGTGGGGGCCTGGTGGAGGCTGCCCCTGCACTGCTGGGGGGTGGGGGTGTTGGGAGACATGAGTTGGACATGAGTGGGGGCCTGGTGGAGGCTGCCCCTGCACTGCTGGTGGGTGGGGGTGGTGGGAGACATGAGTGGGGGCCTGGTGGAGGCTGCCCCTGCACTGCTGGGGGGTGGGGTGGTGGTAGACATGAGTTGGACATGAGTGGGGGCCTGGTGGAGGCTGCCCCTGCACTGCTGGGGGGTGGGGGTGGTGGGAGACATGAGTGGTGGCCTGGTGGAGGCTGCCCCTGGTGGCTGGGGGGTGGGGGTGATGGGAGACATGAGTGGGGGCCTGGTGGAGGCTGCCCCTGCACTGCTGGGGGGTGGGGGTGCATGGGGACATGAGTGGGGGCCTGGTGGAGGCTGCCCCTGCACTGCTGGGGGGTGGGGGTGGTGGGAGACATGGGAGGGGGCCTGGTATTTGCTGCCCCTGCACTGCTGGGGGGTGGGGGTGGTGGGAGACATGAGTGGGGGCCTGGTGGAGGCTGCCCCTGCACTGCTGGGGGGTGGGGGTGGTGGGAGACATGAGTTGGCCATGAGTGGGGCCAGGTGGAGGCTGCCCCTGCACTGCTGGGGTGTGGGGGTAGTGGGAGACATGAGTGGGGGCCTGGTGGAGGCTGCCCCTGGTGGCTGGGGGTGGTGGGAGACATGGGTGGGTGTTAGGGAGAATTCTCTGTTTAGGCTGAATTTCCTAACCTAGTGAGTCCCCCAGCAGCTTTGCTGGATTTCTGGAGTTTGTTTTTTCCATCCTGCCAAGAGTGAGACTCTTTTCCTCCCACTCTTGGACATGAATGTGTGTAATTCCTTTGGAAATCAATGTGTTCTATGGGCTCTTTTACTCCATAGGGTCTCATGTTTTTCTATGTGTGTTACACCGCACCCTACGTGCCGTAACACTGGGGCGTCCTAGCGGTCCTCCACCATAGACTCCATACCCGGGGACTGACTACTGTCTCCCCGGGCATGTAAAGTCACCATTGGCTTTACTAGACCTAAATTTACTAACAGGACTAGTACAAACCATCTTATTGTGGACGTACTAGTAGGGGTAATTTGATTACTCCTGGATCTGTTATTCGAGGGGGCACTGTCCCGTCCCCCCTCGTCGAGTTTTGGCTGGTGGCAGTGGAAACTACTTGTTATGTTCGACCCCAAACATAACCCTATGGGATTCGTCCCATTGTTAGGGATTGATACTTTTCCTCGTTAATTTCTAACGTACCACCGGTCTACTTATCTTAAATAAGTTTATCGGATGGTATTTTCTGCCAGAACTCGGTTTTTAAAATGGCGTCTGTGTTCGTCTCTGTGACTCCTAAACCAAAGGTTGAGCCCTTTGTTCCACTTTTGGTGGGCCTCTGTACAGAGACCCTCCAAAGTGGTGCCATTCTGTCTGGGTTACCACAGGGGTGTGGGAGGGGGTTTAGGCACCCTGGACCGAGTTGCCTTGCCAACTCCGGTCGCACTCTGGTGTGATTGGCCCAAGTGGTGAGCCTCCCCGCTCACCACTTAGCATGTGTTGATTGACAGCTAGGCTGAATGAATGGGGTTTTTCTGCATAAAAGCAGGGCTTTTGGGACTGGATCTTCAGAAGTCACCACAGGACCTAAGAATCCGACGAGGGTAACGCTGAGCCGACCTGCACGACGACACCTCTGGTGGAGCCCTGCAGAACCGACTCACCACTTCCCGACGACAGAGGAGATCTCCCTGCCGGAGAGTCTCTTCCCTTGACTGGTGGGAACAAGTCCCCTTTGCTTTTTCTTCGCCTCAGGACGCAGTGGTCGAATTGCCCGTGCAGAGCACCTCAGCAACCGGATAGCCACTACCCCTGTACCGCGACCAAAAGGTGGTGCCTTGTGACGGAGCACTCCGCGGCTGGTCTCTTCCCTGGCGGTGCACCGGACTTCACTTTTCTTCGACGACGAGATCATCTCTACTCTTGGCAAAGACCTGACGTGCATCCACCACCAGGAACAACTGCCCCCGCCGGAGCTGTCTCTCCACAAACAAGGTACTGTGTCCGCCTGGCTTCCCTTTCGATCGGTTCGAGTGAGGTGTCTTAATCCTCTCCTTTCCGTTGGGTCGCCTCCAAGCTTTCTCACGTATTGTTCTGAACTGGTTCAATCTGCCGATAACAATTTGCTACAAAGACTCGAACGCATTTCCACTAGAGACTTTTTGGGACATATCGCCTTGCCTCTCTCCGAGTGGGCCTGGCCTCTGAACTTTATGATCTATTGTGGTTCGTGCCTTCTTGCCTTGCATTTTTCCCGTGAAGTATTGAACTGTGTTGATTTCGTAACCTGCTTATTTTCTTTCTCTCCCGTCCTAACTAATATTAGAGTGCCATCTAGGTTGAGGCATACACCTCTGTCTGCAAATAAGTGATGCTGGTAGAACCTAGACTTGTCGAAATATTGTTAGAGGGATTGATTGTTTCTTCTTCGTAGAGTAATTGGGATTGAAGTGTTTGCCGTGATAGTGCCATATTGTCTTCCATAGATGTTCCGTTATAAATAAATACCTTAACATCTTTACACTGAGTCTCGTTGCGTGTTTACTTGTCTTACTGTGAAGAATTGCCCTATATTGTATACTCCACATACTGCTTAACTCTTCTTGAGGGAGGTCTGACTGCTCAGCCACAGCTACCAAGTGAATCTGTGTGGTGCAGACTGCTACCAAGTGGGTTTACTGCCAAACACCTGTAGTCCTAAATCTTTTGCAGTGGTCCCAGAGGGAACTGCACAGGTTTCCGCCTAACAGTGGGGGCCTGGTGGAGGCTGCCCCTGCACTGCTGGGGGGTGGGGGTAATAGGGGACATGAGTGGGGGCCTGGTGGAGGCTGCCCCTGGTGGCTGGGGGGTGGGGGTGATGGGAGACATGAGTGGAGGCCTAGTGGAGGCTGCCCCTGGTGGCTGGGGGGTGGGGGTGCATGGGGACATAAGTGGGGGCCTGGTGGAGGCTGCCCCTGCACTGTTGGGGGGTGGGGGTGGTGGGACACATGGGTGGGGGCCTGGTGGAGGCTGCCCCTGCACTGCTGGGGGGTGGGGGTGGTGGGAGACATGAGTGGGGGCCTGGTGGAGGCTGCCCCTGCACTGCTGGGGGTGGGGGTGGTGGGAGACATGAGTGGGGGCCTGGTGGAGGCTGCCCCTGGTGGCTGGGGCTGGAGGTGATGGGAGACATGAGTGGGGGCCTGGTGGAGGCTGCCCTGCACTGCTGGGGGGTGGCGGTGCATGGGGACATGAGTGGGGGCCTGGTGGAGGCTGCCCCTGCACTGCTGGGGGGTGGGGGTGGTGGGAGACATGAGTGGGGGCCTGGTGGAGGCTGCCCCTGCACTGCTGGGGGTGGGGGTGGTGGGAGACATGAGTTGGACATGAGTGGGGGCCAGGTGGAGGCTGCCCCTGCACTGCTGGGGGTTGGGGGTGGTGGGAGACATGAGTGGGGGCCTGGTGGAGGCTGCCCCTGGTGGCTGGGGGGTGGGGGTGGTGGGAGACATGGGTAGGGGCCTGGTGGAGGCTGCCCCTGCACTGCTGGGGGTGGGGGTAATAGGGGACATGAGTGGGGGCCTGGTGGAGGCTGCCCCTGGTGGCTGGGGGGTGTGGGTGATGGGGGACATGAGTGGGGGCCTGGTGGAGGCTGCCCCTGCACTGCTGGGGGGTGGGGGTGGTGGTAAACATGGGTGGGGGCCTGGTGGAGGCTGCCCCTGCACTTCTGGGGGGTGGGGGTGCATGGGGACACGAGTGGGGGCCTGGCGGAGGCTGCCCCTGCACTGCTGGGGGGTGGGGATGGTGGGAGACATGGGTGGGGGCCTGGTGGAGGCTGCCCCTGCACTGCTGGGGGGTGGGGGTGGTGGGAGACATGAGTGGGGGCCTGGTGGAGGCTGCCCCTGCACTCCTGGGGGGTGGGGGTGGTGGGAGACATGAGTTGGACATGAGTGGGGGCCTGGTGGAGGCTGCCCCTGCACTGCTGGGGGGTGGGGGTAATAGGGGACATGAGTGGGGGCCTGGTGGAGGCTGCCACTGCACTGCTGGGGGGTGGGGGTGGTGGGAGACATGAGTGGGGGCCTGGTGGAGGCTGCCCCTGCACTGCTGGGGGGTGGGGGTGGTTGGAGACATGAGTTGGACATGAGTGGGGGCCTGGTGGAGGCTGCCCCTGCACTGCTGGGGGGTGGGGGTGGCGGGAGTCATGAGTGGGGGCCTGGTGGAGGCTGCTCCTGGTGGCTGGGGGGTGGGGGTGGTGGGAGACATGGGTGGGGGCCTGGTGGAGGCTGCCCCTGCACTGCTGGGGGGTGGGGGTAATAGGGGACATGAGTGGGGGCCTGGTGGAGGCTGCCCCTGGTGGCTGGGGGGTGGGGGTGATGGGAGACATGAGTGGGGGCCTGGTGGAGGTTGCACATGGTGGCTGGGGGGTGGGGGTGGGGGTAGACATGAGTGGGGGCCTGGTGGAGGCTGCCCCTGCACTGCTGGGGAGTGGGGGTGGTGGGAGACATGAGTTGGACTTGAGTGGGGGCCTGGTGGAGGCTGCCCCTGGTGGTTGGGGGGTGGGGGTGGTGGGAGACATGAGTGGGGGCCTGGTGGAGGCTGCCCCTGGTGGCTGGGGGGTGGGGTGATGGGAGGCATGAGTGTGGGCCTGGTGGAGGCTGCCCCTGCACAGCTGGGGGGTGGGGGTGGTGGTAGACATGGGTGGAGGCCTGGTGGAGGCTGCCCCTGCACTGCTGGGGGATGGGGGTGCATGGGGACATGAGTGGGGGCCTGGTGGAGGCTGCCCCTGCACTGCTGGGGGGTGGGGGTAATAGGGGACATGAGTGGGGGCCTCGTGGAGGCTGCCCCTGCACTGCTGGGGGGTGGGGGTGGTGGGAGACATGAGTGGGGGCCTGGTGGAGGCTGCCCCTGCACTGCTGGGGGGGTGGGGGTGCATGGGGACATGAGTGGGGGCCTGGTGGAGGCTGCCCCTGCACTGCTGGGGGGTGGGGTGGTGGGAGACATGAGTTGGACATGAGTGGGGGCCTGGTGGAGGCTGCCCCTGCACTGCTGGGGGGTGGGGGTGGTGGGAGACATGAGTGGGGGCCTGGTGGAGGCTGCCCCTGCACTGTTGGGGTGTGGGGGTGGTGGGAGACATGAGTTGGACATGAGTGGGGGCCTGGTGGAGGCTGCCCCTGCACTGCTGGGGGGTGGGGGTGGTGGGAGACATGCGTGGGGGCCTGGTGGAGGCTGCCCCTTGTGGCTGGGGGGTGGGGTGATGGGAGACATGGGTGGGGGCCTGGTGGAGGCTGCCCCTGCACTGCTGGGGGTAATAGGGGACATGAGTGGGGGCCTGGTGGAGGAAGCCCCTGGTGGCTGGGGGGTGTGGGTGATGGGAGACATGAGTGGGGGCCTGGTGGAGGCTGCCCCTGGTGGCTGGGGGGTGGGGGTGGTGGGAGACATGAGTGGGGGCCTGGTGGAGGCTGCCCCTGCACTGCTGGGGGGTGGGGGTGGTGGGAGACATGAGTTGGACATGAGTGGGGGCCTGGTGGAGGCTGCCCCTGGTGGCTGGGGGGTGGGGGTGGTGGGAGACATGAGTGGGGGCCTGGTGGAGGCTGCCCCTGGTGGCTGGGGGGTGGGGGTGATGGGAGACATGAGTGTGGGCCTGGTGGAGTCTGCCCCTGCACTGCTGGGGGGTGGGGGTGGTGGTAGACATGGGCGGGGGCCTGGTGGAGGCTGCCCCTGCACTGCTGGGGGGTGGGGGTGAATGGGGACATGAGTGGGGGCCTGGTGGAGGCTGCCCCTGCACTGCTGGGGGGTGGGGGTAATAGGGGACATGAGTGGGGGCCTGGTGGAGTCTGCCCCTGCACTGCTGGGTAGTGGGGGTGGTGGGAGACATGAGTGGGGGCCTGGTGGAGGCTGCCCCTGCACTGCTGGGGGGTGGGGGTGCATGGGGGCATGTGTGGGGGCCTGGTGGAGGCTGCCCCTGCACTGCTGGGGGGTGGGGGTAATAGGGGACATGAGTGGGGGCCTGGTGGAGGCTGCCCCTGCACTGCTGGGGGGTGGGGGTGGTGGGAGACATGAGTGGGGGCCTGGTGGAGGCTGCCCCTGCACTGCTGGGGGGTGGGGGTGGTGGGAGACATGAGTGGGGGCCTGGTGGAGGCTGCCCCTGCACTGTTGGGGCATGGGGGTGGTGGGAGACATGAGTTGGACATGAGTGGGGGCCTGGTGGAGGCTGCCCATGCACTGCTGGGGGGTGGGGGTGGTGGGAGACATGAGTGGGGGCCTGGTGGAGGCTGCCCCTTGTGGCTGGGGGGTGGGGTGATGGGAGACATGGGTGGGGGCCTGGTGGAGGCTGCCCCTGCACTGCTGGGGGGTGGGGGTAATAGGGGACATGAGTGGGGGCCTGGTGGAGGCAGCCCCTGGTGGCTGGGGGGTGTGGGTGATGGGAGACATGAGTGGGGGCCTGGTGGAGGCTGCCACTGGTGGCTGGGGGGTGGGGGTGGTGGGAGACATGAGTGGGGGCCTGGTGGAGGCTGCCCCTGCACTGCTGGGGGGTGGGGGTGGTGGGAGACATGAGTTGGACATGAGTGGGGGCATGGTGGAGGCTGCCCCTGGTGGCTGGGAGGTGGGGGTGGTGGGAGACATGAGTGGGGGCCTGGTGGAGGCTGCCCCTGGTGGCTGGGGGGTGGGGGTGATGGGAGACATGAGTGTGGGCCTGGTGGAGTCTGCCCCTGCACTGCTGGGGGGTGGGGGTGGTGGTAGACATGGGCGGGGGCCTGGTGGAGGCTGCCCCTGCACTGCTGGGGGGTGGGGGTGAATGGGGACATGAGTGGGGGCCTGGTGGAGGCTGCCCCTGCACTGCTGGGGGGTGGGGGTAATAGGGGACATGAGTGGGGGCCTGGTGGAGGCTGCCCCTGCACTGCTGGGTAGTGGGGGTGGTGGGAGACATGAGTGGGGGCCTGGTGGAGGCTGCCCCTGCACTGCTGGGGGGTGGGGGTGCATGGGGACATGAGTGGGGGCCTGGTGGAGGCTGCCCCTGCACTGCTGGGGGGTGGGGGTAATAGGGGACATGAGTGGGGGCCTGGTGGAGGCTGCCCCTGCACTGCTGGGGGGTGGGGGTGGTGGGAGACATGAGTGGGGGCCTGGTGGAGGCTGCCCCTGCACTGCTGGGGGGTGGGGGTGGTGGGAGACATGAGTTGGATATGAGTGGGGGCCTGGTGGAGGCTGCCCCTGCACTGCTGGGGGGTGGGGGTGGTGGGAGACATGAGTGGGGGCCTGGTGGAGGCTGCCCCTGCACTGCTGGGGGGTGGGGGTGGTGGGAGACATGTGTTGGTGATCAGTAGTGCAAGGTGACATGTGGGTTGGCTGGTGGGCATGGCCATGGTGGATGGGTTGCCTGTGGGACATGAGCAGGGGTGCAGGGTACCCTGTGGTGTGGGCTGCCTGCAGGGGCCGTGGAGGGTGTAGAGGGAACACCTGGGGGGACCCACATGGCCAAATCATGTGTAGCATTCCCCGGCACCACCGAAATACACGTACCCTGCAGAAATTGCGTGTGAATCTTCCGCGCACCTCGGAATACACGTACCCCGGCCAATCACGTTTGAAACTTCCCGCGCACCCCGTAGTACACGTACCCAGGCCAATTGCGTGTGGAACTTCCCACGCACCCCCACCTACCCAGGCCAATCGCGTGTGGAACTTCCCGCGCACCCCATAGTACACGTACCCAGGCTAATCGCGTGTGGAACTTCCCGCCCACCCCGAAGTATACGTACCCAGGCTAATAGCGTGTGGAACTTCCCGCGCACCCAGGAACACGCGCACACGCTATTTTTCACACAGCGGGTGTCCGTATTTGTCGGTGCCCCTTTGCACCTCATTTGTCCTAGAGGGCCACTGTATGGGCCTTTCATCATGGCTGTATATGGGTGCTTTTTGTTAGCGCACATTTTGGCACACATTTTTTTCAGTCGCAGGGGCGCTACCGCCTGCTTTCTTGTGGTGTACTTGTTTAGCCCTGTGCGCGTCTTTGACCGTGCGCTGGTTTGCCCTATTCGATTCCATGAATACGGGTTGTAGGCGAGCGTGTGGGCGTTCCGCGCACTTGCCTCCTGTACTTCCCCCGTGACGCCCATATTTTCACACGTTGTTCCCCATTCCGAGTGTTACACCCCGTGTTCCGCCTACTTTTGTGATGTGCGCCGCGCTATGTGCGATTTCGCAGTGGCCGTGGCGCACACTGTTGGATGACCTGTGCGCCAGCGTGCGCGGCGCACATTTTTAGCGCACATCCAATGTTTTTCTCGCGCACGGAAATTGCAGAGATTCCATGAATCGACCCCTTGGTGTGCGGTGCCAAGTAACTAAGTCAACGCAGAACTGTGTACCTGATCCAAGTGCACTGGTTTCTTATTTTTGTTATTGTTGCACTAAAAATGTGGAAACCAGCCAACCACCCACCTCCGACTTGCTTCCCTCAAAGACATTACATCATTCTTCACAAGCTATTGACTCTTGACTGGTGTTAGGTGGCCACCTGATGGTCTGAAGTGTTTGTGTGTATGTATAGAAGTGGTGATAGGACCAAACCAAGACATTTTGGGGTCGATTCATGGAATTAATGTGCGCCGAAAATTCCCGCGCAAAGGTGCCAAAACGTGCGAATCGCAGGAAAAGTGCGAAAATCGCAGTGCAAGTGCGAAAATCTCAGGAAAACCAGCGCACAGCGATTCATGGAAGTCTGTGCGCGAGAACAACATTGGATGTGCGCTAAAAATGTGCGCCGCGCACGCCGGCGCACATGTCATCCAACAGCATGCGCCACATCCACTGCGAAATCGCACATAGCGCGGCGCACATCACAAAAGTAGGCGGAACACGGGGCTTAACACTCGGAATGGGGAACAACGCGTGAAAATATGGGCGTCACAGGGGAAGTACAGGAGGCAAGTGCGCGGAATGCCCACACGCTCGCCTACAACCCGTATTCATGGAATCGAATAGGGCAAACCAGCGCACGGTCAAAGACGCGCACAGGGCCAAACAAGTACGCCACAAGAAAGCAGGCGGTAGCGCCCCTGCGACTGAAAAAAATGTGCACCAAAATGTGCGCTAACAAAAAGCATCCATATACAGCCATGATGAATGGCCCATACAGTGGCCCTCTAGGACAAATGAGGTGCAAAGGGGCACCGACAAACACGGACACCCGCTGTGTGAAAAATAGCATGTGCGCGTGTTCCTGGGTGCGCGGGAAGTTCCACATGCGATTAGCCTGGGTACGTGTACTTCGGGGTGCGTGGGAAGTTCCATACGCGATTAGCCTGGGTACGTGTACTACAGGGGGCGCGGGAAGTTCCACACGCGATTGGCCTGGGTAGGTGGGGGTGCGTGGGAAGTTCCACACGCGATTGGCATGGGTACGTGTACTACGGGGTGCGCGGGAAGTTCCACACGCGATTGGCCTGGGTACGTGTATTCCGAGGTGCGCGGAAGATTCACACGCGATTTCTGCAGGGTACGTGTATTTCGGTGGTGCCGGGGAATGTTACACGTGATTTGGCCATGTGGGTCCCCCCAGGTGTTCCCTCTACACCCTCCACGGCCCCTGCAGGCAGCCCACACCACAGGGTACTACCCTGCACCCCTGCCCATGTCCCACAGGCAACCCATCCACCATGGCCATGCCCACCAGCCAACCCACATGTCACCTTGCACTACTGATCACCAACACATGTCTCCCACCACCCCCACCCCCCAGCAGTGCAGGGGCAGCCTCCACCAGGCCCCCACCCATGTCTCCCACCACCCCCACCCCCCAGCCACCAGGGGCAGCCTCCACTAGGCCCCCACTCATGTCTCCCACCACCCCCACCCCCCAGCAGTGCAGGGGCAGCCTCCACCAGGCCCCCACTCATGTCCCACTCATGTCTCCCACCACCCCCACCCCCCAGCAGTGCAGGAGCAGCCTCCACCAGGCCCCTACTCATGTCTCCCACCACCCCCACCCCCCAGCAGTGCAGGGGCAGCCTCCACCAGGCCCCCACTCATGTCCCCTATTACCCCCACCCCCCAGCAGTACAGGGGCAGCCTCCACCAGGCCCCCACTCATGTCCCCATGCACCCCCACCCCCCAGCAGTGCAGGGGCAGCCTCCACCAGGCCCCCACTCATGTCTCTGTTAGGCGGAAACCTGTGCAGTTCCCTCTGGGACCACTGCAAAAGATTTAGGACTACAGGCGTTGGCGGTGAACCCACTTGGTAGCAGTCTGCACCACACAGATTCACGTGGTAGCTGTGGCTGAGCAGTCAGACTTCTCTCAAGAAAAGTTGAGCAGTATGTGGAGTATACAAAATAGGGCAATTCTTCACAGCAAGACAAGCAAACACGCAACGATGCTTAGTGTAAAGATATCAAGGTATTTATTTATAACACAACATCTATGGAAAACACTAAAGCAAATCACGGCAAACAAATCAAACACAATTACTCTACGAAGTAGAAAACGATCAATCCCCCTAGAAAAATATCGACAACTCTAGGTTCTACCGGTACCACTTATTTTCAGACAGAGGTGTATACCTCAACCTAGATGACACTCGAATATTAGTTAGGACGGGAGAGAAAAAGATAGGCAGGTTATGAAATCAACACAGTTCAATCCTACGCGGATAAAATGCAAGGCAGGAAGGCAAGAATCACAATAGATCATAAAGTTCAGAGGCCAGGCCCACTCGGAGAGAGGCAAGGCGCGATGTCCCAAAAAGTCTCTAGTGGAGATGCATTCAAGTCTTTATAGCAAATTGTTATCGGCAGATTGAACCAGTTCAGAACAAAGAATGAGCAAAGCTTGGAGGCGACCCAGCGGAACGGAGAGGATTAAGACACCTCATTCGAACCGAACGAAAGGGAAGCCAGGCGGACACGGTACCTTGTTGTGGAGGGCAGCTCCGGTGGGGGCAGTTGTTCCTGGTGGTGGATGCACGTCGGGTCTTTGCCAAGAGTAGAGATGATCTCGTCGTCGAAGAAAAGTGAAGTCCGGTGCACCACCAGGGAAGAGACCAGCCGCGGAGTGCTCCGTCACAAGGCACCACCTTTTGGTCGCGGTACAGGGGTAGTGGTCATCCGGTTGCCGAGGTGCTCTACACAGGCAATTCGACCACTGCGTCCTGAGGCGAATAAAAAGCAAAGGGGACTGGTTGTTCCCACCAGTCAGGGGAAGAGACACTCCGGCAGGGAGATCTCCTCTGTCGTCGGGAAGTGGTGAGTCGGCTCAGCAGGGCTCCACCGGAGGTGTCGTCGTTGTAGGTCGGCTCAGCATTACCCTCGTCGGATTCTTAGGTCCTGTGGTGACTTCTGAAGATCCAGTCCCAAAAGCCCTGCTTTTATGCAGACGACCCCCATTCATTCAGCCTAGCTGTCAATCAACACAAGCTAAGTGGTGAGCGGGAACGCTCACCACTTGGGCTAATCACTCCAGAGTGCGACCGGAGTTGGCAAGGCAACTCGGTCCAGGGTGCCTAAACCTCCTCCCACACCCCTGTGGTAATCCAGACAGAATGGCACCACTTTGGAGGGTCTCTGTACAGAGCCCGCCAAAAGTGGAACAAAGGGCTCGACCTTTGGTTTAGGAGTCACAGAGACGAACACAGACGCCATTTTAAAAACCGAGTTCTGGCAGAAAATACCATCCGATAAACTTATTTAAGATAAGGAGACCGGTGGTACGTTAGAGATTAACGAGAAAAAGAGTCAATCTCCAACAATGGGACGAATCCCATAGGGTTATGTTCGGGGTCGAACATAACAAGTAGTTTCCACTGCCACCAGCCAAAACTCGACGAGGGGGGACGGGACAGTGCCCCCTCGAGTAACAGATCTAGGAGTAATCGAATTACCCCTACTAGTACGTCCACAATAAGATGGTTTGTACTAGTTCTGTTAGTAAATTTGGGTCTAGTAAAGCCAATGGTGACTTTACATGCCCGGGGAGACAGTAGTCAGTCCCCGGGTATGGAGTCTATGGTGGAGGTCCGCTAGGACGCCCCAGTGTTACTGCACGTAGGGTGCGGTGTAACACACATAGAAAAACGTATGAGACCCTATGGAGTAAAAGACCCCATAGCCCATCGAACACATTGACATTTCAAAGGAATTACACACATACATGTCCAAGAGTGGGAGGAAAAGAGTCTCACTCTTGGCAGGATGGAAAAAAACAAACTCCCGAAATCCAGCAAAGCTGCTGGGGGACTCACTAGGTTAGGAAATTCAGCCTAAACAGAGAATTCTCCCTAACAGTCTCCCACCACCCCCGCCCCCCAGCAGTGCAGGGGCAGCCTCCACCAGGCCCCCACTCATGTCCCCTATTACCCCCACCCCCCAGCAGTGCAGGGGCAGCCTCCACCAGGCCCCCACTCATGTCCCCATGCACCCCCACCCCCCAGCAGTGCAGGGGCAGCCTCCACCAGGCCCCCACCCATGTCTACCACCACCCCCACCCCCCAGCAGTGCAGGGGCAGCCTCCACCAGGCCCACACTCATGTCTCCCATCACCCCCATCCCCCAGCCACCAGGGGCAGCCTCCACCAGGCCCCCACTCATGTTTCCCACCACCCCCATCCCCCAGCTACCATGGGCAGCCTCCACCAGGCCCCCACTCATGTCCAACTCATGTCTCCCACCACCCCCACCCCCCAGCAGGTCAGGGGCAGCCTCCACCAGGCCCCCACTCATGTCTCCCACCACCCCCACCCCTCAGCCACCAGGGGCATCCTCCACCAGGCCCCCACTCATGTCTCCCATCACCCCCACTCCCCAGCCACCAGGGGCAGCCTCCACCAGGCCCCCACTCATGTCCCCTATTACCCCCACCCCCAGCAGTGCAGGGGCAGCCTCCACCAGGCTCCCACCCATATCTCCCACCACCCTCACCCCCCAGCAGTGCAGGGGCAGCCTCCACAAGGCCCCCACTCAAGTCTCCCACCACCCTCACCCCCCAGCAGTGCAGGGGCAGTCTCCACCAGGCCCCCACTCATGTCCAACACATGTCTCCCACCACCCCCACCCCCCAGCAGTGCAGGGGCAGCCTCCACCAGGCCCCCACTCATGTCCCCTATTACCCCCACCCCCCAGCCACCAGGGGCAGCCTCCACCAGGCCCCCACTCATGTCTCCCATCACCCTCACCCCCCAGCCACCAGGGGCAGCCTCCACCAGGCCCCCACTCATGTCCCCTATTACCCCACCCCCCAGCAGTGCAGGGGCAGCCTCCACCAGGCCCCCACTCATGTCTCCCACCACCCCCACCCCCCAGCAGTGCAGGGGCAGCCTCCACCAGGCCCCCACTCATGTCTCCCATCACCCCCACCCCCCAGCCACCAGGGGCAGCCTCCACCAGGCCACCACTAATGTCTCCCATCACCACACCCCCAGCCACGAGGGGCAGCCTCCACCAGGCCTCCACTCATGTCCCCTATTACCCCCACCCCCCAGCAGTGCAGGGGCAGCCTCCACCAGGCCCCCAGCCATGTCTCCCACCACCCCCAAACCCCAGCCACCAGGGGCAGCCTCCACCAGGCCCCCACTCATGTCTCCCTCCACCCCCACCCCCCAGCAGTGCAAGGGCAGCCTCCATCAGGCCCCCACTCCTGTCCAACTCATGTCTCCCACCACCCCCACCCCCCAGCAGTGCAGGGGCAGCCTCCACCAGGCCCCCACCCATGTCTCCCACAACCCCCACCCCCCAGCAGTGCAGGGGCAGCCTCCACCTGGCCCCCACTCATGTCCCCATGCACCCCCACGCCCCAGCAGTGCAGGGGCAGCCTCCACCAGGCCCCCACCCATGTCTACCACCACCCCCACCCCCCAGCAGTGCAGGGGCAGCCTCCACCAGGCCCCCACTCATGTCTCCCATCACCCCCACCCCCCAGCCACCAGGGGCAGCCTCCACCGGGCCCCCACTCATGTCTCCCATCACCCCCACCCCCCAGCCACCAGGGGCAGCCTCCACCAGGCCCCCACTCATGTCCCCTATTACCCATACCCCCTAGCAGTGCAGGGGCAGCCTCCACCAGGCCCCCACCCATGTCTCCCACCACCCCCACCCCCAGCCACCAGGGGCAGCCTCTACCAGGCCCCCACTCATGTCTCCCACCACCCCCACCCCCCAGCAGTGCAGGGGCAGCCTCCACCAGGCCCCCACTCATGTCCAACTCATGTCTCCCACCACCCCCACCCCCCAGCAGTGCAGGGGCAGCCTCCACCAGGCCCCCACTCATGTCTCCCACCACCCCCACCCCCCAGCAGTGCAGGGGCAGCGTCCACCAGGCCCCCACCCATGTCTCCCACCACCCCCACCCCCCAGCAGTGCAGGGGCAGCCTCCACCAGGCCCCCACTCATGTCTCCCATCACCCCCACCCACCAGCAGTGCAGGGGCAGCCTCCACCAGGCCCCCAC
Organism: Ambystoma mexicanum; assembly: GCF_040938575.1. Taxonomy (NCBI): domain Eukaryota; kingdom Metazoa; phylum Chordata; class Amphibia; order Caudata; family Ambystomatidae; genus Ambystoma; species Ambystoma mexicanum. Next base: position 1,587,659,024 of record NC_090929.1, read on the forward strand.
TCATGTCTCCCATCACCCCCACCCCCAGCCACCAGGGGCAGCCTCTACCAGGCCCCCACTCATGTCTCCCACCACCCCCACCCCCCAGCAGTGCAGGGGCAGCCTCCACCAGGCCCCCACTCATGTCCAACTCATGTCTCCCACCACCCCCACCCCCCAGCAGTGCAGGGGCAGCCTCCACCAGGCCCCCACTCATGTCTCCCACCACCCCCACCCCCAGCAGTGCAGGGGCAGCGTCCACCAGGCCCCCACCATGTCTCCCACCACCCCCACCCCCCAGCAGTGCAGGGGCAGCCTCCACCAGGCCCCCACTCATGTCCCCATGCACCACCACCCCCCAGCAGTGCAGGGGCAGCCTCCACCAGGCCCCCACCCATGTCTACCACCACCCCCACCCCCCAGCAGTGCAGGGGCAGCCTCCACCAGGCCCCCACTCATGTCTCCCATCACCCCCACCCCCCAGCCACCAGGGGCAGCCTCCACCAGGCCCCCACTCATGTCTCCCACCACCCCCACCCCCAGCAGTGCAGGGGCAGCCTCCACCAGGCCCCCACTCATGTCCAATTCATGTCTCCCACCAACCCCACCCCCCAGCAGTGCAGGGGGAGCCTCCACCAGGCCCCCACACATGTCTCCCACCACCCCCACCCCCCAGCAGTGCAGGGACAGCCTCCACCAGGCCCCCCACTCATGTCCAACTCATGTCTCCCACCACCCCCACCCCCCAGCAGTGCAGGGGCAGCCTCCACCAGGCCCCCACTCATGTCCAACTCATGTCTCCCACCACCCCCACCCCCCAGCAGTGCAGGGGCAGCCTCCACCAGGCCCCCACTCATGTCTCCCACCACCCCCACCCCCCAGCAGTGCAGGGGCAGCCTCCACCAGGCCCCCAATCATGTCTCCCACCACCCCCACCACCCAGCAGAGCAGGGACAGCCTCCACCAGGCCCCCACTCATGTCCAACTCATGTCTCCCACCACCCCCACCCCCCAGCAGTGCAGGAGCAACCTCCACCAGGCCCCCACTCATGTCTCCCACCACCCCCACCCCACGCAGTGCAGGGGCAGCCTCCACCAGGCCCCCACTCATGTCTCCCACCACCCCCACCCCCCAGCAGTGCAGGGGCAGCCTCCACCAGGCCCCCACTCATGTCTCCCACCACCCCCCAGCAGTGCAGGGGCAGCCTCCACCAGGCCCCCAATCATGTCTCCCACCACCCCCACCCCCCAGCAGTGCAGGGGCAGCCTCCACCAGGCCCCCACTCATGTCTCCCATCACCCCCACCCCCTACCCACCAGGGGCAGCCTCCATCAGGCCCCCACTCTTGTCTCCCACCACCCCCACCCCCCAGCAGTGCAGGGGCAGCCTCCACCAGGCCCCCACTCATGTCCCCATGCACCCCCACCCCCCAGCAGTGCAGGGGCAGCCTCCACCAGCCCCCCACCCATGTCTCCCACCACCCCCACCCCCCAGCCACCAGGGGCAGCCTCCACCAGGCCCCCACTCATGTCTCCCACCACCCCCACCCCCCAGCAGTGCAGGGGCAGCCTCCACCAGGCCCCCACTCAAGTCCAACTCATGTCTCCCACCACCCCACCCCCCAGCAGTGCAGGGGCAGCCTCCACCAGGCCCCCACTCATGTACCTTATTACCCTCACCCCCCAGCTGTGCAGGGGCAGCCTCCACCAGGCCCCCACTCATGTCCCCATGCACTCCCACCCCCCAGCAGTGCAGGGGCAGCCTCCACCAGGCCCCCACTCATGTCTCCCATCACCCCCACCCCCCAGCAGTGCAGGGGCAGCCTCCACCAGGCCCCCACTCATGTCTCCCATCACCCCCACCCCCCAGCCACCAGGGGGCAGCCTCCACCAGGCCCCCACTCATGTCCAACTCATGTCTCCCACCCACCCCACCCCCCCAGCAGTGCAGGGGCAGCCTCCACCAGGCCCCCACTCATGTCCCCTATTACCCTCACCCCCCAGCTGTGCAGGGGCAGCCTCCACCAGGCCCCCACTCATGTCCCCATGCACTCCCACCCCCCAGCAGTGCAGGGGCAGCCTCCACCAGGCCCCCACTCATGTCTCCCATCACCCCCACCCACCAGCAGTGCAGGGGCAGCCTCCACCAGGCCCCCACTCATGTCTCCCATCACCCCCACCCCCCAGCCACCAGGGGCAGCCTCCACCAGGCCCCCACTCATGTCCAACTCATGTCTCCCACCACCCCCACCCCCCAGCAGTGCAGGGGCAGCCTCCACCAGGCCCCCACTCATGTCTCCCACCACCCCCACCCCCCAGCCACCAGGGGCAGCCTCCACCAGGCCCCCACTCATGTCCCCCTGCACCCCCACCCCCCAGCCGTGTGATTTGCCTGGGTATGTGTACTTCGGGGTGCGCGGGAAGTTCCACACGCGATTGGCCTGGGTACGTGTACCTCGGGGTCCTCGGGAAGTTCCACACGCGATTAGCCTGGGTACGTGTACTTCGGGGTGCGCGGGAAGTCCCACACGCGATTGGCCTGGGTACGTGTACCTCGGGGTGCGCAGGAAGTTCCACACGCGATTAGCCTGGGTACGTGTACTTCGGGGTGCGCGGGAAGTCCCACACGCGATTGGCCTGGGTACATGTACTTCGGGGTGCGCGTGAACTTCCACACGCGATTAGCCTGGGTACGTGTACTTCGGGGTGCGCGGGAAGTCCCACACGCGATTGGCCTGGGTACGTGTACTTCGGGGTGCGCGTGAACTTCCACACGCGATTGGGCCTGTGAGAGTGGGGTGCATGTATTCCAGGGGTGGGCGGGAATATTTACCCGCGACTGTGCCTGTGAGAGCGTGCTATGTGCATGCCTGGGGTGGGCGGGAAGATTCACACGTTCGCCTACGACGTGACGAAAAATTAATGGTCCAATCCTGAGACACATACGCCAGCATGAAGCAGGCGTACGTCCACCCGTGCAGCATAAAAGTGCGCGCAAACAACAAACAAGCTCATACGCCAGGATGAATATACCATTCCTAGCAGCAGTGGCCGTGGGTTACCAAAGGAGGAGGAGGAGGATAGTGAGGGCCCGAATTTTCACTCCCAGAACCAGTCTTTTTGGGATGCCTGGTGACCAGGTGTATGGGAGGTACAGGTTTCCCCCCACACATAATACTGGACCTGGTCAGTGAGTGGGAGGATGACCTCACATCACCCACCCTGTGCTCCCAAGCACTCATCCCCCTGGAGAAGGTCCTCAATGTACTGCACTTCTTGGCCACAGGATCATTTCAGCGGACAAGTGCCATAGTGGGTGGGGTGTCACAGGCCACGCAGTCACGCTGCCTACACCAGGTCTTGAACATCATCACTGCACGCCCATCAGTCCGTAGGCACATATACCTGCCCAGGACACCTGCAGAAAGGCAGGCTACCACCCTCGATTTCTACGGTATGGCACAATTCCCAAATGTGCTAGGTGCCATTGACTGCATCCATGTGGCACTACGTCCCCCCAGGGCATCTGAGCACATCTATAGGAACCGCAAGCACTGGCATTCCATCAACGTGCAGGTAGTATGTAATGCTAAGGGAATCATCACCTCAGTATATGCCAACTATCCAGGGTCCACCCACGACAGCTTCATTTACCGAATGTCTACCCTAAGCCGGGACCTAGAAGCTGGGCGGCATGGCGATACATGGCTGCTTGGTGAGTATGAATGCCACTGCACATGCATGCATGTCAGATGCAGAGTTATGTCACTACCCCACTAATGATACCCATCACCTCCTCACCAGGGGACAGTGCCTACCCTCGGAGCACCCACATGATGACGCCAATTCGGAACCCCATCACGCCTCCAGAGGTAAGATACAACACAGCCCATATTGCAACCCGGGGCATAGTGGAGAGCACATTCGGAGTGCTCAAGTCACGCTTTCGCTCCCTTGACCGTTCTGGCGGGCAGCTGTTATATGCGCCCCCAGTAGTGTGCAGGATCATAGTGGCAGCATGTGTCCTGCACAATGTTGCAACACGCCGTGACCTGGCTGTGAACATGGTGGTGCCCCCACATCCCCAACCACATGCACAGCCGCTGTGAAATCACACCCCAGGGGAGTGCACGCAGACCTGGCACATACCATCTGATAAGCAATGATGACTCGACCTGACAATTAAGACGAACAAAGGGACTGTCAACTGTCAGAACCATAGCAGCCTGAGATTGTTCATGTGGAAGTGTCACAATGTGTGCATCCCTACCTACACAAACACCACCAATGCAGTGTCATGAAAAGACACTTCCATGCTGCAGAAATGAATACCCACTTGCAAAATACTACATGAAAACAGTGCCATGTCACCCACCCCCTCCCCGGCACGGCCACACAACACACCATGGCATGTCATGCAATGTGAGAGGAAAGAAATTAATCCCCACAACATGCCCCAAGTGTCAGCAGCTACAGTGTCCCTAATAGAAACATGTCCACACATGAAATGCTCACAGTAATGCAGGACCTACAACCGACATTACCAAATACTTACCAAGAATACCAATCACCTACACAACCTCCTACCTACCTTAAACATGACATTACAGACTTAAAAATTAGCTAGCCTCACCACCGGATGATGACAGCCCTTCGAACACTTCCAAGTATACAGTGTTAGCGCCACGCAAGAGTGTAGGTGCATTGCTTACAACATGGACTCCAGTTCCAAGGTGGACCGCATTGTGAAGACATGAGGAATGGACCTGGAAATATGGAGGATGAGATGGATGCAGAGGCACATATCAATACACCACGCAGTGTACAATACAACAACAATATGCACTATGAATGTATACACAGTATTGACTACAGACTGCCCACACAGATCATGGGAGTCCAATGTCACCATGTACGTCAATGTCACTTGGGCACACCCTTTGCAAGCCCATGGAAACGGGAAGCAGGAGGGGTGTGTGTGACAAAAACCCAAGCATCTGAACCAAATCCATGACAAGCCTGCATGTGCCCAGCCACAATGCAGCGTATGCCCACGGGAGCCACACAAGGCAACACACTGTCCAAAAAAAAAAAAATGGCCATTAATGGGCCCGGGGGGGGGGGGGGGGGGGGTGTGGTTGGGTGAGGCCACCCAGGAGGTCCGAGGACAGGGTGCACAATAAAACCCACCTGTGTGGATCTTGCGAAAAAAAAAACACCTCCATGTGCTTATGGCCTACATGGCTACCCTATTGTGGGAGTATCACTGCTGTCGCTATCCTCACCCTCTGCAGCTGCATCAGGAGGTGGTGGCACTATGGGAGGCAGCCCACGCAAAGCCCTAGTCTGTTCCTCCATGGCTGCAAGCATGCGGGTGTGGTAGGTCTCGTTCTGGAGGATAAGTGTGCGGAGGTCCCCATGCAACAACTCACGGCATGCCCGGACCTCCACCCCAGTTGCCTGCATCCCTGCTGAGAGCGTACGGGTGAGACGCTCCAGCTGCTGTTCTGTCCTTCGGTTTGTTGAAGCCTCAAGCTCACCAAGAGTCGTCCTGAGGTGAAGGAGTTCCAGCCTCAGGGCTTCCCTGTGGCCCTGGGACTCTATGGAGATGGCTTCCTGCAGAGTCGCCAGTGCCGCACGTCTGTCCCTGTCGGACGCCAACATGTCCTCCCTGTGTGACTGGCAGATGGAGTCGGTTGCCTGCTGTAGTCGCTCCATCAGCCTTTCGGGGGGGACGATGGAAGTGGCCACCCTATCCATGGCCTGAGCCATCATCTCTGATGATGCTGCCTGTTGGGTTGCCATACCGTAAATGGATTGCTCCCATGCGGTATTGCCAGGTGGCTTACAGCCACCACGTCGGCGGGCACCACACCTGTCTGGGGCAAGGCGAACTGCGCCTTGCTGTGCCGGCACTGCCTGAGGCTGCAGGACTGCATTCCCCCTCTGATCTGCTGGCCCAGGAACAGGATCAGATGTCGCGGAGTGTGACCCTGCATCCGTAACCGCCAAAGGCGTACCTGGCAACACTGACATCCCCATTGAGGGTTCTAACCCTGGTGCAGGTGGGTCGGACAGAACAGAATCCCTCCCAGGAACACTCACCTGGGACGGCACGTAGGTCTCATCATCCGAATCGACACCTGAGTACAGCTCGGGGGAGGTGCAGCCAGAGACACCCCTTGAGAGCACGACCTGCAGCAGTTGTGGGTTCTCACCCACCACCACACCACGTCCCTCACTGGTGGTCGGTCGGCCCTCAGACCCCTCCTGGGTCTGCACCATCTCCACAACCCCAGCAGTATCAAGTGCGTCTTCCCCTGGAAAGACATAAAAGAAAACAAATGGAAACAGGCATTAGCACTATGGCACACAATTAGGGCTGAGAGGCTACAGAAACAGTACTTGATTGACACATGTCCCACATGACTAAAACACTCCCATGCATGCACCGTCACTGCGTGTGATGGGGAGGCAGATGGCACACATTGATGACACCAAGATGGAAGATGAACACATTTGCTGCATGCTGCCTAGCAGTGGCATCACACATTGGCCAGTGATTGGCAGGTCAAATACACATGCCATCACACAGATGGCATGTACCCTAGCCATGAAGTGAAGAGGGAGAGGAGGTCACCAATTGTTCATTCAGTCCAGTTTGTTCATATAATTGATTATTTTCATTGTAATGGTTCAAATGTTTAACCTGCAGCTGCCAGTCAAAAATGGTCCTATAGCACAGGGACATGTCCAAACTAATCATGTCCACGAAACTGAGCCAGTCCACTGTACCATAGCCATGTCAGACATGTGACAATAGGACTGAGAAATCCCGAGTAAAAGTGGTGTTATGCAAACAATCTGCCTGAATAAACAGAGGTAAATAAGCAACTGGCGTGGTGTTGGGCTCTATGTCTAATGTTGGCTGAAGGGATGCTGCTATACCCAAATGCTGTTGCCAAGAATGTATAGGAAGAGGCACATGGATGAGCCAAACCACTCAGGCACACACACCCTCCCCTGGCACCCAAACAGAAGCTCTCCCACACACACCATGCACATGGATGACACACACATGCATGTGCACTCACCGGACAATGCCTCGTAATCTGCCAATTTCTCCCACGCCTTGGATCTGTTCCTCCGTGACGTAGGTCCCAGCAACCTGCTCATGTGGAGTGAGTTCTATGTCGTCTGCTGGAGACCCACCTCCAGTCACTAGAGTTGCGGCATGACTTGAGTCCAGCTTATTCTTTGCCCTGCGCTTCAGGTCATTCCAGCGCTTGTAGCATTCATTAGCTGTGCGCCTCACGATTCCAAGGGCACTTATGATGTCCGCAATGGTCTGCCAGTGTGCCTGACATTGTGCAGGTGTGGTCTTGGATCCTGCAACAATCACCATTTTGCGGTCATGTGCGGACACATACTCTACAAGTGCATTCAGTTCGGCCTCATTGAAGCTGGGCTTCCTTGACAGGCCGGACTGTGTAGCCGTGTCTGGGGCATCAGCCTCTACTGGACGAGCACTCTTCCTCTTCCGCTTGGAAGGTGGTGGGGATCCTGAGTGTCCTACGCCGCGCTGGACACTAGGGGCAGGAGCGTGGGATTGCACACTCAGCATGGGAGTTGGTGCAGGCATTATCTCAAGTGTGATGGTGTGAGGGGAATGTCAGCATGATGGACTTGGACCGACACTGTCCTGGATGGGTGTGTGAGAGGTGGGGTGGATGGAGCCGCAGCTGCCCCTGCAGCCTCCCCAGCCTGCCTACGCGGGCAGCAGATGACCTAGCTGCCCCTGATCCACGTGGCCCGATGACACCAACGTTCACCGGCGCACGTGGCCTAGACCTGCTGACCTGGAAGTCAGCCATGGAGTCACCCTGTGCCAGGTCTGGTTCCACAGTGGGCTGGTCCAACAAGGGCTGAGCATGGATGGTGTCAGCCACGGTAACCTCAACCGGGGGGGGGGCATGGGTGTCCCTGACTGCTCCTCCACACATGGGGGGCTAGGGGCACCCTGCAAGTCACGGCCACGTCCCCTACTGGATCCACCACAGCCACCACTTGGGGCTCGGCCACCTTTGCCACCCTTACGGCTTGGTCGCCTCCCAGCCATGGCACTGATGTTATTGTGCGTATGGGAGTCGATGTGAACTATTGTCCTGGGCAATTGGGGGTCAAAGGGGTTGGGTACCAGATGGTAATCGTACCCTTTTGCTCTAGCAAGGCAGTATGTCACCCCTGGGGAAGGATGACGGGTCACGCAACGCACAGGCACCCCAAAAAAGTGAATGAAGGTGCACGCAACCCCTCCTAGACCACGTGCGTGGAAAAATAAACCTGCACTACGCTGTGGCACCCAGGAACACAAGAATGAACGTATGCGTGTCACACGCAGCCTAGAATGACCTCTGAAGGGGTACGCGACACACGGGGCAAGCACAGATGTTAAATACGTGCGCGACTCACCGTCTGCCAGGAACAAAAGCGTGAAAAATATGCGCGTGTGCGCGTTGGCAACACCTCCGCCAAAAGAAGAATTGTACGCTGTCTGAGGAGACAGGACAACAGTAGTAGGGAACGCTGTTTGAGCAAACAGGCCCAGGAAAAAGAGGAAAAGAGAAAAAGCTGTCAGAGGTAACAGGGAGTACGAACTGGAACCGCCGTGAAGTAAATCGCGTGTGAACTGACAAGAAGTACAGATTTCACCCACTCGCTCTCCACGAAAAGCACGTACAAGGAAATGGCGTTCTACACGTACCTTTTATACACACGTCACAGACGCGCATACGCGGTGAGGCCATTTCCACCAATTACGGGCTTTGACACTAGGACGTGTATCTCTTCATTTTTACACGCGCCATTCTCTACGGCCATGCGCGTGACGTCACAGCTGCGCATGGTGGCCTTTGGGCCAATGAAATCGCATATGCGAGCACACGTGGTAAAACTGCACGTCCGAGTGTCATCGCGTGTAATCGGAGGGAAGTGAGCGTACACGCGATTGGCCTGGGTACGTGTATTTCTGGGGTGCGCAGGAAGTTCCACACGTGATTGGTGGAAATCCACGTGTGCTCTGTCATCACATGTAATGAGGGAAACACCCACGCGCCTCACGTCACTGACGTGCATACGCGCTAAGGGCCTTTCCTCGATTTACACGCAGACGTGCAGGATTTTCACGTGCCAAATCACTCCGTATCAAGCTGGCCACGCGTAAGCACACGGAAGACCACGCTCCTGCCCAAAAGGCCGAATTACTGCCCCCCAGAGCCCCGAGCAGCCTCCCACGAGCCATCTGCTGCTGCCTGCCTGCCTGCCTGCTGCCACCGTGCCCTGCCATTTGGTGCCTGCACATCAGCCATCTGCAGGGGTCCATTTGCTGTGTCCACCCCTGCTGGAACAGAAGACTCCCGACTGGGATACCATCGCTCCACAGCCCAGCCCCAGGACCCAGTTGCCCACCCACTCCTGCCTCTGGGGTTGCCATGTCGGGCACTGCAACATCTGGCACCACTGGCAACCCCCGGCCAGAGAGGCAGAGGGGCACCAGCTTCACGGCCACCGAAGTTGGTGTCCTGGTGGAGCAAGTCCTGGGGCAGTATGATGCCCTCTTCGGAAGTAAGCGCGCCAACAAGGAAGGACGTACTCGGATCTGGACGGACATCGTGACTGCCATTAACGCGGAGGGGGTGGCAGTCCGCGACTACCAACATGTCAAGAAGCGCTGGGAAGACTGCAGGTCCAGGACCCTCTTGAAGGCCCGGCGCCTCGTGGAGGGGGGCCGAGGCCGCATGAGTACCATCCAGATGAGGGTCCTGGAACGCGTAGGCCCAGCGCTCCACGCCCAGATCCTTGAGAGGTAGACCCGTCTGGAGTTGAGCGGTAAGTGGCCAAGCATTGCTGTGTGAGACAGGGCATGTCGCAGTGTGCTGGTTGTCTGATACTTGCCTGTATGTGTGACATAGGCCATGTATGCATGTGTGTGTGCAGGGACGTCATGCATGTGAGACCAGTAATGTGTGAACCACACGGTTGGTGCATGTGTTCAAATGCAACATGGGTTGCCCTATGCGGAATGGCCACATGAAAGCATGCCAGTCTCTGTTCCTGGACATGGGTGAGGGATGGGTGCTGATGCCATGTACATGTATGCTGTCCATGTCTGTGTGTCTGACCTGCGTGTCTGTGACTTCTGAATGCCAGATATGCATGACACATGTCTGTCGCAATGTTCAGGTTCACTGATGCAGCCTAGTCATCCTTGTATCCACTGTGTCTGTGGTGTACGAGGCCAGATGGATGAAACTAGGGTGAAGTGTGTGCATGTGATAGGCATGGCCCATGATGCATGTGAGTTCCAAAACAACAGTGTATGTTTCAATAATCACTTGGACATGTATGCTAATGTCCATAGCATGCGCAATGCCTGTTACCGCATGTGTTTTACCTGCACTGAGCCATGTGTTGTGGAGGGACATGATGGAAGTGATCTTTGACAGTGCCACTCATCTGCTATTGCTTTCTGTCTAGGGGACCATTGTACAGTACCCTGATGCTTGTGTTCTATGTCTCCCTCTACACAGCGCCACGTGAAGAAGAGGGCGGAGACGGCTCTGTGGAGCAAAGCGGCGGGGATGCACCCACGGCTGCAGCGGAAGGGGTGGGTGAGCCCCCACAGGGGCTTGCAACGGCGGAAGACGGGGTGGAGCCACCCAGGTTTGTGGTTTCCACAGAGGAGGAGGAGGCCGCTACTGAGGCGCACATGGGGCCTGGTGGGGGCATCCCTGCTGGTGCAAGTGTTGCAGTCCAGGGGCAGGGGCAGGAGGCAGCACAGGTCGCTGTGGAGGGGCCTGTGCATGTCACTGTCCCTGACACTGTGACTGCACCACCATGCACCAGCAGGGATGCCCCATCCCAGGCCCGTCCGCAGGTAGGGGGGATGTCCATGTCATCTGACTCCCCTCCACCTGTGGACGAGGGGACCCCTGGCCATATGGAGAAGGTTCTGATTGGTGTCGTGTTGCGCACAGGTGTAATTCGTGATGAGGTGCGTGCTTCCCGGGAGGAGCATGCACGTCATCACGGAGAGCACCGTGCCAACGTGGCCCAGTTGGGATCAGCCATGGTCGGGGGTTTCCTACATGTGACGGCCAATCTGGCGACTCTCTCCTCCTCTGTGGAGACTATGCACCAGTCGTTCTCCATGCAGTCTTCCGGCCCAAATGCCACCAGGGCCCCCTGTGGACCTGCCCCGACCAAAGCAGCCGGCTCGGTGGGGATCCAATCCCTGCCACAGTCGGGAGTCGGAGGTCCAGCAGGGGTGGACACACCAGCAACTGGACCCCAGCAGATGGAGGATGTAACGGCATCATCGGGCAGGGCACGTGCACGACAGCGTCGGTGGATTCCATCAGCCTGGATGCCGTTGTGCTGGCACAGGCAGTTCCGTCGGAGGCAGCGGCAGGCTCGACGTGGGAGGCATCATGGCTCGGGGCCATCAACATCAGGGGTGCAGGCATCGGCCGGAGGGCAGGAGAACCCTGGAATGGGAGTGGCTTCCGTGTGGGAGCAGTTGGGCCAGCAGATAGGTGCGGAGCGGCAGCGGGCAGAGGAGGAACGGCTCACAATGGTCAGGGCGGAGAGGGCGCTGAGGCGGGCTGAGTGCCTCGAGGGTCTTCGCAGGGAGTTGGAGCTGGACACTGCTTTATCCCTGCGAGACCTCGGGGCCAGGGAACATGCCCGCCTCCAAGCCATTGAACAGGAGTTCGATGATGCCCTGGCCCATGACAACATCCAGTGAGCCGTTGGACTAGCCCGCTGCCCATGTAAATAGTTATGTAGTTAGTGTTAGGTTTCCTTTGTTTTTACATTTTCTTTGGACCTTTTGGACAATGGGCCACATTTTTGTATATAGTTATTTTTTATTAGGTCGTGTTGTTAGATAGGTTTCATTTCTTTTGTTGGGATCATGGACCCTGGCTTGTTCACCTGTACATAGTTCATTGTTGGATTTTCTTTTCTTTTTACAATTTACCCATGGAGCAATGGCTTTCAATTATAATTTCCCATTGGATTTTCTTTTGTGGACTGTGACTTTGGACACCATTCCTTTGGATTCTGATTTTTGGTTTTGCATTTTTTCACGGACATGCTTCTTTTTACTTTTTTTACATTCCCATTTCTGTTAGTTTATTATTGATTCAATTCATGTTTCCTTTAATACATATTTTTTGATCAAACTTCAATGTGTGGTATCATCTCATTGGTTTCATGCATATCATGATATGGGTTTTGAGATTCACTGACACTCATTGGGTGTATGTGAGGGACATGTGTTCGTTTCCAAACTTGCAATTGCTGTTCTATCATGTTATTGCCATTTCTGAGTGGGTGGATGCAATACTCGGGTGGGTGTTTTGCATTTGGAGGCTGACCATAGGGACCAGGGATCTAGATTGTGATGACATGTTGGCTGGGGAACATGAGTTGGACATGAGTGGGGGCCTGCTGGCAGGTGCCCCACAGTGCTGGGGGGTGTGGGTGCAGGGGAACATGAGTTGGACATGAGTGTGGGCCTGCTGGCAGGTGCCCCACAGTGCTGGGGGGTGGGGGTGCAGGGGAACATGAGTTGGACATGAGTGGAGGCCTGCTGGCAGGTGCCCCACAGTGCTGGGGGATGGGGGTGCAGGGGAACATGAGTTGGACATGAGTGGGGGACTGCTGGCAGGTGCCCCACAGTGCTGGGGGGTGGGGGTGCAGGGGAACATGAGTTGGACATGAGTGGGGGCCTGCTGGCAGGTGCCCCACAGTGCTGGGGGGTGGGGGTGCAGGGGAACATGAGTTGGACATGAGTGGGGGCGTGCTGGCAGGTGCCCCACAGTGCTGGGGGGTGGGGGTGCAGGGGAACATGAGTTGGACATGAGTGGGGGCCTGGTGGAGGCTGCCCCTGCACTGCTGGGGGGTGGGGGTAAGAGGGGACATGAGTGGGGGCCTGGTGGAGGCTGCCCCTGGTGGCTGGGGGGTGGGGGTGCTGGGAGACAGGAGTGGGAGCCTGGTGGAGGGGGCCCCTGGTGGCTGGGGGGTGGGGGTGGTGGGAGACATGGGTGGGGGCCTGGTGGAGGCTGCCCCTGGTGGCTGGGGGGTGGGGGTGGTGGGAGACATGGGTGGGGGCCTGGTGGAGGGTGCCCCTGCACTGTTGGGGGGTGGGGGTGGTGGGAGACAGGAGTGGGAGCCTACTGGAGGATGCCCCTGACTGCTGGGGGGTAGGGGGTGCAGGGAGACATGAGTGGGGGCCTGGTGGAGGCTGCCCCTGCACTGCTGGGGGGTGGGGGTGGTGGTAGACATGAGTGGGGGCCTGGTGGAGGCTGCCCCTGTACTGCTGGGGGGTGGGGGTGATGGGAGACATGAGTGGGGGCCTGGTGGAGGCTGTCCCTGCACTGCTGGGGGGTGGGGGTGGTGGTAGACATGGGTGGGGCCCTGGTGGAGGCTGCCCCTGCACTGCTGGGGGGTGGGGGTGGTGGGAGACATGAATGGGGGCCTGGTGGAGGCTGCCCCTGGTGGCTGGGGGGTGGGGGTGGTGGTAGACATGGGTGGGGGCCTGGTGGAGGCTGCCCCTGCACTGCTGGGGGGTGGGGGTGGTGGGAGACAGAAGTGGGAGCCTGGTGGAGGGTGCCCCTGACTGCTGGGGGTAGGGGGTGCAGGGAGACATGAGTGGGGGCCTGGTGGAGGCTGCCCCTGCACTGCTGGGGGGCGGGGTTGCAGGGAGACAGGAGTGGGAGCCTGGTGGAGGGTGCCCCTGACTGCTGGGGGGTAGGGGATGCAGGGAGACATGAGTGGGGGCCTGGTGGAGGCTGCCCCTGCACTGCTGGGGGGTAGGGGGTGCAGGGAGACAGGAGTGGGGGCCTGGTGGAGGCTGCCCCTGCACTGCTGGGGGGTGGGGGTAATAGGGGACATGAGTGGGGGCCTGGTGGAGGCTGCCCCTGCACTGCCGGGGGTGGGGGTGCAGGGAGACAGGAGTGGGGGCCTGGTGGAGGCTTCCCCTGGTGGCTGGGGGGTGGGGGTGGTGGGAGACATGGGTGGGGGCCTGGTGGAGGTTGCCCCTGGTGGCTGGGGGGTGGGGGTGGTGGGAGACATGGGTGGGGGCCTGGTGGAGCCTGCCCCTGGTGGCTGGGGGGTGGGGGTGTTGGTAGACATGAGTGGGGGCCTGGTGGAGGCTGCCCCTGCACTGCTGGGGGTTGGGGGTAATAGGGGACATGAGTGGGGGCCTGGTGGAGGCTGCCCCTGCACTGCTGGGGGGTGCGGGTGCAGGGAGACAGGAGTGGGGTCCTGGTGGAGGGTGCCCCTGACTGCTGGGGGGTGGGGGTGCTGGGAGACAGGAGTGGGAGCCTGGTGGAGGGTGCCCCTGACTGCTGGGGGGTAAGGGGTGCAGGGAGACAGGAGTGGGGGCCTGGTTGAGGGTGCCCCTGACTGCTGGGGGGTAGGCGTGCAGGGAGACAGGAGTGGGGGCCTGGTGGAGGCTGCACCTGCACTGCTGGGGGGGTGGGGGTGGTGGTAGCCATGAGTGGGGGCCTGGTGGAGGCTGCCACTGCACTGCTGGGGGGTGGGGGTGATGGGAGACATGAGTGGGGGCCTGGTGGAGGCTGCCCCTGCACTGCTGGGGGGTGGGGGTGGTGGTAGACATGGGTGGGGCCTGGTGGAGTCTGCCCCTGCACTGCTGGGGGGTGGGGGTGGTGGGAGACATGAGTGGGGGCCTGGTGGAGGCTGCCCCTGGTGGCTGGGGGGTGGGAGTGGTGGGAGACATGGGTGGGGGCCTGGTGGAGGCTGCCCCTGCACTGCTGGGGGGTGGGGGTAATAGGGGACATGAGTGGGGGCCTGGTGGAGGCTGCCCCTGGTGGCTGGTGGGTGGGGGTGGTGGTAGACATGAGTGGGGACCTGGCGGAGGCTGCCCCTGCACTGCTGGGGGGTGAGGGTAATAGGGGACATGGGTGGGGGCCTGGTGGAGGCTGCCCCTGGTGGCTGGGGGGTGGGGGTGCTGGGAGACAGGAGTGGGAGCCTGGTGGAGGGTGCCCCTGACTGCTGGGGGATAGGGGGTGCAGGGAGACAGGAGTGCGGGCCTGGTGGAGGGTGCCCCTGACTGCTGGGGGCTGGGGGTGCAGGGAGACAGGAGTGGGGGCCTGGTGGAGGGTGCCCCTGACTGCTGGGGGGTGGGGGTGTTGGGAGACATGCATTGTTGATCAGTAGTGCAAGGTGACATGTGGGTTGGCTGGGGGGCATGCCCATGGTGGATGGGCTGCCTGCGGGACATGAGCAGGGGTGCAGGGTAGTCCCCCGTGGTGTGGGCTGCCTGCAGGGGCCGTGGAGGTTGTAGAGCGAACACCTGGGAGGACCCACACGGCCAATTCACGTGTAGTACTCCCCAGAACCCCTGAAATACACCTCCCCTGCTGAAATCGTGTGTGGAACTTCCCGCGCACCCCTGGAATACATGTACCCTGCTCGCACGGGACCAATCGCGTGTGGAACTTCCTGCGCACCCCTGAAATACACGTACCCTGCTCGCACGGGGCCAATCGCGTGTGGAACTTCCCGCGCACCCCTGAAATACACGTACCCTGCTGAAATTGCGTGTGCAACTTCCCGCGCACCACTGAAATACATGTACCCTGCTGAAATCGCGTGTGGAACTTCCCGCGCACCCCTGGAATACACGTACCTTGCACGCACGGGGCCAATCGCGTGTGGAACTTCCCGCGCACCCCTGAAATACACGTACCCTGATGGAATCGCGTGTGGAACTTCCCGCGCACCCCTGAAATACACGTACCCTGCTGAAATCGCGTGTGGAACTTCCCGCGCACCCCTGAAATACACGTACCCTGCTGAAATCGCGTGTGGAACTTCCCGCGCACCCCTGAAATACACGTTCCCTGCTCGCACGGGGCCAATCGCGTGTGGAACTTCCCGCGCACCCCTGAAATACACGTACCCTGCTGAAATCGCGTGTGGAACTTCCCGCGCACCCCTGGAATACACGTACCGAGCTCGCACGGGGCCTATCGCGTCTGGAACTTCCCGCGCACCCCTGAAATACACGTACCCTGCTCGCATGGGGCCAATCGCGTGTGGAACTTCCCGCGCACCCCTGAAATACATGTACCCTGCTGAAATCGCGTGTGGAACTTCACGCGCACCCCTGTAATACACGTACCCTGCTGGAATCGCGTGTGATACTTCTCGGGCACCCCTGAAATACACGTACCCTGCTGGAATCGCGTGTGATACTTCCCGCGCACCCCTGAAATAAATGTACCCTGCTGATTTTGCGTGTGATACTTCCTGCGCACCCCTAATGCACACGTACACAGGACAATCGCGTGTGGAACTTCCCGCGAACCACTTAAATACACGTTCCCCGCTTGGCGTTTGCTGTTTGCCAGCCCTGTGAACTGGTCCAGGGTTAGCGCAGCCCTTTGCGATTATTTGGGGATTTTGAAGGCTTTTCCTTGAGCGAGGGCGTTCTCGGGGGCGTAACTGGCACTGCTGCAGGGTCGCTGCTCCACGCTGCGCCACGGCTGGTTTTTGATTCGAAAATCCATGAATACGCTGTGCGCAGAAATCAATTTTAGTGCACGCCGCTGGCGCAGACATTCGCACGGGCACGCTGTGCGCCAGTCGCGTGCGCCACTTTTGTGCAAATTTCTATGAATTACCCTGCAAACCGGCAGTAACCATGAACATTGAAACCAATAACACGAGAAAAAAGATCATTCAATGCTCAACAGATATTCTGTAAAAACCTGTCAATGCACCATCCTACATAGTGTTAATTCCAATTCCATTGAACCTTTTTCAATTAAATAGTTCCACATTGTTCAGACTCGCTGTGCAGGTTTTGAGTTAAGAATGTTTAGATCAGCTATGATCAGTAATTTAATGGCACACGATGCAATTAAAGTTCAGAAAGTTTTGACAGGTGAAACTTTAGGCTGTTAGAGCATTCAGCCCTATTAATTGATTAAGACCCCTATTTTTATCTTAAATATAGTTTCAAAAACGTATCCTTATCCAACACTGTCTTACTGTATTGCTATCTGTCCTTGGTTCCTGGCTGGAAGGCTCCTGGCATACCCACCACTTAATGATTTACAATTAAAATGCCAACCTTAGCTTTCATTACTAAATAACACTCTTCTGCCTCTCTCTCTCTCAAGACCTGAAGAATCCCAGCACAATGTATAATTTGATTAATTCCTTCTCAACTTAAACACGAGGAAAAATACTGCCATCGATATTATACCTGCCATACGAACACATTCCTCTCAACCCGCCCTCCCTCCACCAACAATACATGCAATATTAGCACCCCAGAGGAGGGAGAGGGAGAATAGGGGCCTATCAGACTCCCCAGGCAATTGGGGAGTTCGGAATGAGGGCTTTAACTCATGATAATTATGGACAATTCCCGTATTTTGAGCCCCAGAGCAGTGGGAGGGTACGAGTTTCCCTGCAAGGCAACAGGTGAGCATCTGTGACCTTCCCGTGCCTCCACCAACTCTCTTTTCTCTCCCCAAGCACGATAACAAAAATAAATATGTATGTATGTTTTTTCTACTTAGTGCAGAGCATGGGCCTTTCATATAGCTTGAGATTTGACAATAGGTCAGTAAGCAAACATGAGCAGATCACGTAATCATGCCAACATCCTCTTTTGATTTATCTGCAATTGGGTTGAGGTTTATGGCGTGACACAGACACTGCTCTCCTCAGTCTTCAGCTCAGTTGCTGCCCATTGAATCCCACTGAATCCTACTGAGGAGACCAACCCGGGACAAAACATATACTTTTTTTCTGAACATCTTCTAGTAAAGTCCAGGCGATTTGGAAAGTCTGCTGAGGTTTTGCTTCTGTCCTTTGAAGCATACCTGATATCCCTATCCATTAAAAATGTTCTTGCAGCCACAGTTTTTGTGACGATCTGCCTAACCGATGGCAACATGTGTTTAGGGTTGCTCGCGCTCACATGTGGGATGCATATTTTCTCATGCATTTGGAACACGGGCTAACAGTTCTGATGAGGATGGCTGGGGATACACAGTTTGGTGCAATGTTGAATTCAATGTGTAAGATTTATTTTATGGTGAGGTAAAGGCTTGAGGTAAGGTTGGGTCCCTTATGCATTATCACAGATAATCTACACACAGACAGGATGCTGTGCAAGACTTGCTTGCACTTCCTACAGAGAACTGTGGGTGACCCACTGGTCACAAGTTAAAGTCCAGAATGTATGACTTGGGCAATGATCTTTCTAAAGTCAATAAAATGTGTACTCTTGTATTGAGTAATCGCAACAACGATGCCTAATGAGAATTGGCAAAGTCAATAGGCCTTGGTTTTAATGTATAGGTGGCGATGCCTATTTATTTGTTCATGAATGTGATTGCGTGAGGCTGTAGATGCGTTGATGGATGATTCGGTGTGTGCTTGTGGTGATTTGATGGATGGATGGTCAGACAGAAGGATGAAGAGTCAATGAATAATCAGACAGAGGGATAGATAGACAGACGAATAGATGATCCGGTGAGTTTTTAAGTGTGCATGGTTATCTGGAGGAGGTATTGGATTCACGGATGGGTACAGCAGTGTGTGTGTGTGTATGGTTGTATAAGTGAGTTACTTGGTGAATGAATAAGGAAAAAGGCAAGGCAAATAGGAGGGAGGGAGTTGTGGATGAATGGATGTGAACGTGAATGGATGGATGATCACCCAGACCAATGGATAGATGGATGAATAGTGGACATTACATGGGTTTGGATGACAACAGTGTCTGCAGATGAATGAATTTTATTGCCATCCAATAACATGTACTTCATTATAGCAAAGATTAGGCCCCGTCTCATCCCACCACATTGCTATGCTACCTTGACCGATCTCATGATGCCACTACTTTGCTCAACTGAAGCAGATCTAGTCTCACAGATTTCAACTGGTGCAAATGTGTAGGTGCCCATGAGCATTGCAGATTTGCATCTACTTCAGTATACCTGATTTACAAAACGTAGACTATTTAGAGATGTCTGCAGCATCACTGAGATGTCCTTGAGAAAGTCCTTGTGAATTATATTTTCGTGCAAGCATCTCAAAGATGCTACACACATCTGTATACTTGCTCAAGCTTTAGGTTCATTAAACAGGTATAATGCAGAATGTACACATCTGAAATGTGTACAGTCATCTCCTGATTTGCTTCAGTGCAATTATGTGAGAGTCATGAACATAATACGCAGTCTGATCTGTTCTTTGCTTAGAACTGTTTTGAGCTAGGGGACACTCCCAACACAGGTCCAAAAGAAGGAAAAAAGCAATTGACAACATTCAAAAAGGAGTGCACCACTTGCAGGAAAAAGAAATGTATTGGTACATCACAGCTGAGAAGATGAACTGATCATAGCCAACTTCAAAACATCCCTTGCAGGCTGAACATTTTATAGCCACAAACAAACATTAGCATATTACAAAAGAAATGTATCAAAAACATTGTCCTAACATAATCATTGACTGGTTGTCACCAGTCTCCTAAACAACCCTTGCATGGTTCAAAATCTTTTGGCAGCTACCATCTAATCACGAAAAAAGAACACCACCCACCCAACATGATCTCAACACTCTAGGTCAGCAAAAATGCACCAATCCCATCTCAGCGAAACAGTTCGATAAAGAGCTTCATTCTACATGGGCCATGCCACCTCAGACAATTGGGGCTGTAACGTCCCACAGAGATGGACCAGCAACAAACCAGCATGGCAGACACCTTCTTTATTCATGTCCCAGTCCCACTGTCTGCACCTGCTCACTATGTAACTCCCTGTCTCGATACGTGTGCTGTGTGTGTGCATGCTGTGCCAGATAGTGAAAGTGCTATTGTATGTGCTATGCATGTTCTGCCCAGCTACCATGTAAAGTGTGGTGCCATGAGCTTGATTGTGGGCAGGTGTGCTACGCAATATGCCATGTGTTTTCTATGAAGTGTGCTACATCCTGTGCTGTGTGTTTTCTATGATGTGTGATGCATGTGAGAATGCAGTGCCATGTACTATGTATTTTCTGCAATCATGAAGTGCAGGCAAGGTGTGGTAAGTATGGTGACATGCAATGTGCTGCTTGTCGTGCTCAGACGCGGGGCAACATCCTACATGAAGAATGAAGTGCTTTATCCTCACTCACATGACCCTCAGAGAAGTAAATCACACGAGTTTGGTTAAGGTGTCCTATCTTAGCGGTCAGTGAAGGTCACACAAGGGTGTTCTTTTTTATTTTTAAATTGATTTTAATCTCACACCGTGGGTGTAAATGGTCTCAGGCTAGTCACATGGTGTTGACTGGTGATGGTGAGCCTAATCTATTTCCTTACGATGGAGTTTTTTTCTTTGTTCCACAGGAGTCACCCAAACATCCCGTTCTGGTCCTGGGGAAGGTGGTACAATGTGGTCATTATTGCCGAAATGTATAGCTTCTTGTGATTCAATAAAAGAAACACAGTAGAGTGGCTGCACAGTCCTAGTGAATAGCTCTGAGCCTTAAGTAGACCCCTGAACCCATGATTTGATCATTTTGGCAGTATTTTAAGTTGTTTATTTGCTGTGTCTAGTTAGACAGAGAGACATTTCTGAACCTAACCCAGGTTTTGGTGATTAGTCTAACACACTGGAGTTGTTCATGTGATTACTAACATTCTACTGTTTAATGTTAATGTTTACTGTATATGAACCTTTTTGATATTATGTATGTTCGTAAGAATGTTCTCTGTATTTTGCTTTAACAATCTTGTTTCGTATGGAGAGCAATACATGTATCTATGTCTTACCTTTATTAATATAGGTATCAACCTTGTGAGCATGAATGCAGATTAAATCATTTTTTTCAAAATGCAAGTTGATAAATATCAACATGTCTTTAGATGTGGTTTTCTTCATGAATACAACTTCCCTGGTTATTTACTCAAACTACTAGGAAGTGATGTATCCCATAGAGCACTCTTCAAGAACCAACAATGGGTAACTAATTGGAACTTATGTCCTTTTAGATTTCACTTCCCTATCAAGACATTTTTCTGTATGTTTCCTCTCTGTGAGGTGCAGTGCATGCAAACAGTACAATGTTAGGTCACCAAATGCTGTCAAAAAGCAAAGCTACAATGCAACATTTATGTCATTGCCTAGGTCCTGTTGCAATGTTAGATCATCGTCCTCAGACGATACTTCCGCTCACAATGGGGGCAGTGCACCTGCATCTTAACCCTCCCCCTTTTGTTACACCAGTTCATCATCTGTTGGTAATTAGTGTACAGCAGCTTGTGCCAATCTTTCCACAACCCTCCCTTCCATAGCAGTCAACAGGTCTAAGACATACCTGTCTTGGAGGGTCATAAATCTCACCGTCCTAAGCTCCTCTCATATCGAATGTAAACCCCTCTCCATTGCATTAGCAAGCTGCAATAGCTTCAAGCGGGTTATCTGAAGGCATTTTGTGTTTGCAGCTGCCTAAAAACCTAGTGCTAAAAGAAGTGAAAAAAATGCAGCACTCGAAGAAAGCAATCTGAACTTGGTCGGTATCTCATGCGATGATTGTGATGATTTCTGAGATGTGCAATTATTATCTCTCCATCTTCTTCTTTTACGCACATTGAAGAAAACATCTTCTTTTACTATTCTAGCACTAGCAGACCTATAATTTGAAAAGTTATTGACATGGTGCCTAGAATGCCAAAGTCTGTGCCTAGCATTCAATAGTATTTTAATAGTGGGCTTAGGTCACGTATGTCTGAAATGTTCCTGGGAAGGCGAACAAGCTTGACTTGAATGTTTGGCAAAATAACGTTCATTGGTGAACAGTTTGGCAACAGTATGAGCATTAAGAGGGGCAACGTATGAGTGGGGCACATCTAAGGCTGGTGTGTGTAGTGCTACGAGGGAGCATGAGTCGGCACAACGTGGTGACAACTGTAGATAGGCGTTGGGCCAACAGGCCCACCAGAAATTCATAATGGTAGAGGTCCCATCTGGCAGAATGGGTAACTCCATCATGTTTGTGCAGTCCACATTCTCCTCTATGTTAATGGGACTATGTGTCAGTTATTCAAGTGAGAGCATACACATTTCCTTCCCATGTCTTCAAACAGGATGCATTAATGAAGGTCACTACTTCACATCCAAACCCTGCCATACTTTTTGCCCTGCAGCCCATCATCCCCTCCGCCCTTTTATTTATGAAGAAAACTGTCTCCTCCACGTACATTTGTGGCCTTGTATGGCATGTCCTGTCTCATTCAGGCATGTATGTGTGTGGTGCATTGTGAATGTAACCTCCCCCTCCGTGCCCCTCTCTCTTAATGCAGCACTATGTCCTTTGTGTTGGGATCCTCTGCCATCTTTTTTTTATCTTTATATAGTTGTCATCATGTCTCCCCTTCCTACACCCATTGCACAGTTACTCGCTGTGCCTGGAAAAGACTTATAACTTCACACAATGCCATATGAAGTAAACACTGTGATTTTTGCACATGAACATCGCTTGGAATAAATGTTCTGGGTGCTCCAGTCACTTGCAGAATCAGGGCACACATATAACATGTTCCATTAACTCTTTCTCTCCCCTAGTGCTGCAATGTAGTCGTACCACATATTATCAGAGTCGGTGTGAGGTTGAACCCCTGTTTGGCCCAGAAACAGATAAGAGTGTGAAATGTCCCTCTTAGCGCTTGCCACGTTATGGACAGTGGCTAGGGGGTTCATTAGCTCTTGCCACATGGCTCGAGGTGCATAATAACCCTCCCCTTGCTATATACAAAAACCCCAGTCCAGTGAATTGAAATAAGAAGTGAAGAAAGAAAGAGAAGAGAAGAAAGAAATTGAAAAATAAAGCAATATATGACATTTTTCAACAAAGGCCCTCCCTTTCTATCCAGGAAGATAGTCTGACCTTCCTAAAGCTGCAAAAGGAAGACCAAAAGGAAATACTTAAACAGCTGTCTCCCCTTGTGTCGGCCTCCCCTTCTTCTCCTGCAGAGGGGCGCTGCATTTGTGCCATGTGACATTTGTCAAATGGATCCATTGATGATGTCTCTGAACCTTGAGTATGGTGGGATTCACATAATTGGCAATGTAAGGCCCCAAAAAGCAGGCCTCATAACATTTTCTCCTGGTGAACTTCTGAATTAAAACTCTGTCCCCTGGGTTCAGTTTTACTGGGGGCAGAAATTCCTGTTCCTCTTGCTCTGGTGATGTCTCAGTGAATGGTGGTGTGGGCCGGTGTCATTAGGGCCTCGTCTGTAGGGAGATAAATCGGTGTCAGGCATTAATATCGCCACATATATGGTCGCCATAAATAATATCGCCGGGAAAATGTCTCGGCGATATTTTTTGGGTAACCAATATATTTGGCGACAGGGGAAAAAAAAAGAAATAAAAAAAGAATTAAAAAAAACATTTGGAGGTTGCGGGGGTGTCCCTCGCATGTTCCATGCAATAATGTCGCCACAAAAAACTACCATTTTTCGGCGATATTTTTGCATGGCGATATTTTTGTGGCGACATTATTACATGGAACCGATAAATCTGAGAGATTGAGAAATGTCAGCAGAAGTGTAAGTGTCAGAGACAGAGCCAGCATTTTGAGCAGGGGCATGCAGTGTTAGCATCTGCCTACCGGTCATAATCTCATGAGGCATTATATGGTGGTCAGACCCAGGCTGACTGTGGAAATCAAAGCGTGAAAGCAGCAAGCAGTGGAACTATCTCTTGTGAAGTGTGCTGCACAGCTTTGCAAGGCGCTCCTTGAGCAGGCCTTTGAGGGATTCCACTATACCGCTGGCTTCAGGCTGATAAATGGAACAAAGCCTGTAATTCCTTATAGGGAGGTAATGTCCTTAAAGAGCCCAATGGAGAAGTGTGGGTCGTTGTTAGATCTTAATACTTCAAACACTTCCCAATGTGGGAAAACCTCACGCAAGAGGAACATAGCTGCTGATTTAGCGTCACAGTGGGGACACAGTCCTGCCTCATCTATTACATAGCGAAAGTTGATGCATCTATTTTCCATATAAATGTAATCAATATGCAAATGTGGAAAGGTCTAGAGGGGTGAGGTAACATTGCTTTAATCATTTTCAGTGTGTGCCCCAATGTAAAATGATGACATGTCACACAATTGGCAATTAACTCAAACATATGCTCATGCAAGTTTGGGATAAACCACTCTGGCTGGAGATCTGCTACAATTCTTTCTTTTGATGTGTATGCTGGTTGGTGCAACTGTTCAAGAGCCATCTTAAATAAATATACATGCATGATAGTGTTACCTGAGATATTCTGATGCCAACTTAAATTGGCGGGGGACAAGGACACCTCTTTTTCCATAACTCATTCTAATGTGGGGTGGCCAAGCCCTTTATTTCTGCTATCTGTGTAATCCTTCTCTTCTTTCACGTCTAATATTCACTCAGATCATTCAGCCTGTCTTTCCGCGATCAGAACTTGGATGCCGGACCTTTTTCTCGTTTTAATCCATCTAAAATTGAAATTCTCTTTTTTCCCGCCAAAACTCT